>NC_084463.1:90410892-90722740 GCF_027409185.1 Cynocephalus volans
TGTAAGTAAGATGATTTGAGAAAGAAAACTTTGAAGTGTGTTGCTTACCAGAAAGAAAAAGTTTCAGTAATTTATTCAATACTGTTTCTGATGAAATATACAAATTATTAGTTTAATCTATTAGTTTTACAAATTAGGTAAGAGCATTTCTTATCACCAGCCACTGTAGGAAGCTGAAGGTCAGGGGAAATGTTCTTAATCCTCTGAGGAAGGTTCCTTCAGCCTAGAAATAATTCCCAAGGAATTAAGTCATGTACCAGTAGATGCTGCATTAACTCTTTCAGGCCGTAGGGTACTATCGAGTGCACTGAAGCTGCAGTTTACCAAATGGTACCCCAGTGGTCTCGTTTAGCTATTGCAGCTTCCAGAAGGGCCTGTGTCTTCCCAGAGAGCAGTTTAAACATTGAAAAAATCTGATCTAATGTGTATTTTCCCAAGGCGATGTTTAAATAAAACAGCTAGTACATAGCTTTCTTTACCTTGTAGCGTACGCAGACAATTCTTTGTGTAAACGTACCTCTACCAGTGAAGATATTCCCTGTCCCAGTAATATTGAGATAAAAGAACTTTTGAAGTTCTATTAAGCAGAAGGGGATGTTGGGGATGGAGGGAAGAGAAAGAGTTATAAAAAAAAAAAAAGTCACATGTATTTTGGGATGTTACCGATACTTGTGCCACAGTGAAGTCCCTTGAGCCCCAGTAATTGCTAGATAGAAGTGAGATTAGCAACATTTTTAGTCCTTTATCTTTTAATTTAGTCATGTGGGCTAGCTAGGAGGCAACAGTGTTGAAATAATTGTGGCAGTGACTCAGACTTAACATTTGCTACACAATTAGATTTTCTTTAGGTCAACCATAGCAGATCGAACTTTGCCTTCAGCAAACCTTCCTCAGATCTATTGTAATTTCATTAAAAAGTGGTTAAAACTGGTGCTAGGTGAGGTTTAGTGTTTGAAGATCCAGCAAACATTTTTTACATTTTTCATAGGTTTTGATGTTCAGTGTCACATCAGTTTTATTCATTTAATTCTCTTTTCAAACCGTGAATTATTTAATGATCTGTTCTATTGGCCAGAGTTTAAGCCCATTTTTGATGCCTCTTTTCAATACTTCTTTACTCACTCACTCACTCATTCACAAAATATTTATGAGTTTCCAGCATGTAGCTTTTGAATGAGTGCTAAGGCTGTAAAAATGAATGAAATTCAGTCTCAGCTCTCAAGGAGTTTTACAGTTTAGTTAAGAGAGACAGGCATATGAATGAATAATTAATATTGAGTGTAATAATAGCTATAATACTCATAGAAGTATACACAGAGTGCTACAGAAACGCAGAGGAGCAAATGATTTAAATTCAATCTGAGTCTTAGGGAAGAGGAAACGTACAGAGAAAGTGGCATTTAAATTGGGCCATGGAGGATAGGCAGAGTTTTTTTTTTTTTTTTTTTTTTTTTTTAAGAAAAAAAGGCAGACAGGGAGAGAAAAAGCATCCTAGGAAGAAGGAGTGTTGTGTAGATGAGAATAGAGGAGGAGGGAGGAGGAGGGAGAAAACTTGCTATACTTGGGAATGGAAGCCAAGGAAAGAGCGTTTCCAGGAAAGGACAAGAAACAGCGGCAAGTGCTCCAGGAAAGTCCGTGGATAATAACTGAGAAATGATTCTGAATTTGACATTTTGGAGTTTTCTCATGTTGAAGAGCATTTTCAGTAGGAAGGTAAAGACAGGAGCTAGTTTGTTTTGAAGAGATGGAATTATATGAAGAGGGTGACATAGGAGGTTTTGAATACTTTTTCAGGAAGATAGTAGAGGGAAGAAGATTGTTAGGATGATAGCTAAAGAAAAAAACACGATTTAAGAGAACCCAGTAAAGCAAAAACTTGAAGATGCTATTCAAGCAAAAAGGCTATTTCTGTTTAGTAAATTAGTGGAATGTTCCAGCTGATTAGATATTTATCTACCCCTCCCCTCTCAGTTCTGTGTTTGACTACTACTAACTTAGCTTATTTAACAAAGCTAGTTATGTAAAAATTGGGTAGAAAAAATGTACATTTTAATTACAGGTAGGGACCGTTTGTATCGTTATATCTTGGCAACCTGAAGCCCATGTGTATTAGTCTGTTTCTGTTGCTTATAACAGAACACCCGAAACTGGGTAGTTTACAAATAAATGAAATTTACTTTTTTACAATTTGGAGGCTGGGAAGCCCAAGGTCCAGGGAGCACATCTGGTAAGGGCCTTCTTGGTGGTGACTGTACAGCAACGCACAGTATTATATGGCAAGAATGGCCTAAGCAAGGGAGCTAACCTTCTTACTTGCGTTCCTTATAAAGCCATCAGAACCACGCCCATAACAACTAATTAAACCATCAACCCATCAGTCCATGAAAGGATCAACAATCCATTCACAAGGGCACAGTCCTCACAATCCAATCACCTCAAAGGGCTCCACCTTTCAAATATCATTGTCTGATTTCCCACCCTCTTAACACACAATAAGGATCAAGTTTCCAATACATGAATTTTGAGGGGACACATTTAATGCATAGCAACATGTTTCCAGCTTAAAATTATTTTTCATACTGAGCTTTAAGTTAGTTGGTGAATAATTATAAAGATCCATCCTCAAACTTATCTACCAGCACAAGTTTGCTGTCTTGAGGATAGATAAGCAAGGTTAACTTGGAAATAGGCTTCACTCTTTTTCATATGTGCTCATGAATTTTTCCAACAATTATACTTCATATGGGCAGAAATTATGCGCTCTGCATTATCTCTGGACCATTTTACCCAATATTTTTCACACATGTCCAGTAAATGTGAATTATCTTACATGCTTTACTCTAATGATGTTATAAAATCTTAGACTCCTGCCTCGCAAAGACTCAATATTGGAGAACACTTTGTGATTGAGATGTACATTATTTTTCCCTTAAAACTTAGTATCTAATTTTTATTTCGTCTTTTTTAAGGATGTTGCAGCAGAATTTAATCTTTCTGCCCTCTTGGAAATTTTAGAAAGATATGAACATTTTCAATAGAAGACTGTTCACTCTAGAAGGGTTTATAGTACAAAAGATCTTGGGAAAAACGACCAAGTTTCACAGACTCGTGATTGAAGAAAAGAATGTAAATGTTATTTAATTTCTATTTAAATTTCCCTGGGATAATAGGAGAGAAAAAAGGGCATCTCTTCTCTCTAGAGTCATTTAATAACTACTGAATTAACAGAACCTGTTTAGCCTATTTTATTTATACCATCATATTTCATGATTGCAAGAACTAGAAGCAACCCAAATGTCTCTCTATATATACATTGTGACTTATTAATTCAATGAAATATTATTCAGTAGAAAAAAGGAATAAAGTGCCCATACAGACTACAACATTGATGAATTTTAATAACAATATTGAATAAAAAAGAGAAGAAATTATATAGTATGATTCTAAATAAATAAAGTTCAGAAACATGCAGAATTAGAAACTATTATTTAGGGATACATATGAGTATATATGTGATAACTACAAAGAAAGGCAAAGGAATGATTAACACAAAGGACACCGGGGTGAAGGAGTGTGATTTGATTGGGGATGGGAACACAGATGCCTCAGACAATGGTAATGAAATTTTTTAAAGCTGGTTGGTTGGTACATGGGGGCTTATTTTATAATTTTTAAAGATGTATGTACAGATGGTCCTCAACATACAATGGTTTGACTTACAAATTTTCAACCTGATGATGGTGTAAAAGCAATATGCATTCACAAGAAACCCTGCTTCCAGTTTTGAATTTTGATCTTTTCTCAGGCTAGTCATACATGGTAAGATACTCTTTCATGATTCTGGGAAGCGACAGTGAGCTGTACCTTCCAGTCACCCACACATTCTCAAGGATAAACAACTAATACT
Organism: Cynocephalus volans; assembly: GCF_027409185.1. Taxonomy (NCBI): domain Eukaryota; kingdom Metazoa; phylum Chordata; class Mammalia; order Dermoptera; family Cynocephalidae; genus Cynocephalus; species Cynocephalus volans. The sequence goes on from NC_084463.1 coordinate 90,414,800, forward strand.
GTACAGTGTAATGTATTCAATAAATTATATGAGATATTGAACACTTTTATTATAAAATAGGCTTGTGTTAGATGATTTTGCCCAACTGTAAGCTAGTGTAAGTGTTCTGAGCATGTTTAATGTAGGCTAGGCTAAGCTATGATGTTCGTTAGGTTAGGATTACTAAATGCGTTTTTGGCTTACAATATTTTCAACTTAAGATTGGGATGTAACCCCACCATAAGTTGAGAAGCATCTGTATGTGTTTATGTTCTTTTTATATGAATCATACATTTTATGATAAAAATTAAAACATTTTCTGCCATAAGATGAGAACTCAATAAAAGTTAGGTTCTATTATTACTACCTATTATTATTAATAATAAATACTTGTTAAATGAATCACAACTTCTCTCAGCAACGATGTGTTAGATTTTGCCATTTTTCTTGTGATTGATCAAGATGTGGCATCATGGCAGGAAAGCTTGGAAGAAAAACTTGTAGCATTTGAGTGTCCAGATCTGGTATAAGCATCTAACTATTTAGAAACATCTGGGTGGTTGGCTAAATTTTTTGTGTTCATTTCCATGTTTGGTACAATTTGGTAGAACCTTCACTTGCTGTAGAACTTGTATGTAAGTTTGGATAATAACTTATTGTTGGCATAAATATATTAAAAATTGTGTTTTCCTTCTAAACTCAAATAGAAATCTACAAAATGTATATAAAAGTTAATGGTTTAAACAATTTGTGTGTCAATATTTCGCTTTCTGTTTCCTCCTCATAGAAAATCCAGCTCAATTAAGCCCGCCATCTCTCAATTTCATTTCTGTGCTCACTCCTAATTAATCAATCACCAGTGAATAAATATATATTGGGTGGCTATAGTGTATCCATGAATACATCCATATATTCAAAAATATTAAATAAAGTAGTTATTTGCTGCAAGTTTACTAAGTGACAGGTGCCTGGTTAAGTGCTCACATGCACTACCATGTTCTTTATATACTGTCTGGCTTCTCAGATTTTATAAGATGATGTCATCTATTACTCATTCTCAGCTGACTATTACAGTGCATACCTCTGCTCTTAACTTCAGACGTGAACCCCAAATACCTATCTTAAACTATGAACTCACAGTAATCAAAACTCAATAACTGTTGAAATCTTGGCTCAGAAAAAAATCTTTTGGGAAGATTGCCTTAAATTTTGTAGAACTCCTCCTAGAATACCTAAAAACTATCTGCTTTTCAGTCCAGCACAGTGCACTTCCCACTGCCTCTAGACTTATTTTATTGAACAATAGTTTTGAATGATTTCATAAGTGTATATGGTAGAAGCAGCAAAGCTATGAAGCTATTGCTCTACCTACGTAATGTGCTGCCACCATATTAATCTTTATCAGAACCCATGGAAGAAATATTTTATGGCCTGATTTGATTTCTGAGTAGTTTTCATTGCGATACATGCACACACACACACACACACACACACACACACACACACACACACTCACACACACACGCACACACGCGTGAGCGCACGCACACACGTATTTTAGATAATGACACAATGAATCAGGTCACTGATTCTGTCTTCCTGTCATGAACTGCTGAGGAGACTACAATCATATTTGTGACCCCTCTAGTATATGTTCAATAAATAGCCACTTCTTTCTTGAAAAATAGTATCACTGTGGTTCCATTTTATCTTTCCTACTTTTATTGTCTCCTTTTTATAATCTTAATCTAACTAATCTCTTTTTAAATTTTAATTTTTTTATGTTTATGTCATCTTAAATCTCTAAAATGAGGCAAATCATGTAATTAAGTTGAGTAACCATAATTTTATAATAATTGAATTTTATAATAATTCAATATTAACTTCAGATTTTTTTTTAGATGAGAATGTTTAAATAACATATCCAATGTCTTACAACTTGTAAATGATGGAACCAATATTCAAATCCAGTCTAGACTTTCTGACTTCAAAGCCTGTATACTGTCAACATATCACATTGCTTTTCAGGAGAATACATTATTTTCCAGAAACTGTTCTATGTACTAGAGATTCAAGAATAAATGAGACAGTTCTTGACCTACGGAGCCTCTGCCTTATGAGCACGGTAGTAGAACTAAGCTGACTCAGCGAAGTCATGGAGCTCAGAGGCTGCAAGAGGTCTCAGCAGCTGTGCATGGGGAAATAACTTGACCTAAGTTGTGGATTCACTGGGCCAGAGACAGGAGACTGGTCTCAGCATCCTGAGCATGTGGCTTAAGCAGTGAGCCTTCCACCTCCATCCCAGGAGGCACATGTCAAAGAGTCATCTTTCCCTGACCCATGTGGTGCAGCGTATGACTGGCTCTAACTCCCAACCATGCCTCCCTTCTGCTCCTTTCAACAATATGGCTACTTCCTTCTTCAAAGGCTTCTTAACTTCAGAGCCTCATATTTGCTCAACCAATTCTCCCTTTCTTTACCAGAAAAAGAACATGGAGCTCTTTTTCTCATATGCTGTTTATTAGAAGCTATTCTTTACTAAGTATTCCATCAAGTGGGAGACCCAAAAATTCGTGTGTACATATGGGGTGTATGTGCATATGTATACTAAATTACAAGCTATACTTTGGGTCTGAACAGAACACTGTACAAGAATAGTAGAGGAACTGATCAATTCATGGAGTGCCAGTACATGGTGAAGGAGAGTGGGGGGATGAGGAAGTGGGAAAGCTGGAAGGAAGGGGCAATTTAGAGAAAATTATTTGTGAAATGTAAGATACGATTTCTGCCTTTGCAGAACTGTCTCCATAGGCACATTGACCAATTAACATGAAACAATTAAAGAAGAATTAAAAGCTAAAATGTTGTTGATGACTTTGTAGCAGGAGCTTAAGTTCAAAGAAGAGCAATGGAGGGTGGAGGAAAAGAGCGAAGAAGGCTTTATGCAGGAGGCCAGGGTTGGGAGCCTTTGAAAGGTGAAAATTAATCAGGTAACAAAGGATGGGATTGTGTCCATAGATTTATATAACCCTAGTGACTATAATTCAATTGAGACTGTTTTTCATAAGCCTCACAGAAAATTGATTTTATAAAATTCTAAAAACCTCGGAGATTATTCATAAATTTCTCATGTGTATGATTTATAAAATCCAATCAGGTCATAAGCACCCTGAAGCCTAGGCTGTTTCTTCTGTTTCTTTTTCATAGCCCAAGTGTGCCTAGGTCAGTGCTCTAAGCTAAAAGTTTTCAATAAATGTTTATTAATTGACCATACAATCAACTTGTGAAATAATAATTATAATAGCATCTCCTTGCACACAGTTTCTGTGTCCCAGGCAGATCCACCGGTTCCAAGGCTTGAAGCAAAAGTACAAATGGAGGCTATACTCTAAATATTTAAGCATTCTAAATCAAGCTAACCAGCTGTTACTGTACATGGCCATATTTAGTCTTCCTACTTTAACAAATATTCTTTCAAAATGAATCTGGAAGGCCAGGTTCAAGATGAGACTTACTGAGTGAATTCTCAGACTCTTCAGAGTTCCTAGCCATAAGGAGGTAGTATAGAAAGAATGAACCTGAGCCCCTGGGCCAAGACCCTCCTTTTCTTCCCTCTCCTACTAAGCTTTATCCTACACTAGTTCAGGAAGAGTTATTAACACTGTAGTATATGCTTATAAGCCACACCATCTGAGACCCACTCTGCAAACCTAGGAGTACACTCACCAATGGGAAAGTCCACCATCAGAAAAAGGATTACAAATATAGCTAAGATCTAGAAGCAAGATCATCTGGGCAGGGGATGCAGGGTCCAGCTCTTGGTGGTGTGGTGCTTGGGCTCCTGGTGGGAACATCTTGATCCCACAAACTCCTCACATCATGGGGCGGGGGAGAGTTCCTGCCAAAGGAGAGTCAGGTTGAGGCCTTCTAAAGCATGTGGCCAGAGGCAGGGCCCTCTCTAACTGAGAGCTATTGTCAGGTTTCATGCTGTGTACTTGAAAATTTTATCAGTAAGAAGAGCAGACTTCAAAATTGTTTAACAGTCTACTCAGATTCTGACAGGTAGTATATAAATGGTATAAGGAGTCTTTTTTCTTGATTTGAGTGTTTCTTTTGGGCTCTGGAAAACCTACCTTATTCGGTTTCTTTTTTCTTCTCTTCTATTTCTCCACCTTAGGGTGTGAGGATGGGGTGAGAGAAGGTGCTAGTGTTGGCAGGTACAGGAAAGGAAGGGTGGAGAGTGGGGAAGGGCATGTGGGAGATTTGAATTTGAAATTGGTGGGAATCAAAATAGAAGAGTGAAGAAAGTGGCATCACAGAAAGAAGAGGAGTTAGGTTTAACCCTAGGGTCTTAAAGGGCTGCAACATCCTTCAAATATTAAATATTTCCTCTTTTAAATGAGAAAATTCTCACAAGTCACCAGTGTTAGTACTTTTATATAGAATATGATTTAAACACACATATCAACATAAAACAGGTATAACTTTTAGTAAACTATAAAAAACCATAAATTTAGAAAACAAATATAAACAAATTAAAAATACCTGTTCATTAATTTATTTATTCATCCAGTCAGCAAATGGATTAGTAGGTAGGCACTTCTGATGAGCCAGGAACTGGGGCAATAGCAGCAAAGACAGAAAAGCTCCTTCTCGCATAGAGTTACAGTCTAGTGGGGTGAAATTAATATTAACACTTATTTAGGATAAAGATTGACATTTCACTGAAACTAAATCTCTGATTATGACATGGATATAGTTCTGACAGCTTTTGAGCTTGGCATTAGCATCTAATAGTACACATCGTAAGGTGACTCATTTCTCTGACCATTTGTCATTATTTAAATTTAAGTTACTGATAAATATCCTGTGATATCAGTTGTCTTTCATGTGGCACAAACACATCATTTATATTTATATCAATTTCTCATTAACCATGACAATGGAATAATACTTGGGACTATGGAATTATCTTCACAAGCATAAATGTAGACCCTGAAGTCATGTGTAGTATTCAGTTATAAGATGTCCTTAAACTGAAAAAAAAAGATGTCATTAAAATCATGTTGAAAAACTTGCTTTATTCAGTAGATTATCATATAAATAAAATATAAAATTGAGAAATATAGAGAATTCCAAAATCCATGGAAAAACTATACACAAAACCAGTTTTGAGAAAAATGGTGATAAATGATGCTTCCTGTTTTCTTTCGTCCTCAGTCTGACTTATAATAGATTCTGAATTCTTTGACGGCAGGGACGCACTGCTTCAGGTCTGTATTGACAATGCCTTTCACATATCTAGCACAAAGTAAGTACATAGACATGGTTTTTGAGTCAATGAATGGGTGAATGACTGAACAAACAGGGTCTGAAATGTTTTAATTCTGTGCTATGGAAATTTGCTCATCTGACCCTTGTTGGCATGATAGAGATAATTTTCCTCTGTCTTTTTAAACATATGGCTGGAAATCTGCCAATACTATATTATTATTCATTTAAGATTAGTTATTTTAAAATAAAAATTACAGAATTTGAGAAAGAATTCCTGTCATTCTTTTTCGTGACTGGCACTCAGCCAGTGAGTGCACCGGCCATTCCTATATAGGATCCGAACCCGCGGCGGGAGCGTCGCTGCGCTCCCAGCGCTGCACTCTCCCGAGTGCGCCACGGGCTCGGCCCAGAATTCCTGTCATTCTAATGGAACCCTTTTTATTTATTGATAATTTCCTCCCATTTTTATTGACATGTATAGGGTTGAAATTGTGGTGTGTGTATGTGCACATGTATTTTTTTCCTTTACCATTACTTTGTATACATTTTTAAACATTGATTAATAGTGCATAATCTCAATATATATCCTGTTAATATTTATCCTTATAAAATTGATGCATGAAGATAATTTAAAAATACTAATATTCCCACCATGAAGACAAAGCTGCTGTTTTTTTACATTGTGATATACCTTTCAGTCTTTTTATAATACATGTTATATAGTGTATGTGTCTGTGTTAAGAAAATGAAAGCCAACTGTGTATTCTTTTAGATATAGTATATTTAAAACTGCTAGGGAATTACTGGTGTGGGAAAAGTACAGGTATGATGCCAAAAGGAAATCTAAGTTGTATACTGCCACCATGTAGCTAAAATAGATACGTTATACAGTTTGGAACACCTGTACTTTCTGGAAACTTGTGTGAGGAATGGTAAGAAACAGTCTGAGGATCAGAAGTGACTAACTAAGCTAAAACCCTAAGAATTGGAGTTAAGAAAGAAGGATGATCTTGTTGCTAGGCAACCAGCATTCCAGGAGGAGATCTCCAGACAGCACAGTGGCTGCTCTGCCCCCAGTGTGACATGTGCAGAGGGTTTGTGAGAATGGCTGGACATCCCATGCTCACTGGCCTCTGAAGTCTGGCATGTATACTGCCCAAAGAACATACCCCTGACCTTCTCAGCTCAGTCTACAGCCCAGATGGAAAAGACAGACAGCTCTGGGACTGACCTTCAGCAAAGCCCCCCCTGGGGTCACAGTGGAAACTGTGCTAGGGATGAACTGTCAAGATCTGGCTGTCATTGCCTTTTCCTACCAATGATTTCAGTGAGGTGAGAGTGGGAGAACTCTAGACTCAGAGTAAAAAAGCAAAAATGACATATCTTTTCAAGCATATTCAGGACTTGAGAGAAATGTTAGGGGTGGGGAAGGGGGAGATAAACAAGGTCTGTTCCATCTCCGCCAGGGAGCAAGCACATAGATTGCTACAGAATTGGCAGTGTGACTTTCTTACTCAAACTGTTAAAAATGGCAAACTCCGGTTCTTATAAGAATATGACTAATCAGTATCCCCAAAATGCAGTATTCTGGAGGACCTGACTGCTCTACAGTACAATTAATCATTTGCCTGATGCCTGAGATGTAACTTGTACCTTTTTTACCTTTTCTGAAACACAAGAGAAGAAAACTATCAGATACCGAACTCCTTTGTGTCCACAATCTCTTAACGACATTACCAGTATCCAAAAAAGTACTGAAAATAAAGTTTTCTTTTTATTTTTTATTAAAAAATAGGCTTAGATTAAAAATATGAGAATAGTTCGATGAATTCTTTATACCCGTCAATTAGACACCTTAATTGTTAACGTTTTGCCATGTTCATCTAGAAAGTAAAAAGGATTTCATAAGTTTACAGCAAATTAGTTTGTCAACAAAACTTGACCTGAAATGGCAGGTAGCTAGCTACATAAAATATTTCTTCATTTTACTACGGTGTGATTATTTACATATGTCATTGCAAAGCTATTAGTTATTTGATTGTGAAGTATATCAGGCTGCAATAGTAAAAGCAGGACCAGACTGAAATCTACTGCCTGAGGGAGCCAGAGTGGTGTGCTGCCTCCTTCATCTGCCTTGTGTCTTGGCAAGCGGGAGTGCTATGTAGGTATCTAGATCTATCCCTGAGTCAGGGATGGATGTACCAAAACAAAGGAGATATATGTACCATCCCTCAAGCACCCCCACTAACCCTCAGCATGATGGTGACAACAAGGGCTTTGCCTTAGAAGACCTCCACTGTTCATAGTTTTCCAATACTGTCTTCAGGGTTTACCAATTGTATGTCCTTGACAAGTTATTTAAGCTCTCAAAGCTTTACATTCTTTATCTCTAAAATGAGATAATAATTATTTTTAAATTGTGGAGTTATAAAAAACTAACTAGATAGCACGGGGCCCATCATATGGTCAGCTCTAATCAATGTGAGAAATTATCATCATTACTCCATCCCCATTCACTCGGCAATTGCCCAGCAGTGCCAATGCTGGGTGATTATCACAAAAATCTGACTATAGTTCCTCTTCTTGCCTATAGTGATGTCTCTTTTCTATAGTGATTGTTATTGATTGTTAATACCGACCAGTTAATCTTCCTGTAATACCACTGCTAAAACTGCCTACACCATCCTGGAACACTCCTCTCTTGTTTTTTTGCTTTAGTCTTGCAAATTGTTTAAGGCCCAATGTAAGTCTCACCCTTACTATGAAGCGTTCACAGATTTCTATAGCCCTCAGTAATGTTGCCATCTAATGCATTCCTACAATGTTTATTCTCTTTGCTGCTGCCTGGCACTTAGACTCCATAACATTATAGAATTTGCCTTGTTCTTTTAAGTAACTGTAGAGATTAGGATCTTATCTTTATATTTCTTTGTACTTTATCAGTGATAAGCCATGATAATTAGATACCATGAAAAGCTCTAAATGAATATTTGTTACTTGGATATTAGAGATTTTAATGTGTCCAGTGGTTTTCTACTGAACACTTTTAAATTTGAATTAAGACTTTTGAAGCCTTAAGTCAAGGAGAGAAAAACAAAAACATGTGTATCACCATCATCCGTCTTCCACTGAAGACATTAAAATTCAGTTGTGTCTATCTTTCCCAGATGCACTTCAGAAGCTTTTCAGCTGTGGTCAAGATGCTTGGCCAATGGATCAACTGAAGCTCTATATGATAAATAATTGCCTCTTATCACTTCTTCATCCCTGCTGAACACAGTAAAGGCAGAAGGATTTAGGTGAAAGCAGAACCAGCCAAGATTAGTGAACATCTCTGGAAAGAGTGAAGCGGGGAAGGATTAATATTGATCATTCTTAGAGATGAGGAAGAGATGGGAAGATAGATGCTAAAGCTAAAAGGCCTTTCTTTCTGGAATTGCAAAAGAATTAAAAAATAACAAAATACATGAACAAGAGTGTATCAGTGTTCTCCAGAGAAACAGAACCAGTAGACTACACACACACACACAAATATATATGTCCTGATATATGTGTGTGTGCGTATATACATACACACACACACATATATAAACATATATGTAGGGGGAGAGAGAGAGAGATTTATGAAGAGAATTGGCTCACATGATTACAGAGGCCAAGAAGTTCAGCCATCTATCTGTAAGCTGGAGGTCCAAGAAAGGTGATGGTGTAATTCAGTCTTATTCCAAAGGCCTGATATCTGAAAAGGAGTGCTGGTGTAAGTCTCAGAGTCCAAAGCCTGAGAACTCTAATGTCTGAGGGCAAGAGAAGATGGATATCCAAGCTCAACAGAAGAGAGTGAGAATTCACTCTTCCTCCACCTTTTCATTATGGTCAGACCCTGAATTGATTGGATGATGCCTGCTCACATTGGTGAGGGCAGATCTTCTTTATTCAGTCTACACATTCATATTCTAATCTTTTCCTGAGACATCTTCACAGACAGAAATAATGTTTTACCAGGAATCTGGGCATCCCTTAGCCCAGTCAAGCTGACACATAAAATTAACTATTACGAAGAGAAATTTCTGTTCGATAATCAACCTGTGATGAGCTGTCACAGGGGACAAAAAAAAAAAAAAAAAAAAAAAAAAGAAAAGAAAAAAGAAAAGAAAAATAGGAACAAATACAAATAAGAGGGACAAAGTGTTGTTGTTGTTGCTGTTGCTGTTATTCATCATAACGTAATTTCTGATAAGCTTTCTTCAACTCCTAGAGAGAGTCTTTGAGATAATGGATTGATATGGGAGCTTTGAATTGGTTAAATGCACCTGAGACTAGTTACAGCAGCTGTAGTGGTCATGCTTAAGTAAACTGAAACAAACAAATCTCATTATGTAGTTTAGGGAGACTGCAGTAGTGAAAAAACATAGGTTGTGGAGGCAGATTGACCTGGATTTGAATTCCTGCACTACCATCCTCTAGAAATGTGACCATGGACAAGTAATTTAACTGTCTGAGCTTCAGTTTTCCCATATGTAGGGATCAAGGGTTGGTACTTGGTGAAGGATTATTATTGCTCTAGCTTAATGGAAAAATGCTCCTTTAATGCCCATTCTCTTGATCCTGATTAAGTGGGCTGGACATTCATGTGTCCCCAAGCTTGTATATCAGCATGATGTCACCAATGGAAACTGACATAATACGCATCAGAAGGGGACACAGAATTAACTGAGGCATTTCAATTGTAATGAACTCTTTTTAGTATGAATATAACCAGATGGTCAGTGATAAAATCCAAATCCAAAGATTTCCTGATATCTGTACATGCCAGCATTGTTATTTTCATTATCATCAATCCAATAAGTTTGAATTAAGAGTTTCACTTCTTTTAAGGAAGGATGTTTTGCTTTCATTTTAATTTATAACTCCACATCCGGATGTTTCCAATATACTTCTTTGGACAGAAATTTTTATGATTAACAAGTTAAAAAAAATGTTCTTCAGGATTTGAACATGAACAGATGGTGCTTTTCAGAGTATTTTTAAGAGTTCTCTATATCTTCTTCATAGAAGAATTTAAACTATGAATTTATCACCATATAACTGAAAATATATGGAAAGGGGAAAGTGACTATATAGTTTGAATCTATGGCAATGCTTCTCCTTTACTGGAGATTTTTTTTTTCTTAGATTTAGTAGCACTCTTGGGATCATTTGAGATTATTAGAATCTGAGTGAGAATCTGAGCTTATGTACAGAAACTTGAAATCACCTAAAATAAATAGATTTTTTTAAAAAATTAATCTCTTATCACCTGTACTTTAAAATAAGTATTTTGAAATTATGCACTAACATGCTTATTATTTTGTACTGGAAATTTGACCATGTTTAATAAGGTTGTACGTGAAGACTAATGGAAATGAATATAAATAAACATATTTTGTCAAACATACTTTATTATCTTCCCCAGACCATTGTGTTTTCTATCTCTATATAAATTATTGGTTCCCAACCAAATGAACTGCTTAATTAAAGCTATGGCAGTATTTGGCAAATGAAGTGGCTTGGCTCCTTCTGTGTTATGCTGTTTTTAGATACATTCCAATGTTGTACAAAGAATATGCAAATAGAAATCATTTCATGAATTATGGCCATGGTCCACCCAAATCATTTCTGACAATGCTACCAAGAGATGTTTGAGAGTAAGCATAATCACTGTTCTTTGGGTTTCCCACAGCAGGCACAGGGTCTGGAATCTCCCTTAGATAAAAATAAATTTCACCGTCTTCCTTCTTTTCCCCTCATATTCACTAGCCATAATAGATTTGTAGATAATACATAAAAAAAGGACAGGATCTTTTTGTGTCTTCTTTAATTTTGATAGTCAACAGGTACATATCTTTCCCATATTATAAAATGTAAACTCCTAGAAAAACTGGGATATTTGAAAGTAGCCCTAGGAAGTATCTTGTACGCAGCAGAGTAGAGGCAGTTGACAGAGATTGGTGATAAAAAGCTTTTGCCCATTAGCAACTAATCCCAGCTTCTATTTCAGTTTTACCCATTCTTCTAAGCTTTCCCTTACCTTCCAAGGTTAATCTGTTGCCTCCCTTTCTCTGAAGCTCCTTTAAGGGATTTATATGTTTGTGAGTCTATTTCCCTCATCAGATTGTAAGCCCCATGGGAACAAGATCTCTGTTTTACTAATCGTTAAATCTCCTGAACTCGCAGTACCTGGTGAATAGTAGGCACTCAGTAAACATTTGTGGAGTTGATTTAATTGAATTTCCAAGTGAAGCATCTTTCCTTGTCTCTTCTGAATACTATTAAGTCACTCTGCCAGTGCTTACATTTTCTCCCTGGTAATGACTTGAAAATTTTCTGGCCAGTGGAACATTACATTCTTCCCTGGAATATTGTATACTAAAAGAGTTGATGTTATAGTGGTGGTGGTTTTCACTGCTAATAGCAGGAGCAACATCTAATGAATACCGACTATGTACCAAGTACTGTGCTATATAATCATTTTACGAGATGTGTATTTATATCTCTATTTTACAGATAGGGAAACAGAGGCTTTAAGGAATTGAGCAATTTTCCCAGCCTCACAGAGCTAGTAATATGCAGAACCAAGAATTAAGGTCAATTCTGTATGACTCTGATATCCATGCTATTAAACATTACTCTGCATTGCCTTCACACTCTGTCTGCCTTTGTACATGCCAGAAAATAATTAGATGGTTAAAAAAACTTGATAAGTTAAATGGTTTTCTGAATAATTGTGAAACTTTTCAAAGTTGTTTTTAATAAAATCTTTGCTCTCCATCTGCAAACAATTTTTGCCAGAGTGCTGGTCGCTGTGAAGTTGATGGGTATGCTTTCCATTTTACCATCTAGATTTGCTAATGAAAATGAAAAATAACGGGGTTCAGAAGAGAAAAAAAAAGCTTTCAAAAAGTAGTACTCACATCATTGTTCACCTTGTGTTGAGCAATTTGAAAACTATCATTGAAAATGAGTCTGAAGTTAGTTGTACAGTCAGTTAAAAGTTTGTTAATCAAAGTTACATTGAATGAATAGCCATTGCTTACATTGCTTTTGAATTTCCTTAGGACTTCAAATCTAAAATACTTAAATATCTTTGAGGATGCTGGTGCATAATTTTATAATTTTTTAGTTTCTTTTTATTCAATCCACATATCATATTTCCCTTTATTTTTTTAACCCTCTATTTATAAATTAGCATTTCGTGCTTGCATGGAGAATATATGTTTCTTGTTTTTTGTTCTGTTTTTACTTCTAGACAAGTCCATCACTCTAAGGCCTAAGAGCCTAAAGATAAAATGGTCCTATCTTAAGCAGAAAATTCTTAACTGAGATAACAAACATCAGACTATGAGGCCAGTTGAAATTTTAAAAGACTATTATAAACAACTATACGCCCATGAGTTTGAAAACCCAGAGGAAATGGGCAAAATTCTGGATACATACAAACTACCAAGGCTGAACCAAGAAGATGTAGAAAACTTTAACACATCAATAACAAGCAAAGAGATTGAAGCAGTAATCAGCAGTCTCCTAACCAAGAAAAGCCTAGAACTGGATGGCTTTACTGCTGAATTCTACCAAACCTTTAAAGAGGAATTAATACTAACACTTCAAACTATCCCAAAAAATTGAAACAGAGGCTATTCTCCCAAACACATTCTATGAAGCCAGCATTAACCTGTTACCAAACCAGACAAAGATACAACAACAAGAAAAGGAAACTATAGGCCCATATCTTGATGGATATAGATGCAAAAATCCTCAATAAAATATTAGAAATAGAATATGGCAACACATCAAAAAAATTATATACCACAATCAAGTAGGATTCATCTCAGGTATGCAAGGGTGGTTCAACATACACAAGTCAATAAACATGATGTACAACATCAACACAAAGACAAAAACCATGTGATTATCTCAATAGATGCTGAAAAGCATTTGAAAAAATTCACCATCACTTCATGATAAAGATTCTCAGCAAATTACGTATAGAAGGAAAGTATCTCAACACAATAAAAGCCATATACAACAAACCCACTGCCAATATCATCCTGAATCTGGAAAAGTTGAAAACTTTTGCCTTAAGAACAGGAATAAGGGAAGGATTCCTATTCTCACTACTCTTATTTAACAAAGTATTGGAATTACTAGTCAGAGCAATAAGGGAAGAGAAAGAAATAAAAGGCATCCAGATGAGAAAAGACAAAGTCAAACTGTCTCTATATCCAGATGACATGATCCTATATAGAGAGAAGCCTAAAGACTCTGCAAAAGAACTCTTAGAGTTGGTAAGTGATTTCAGCAAAGTTGCAGTATACAAAATCAACATGCAAAAATCAGTGACATTTTTATACTGCAACAACAAACTAGCAGAAAAAGATATCAAGAAGGCCAGCCCATTTACAGTAGTCACCAAGAAATCAAAATACCTGAGAATAAAGTTAGCCAGGGAAGTGAAAGAGCTCTACAATGAGAACTACAAATCACTGTTGAAAGAAATTATTAGGACAGAAAAAGACAAAAAGACATTCTATGTTCTTGGATTGGAAGAATTAACATTGTGAAAATGTCCATACTACACAAAGATATCTACAGATTCAACCCAATCCCCATCAAAACCAATGACACTCTTCACAGAAATAGAAAAAATAAAAATCCTAACATTCATATGGAACAACAAAAGACCCCAAATAGCCAGAGCAATCCTGAGCAAAAATATTTAAATAATAAAGCCAGAGGCCTAACACTACTCAACTTCAAATTATACTACAAACTATAGTAAACAAAACAGCATGGTATTGGCATAAAAACAAACACATGGACCAGTGGAACAGAGTAGAGAACCTGAAAATCAAACCATATACCTACAGCTAACCGATCTTCAACAAAGGCAACAGGCAACAAAAGAAAAAGTAAACAAGTGGGATTATGTCAAACTAAACTACAACCCCCAAAGCACAGGCAACAAAAGGAAAAGTAAACAAATGGGATTATATCAAACTAAAAAGCTTCTGCACAGCAAAAGAAACAATTAACAGAATGAAAAGACATCCTACAGAGGGGGAGAAAATATTTGCAAACTATGCATCCAACAAAGGATCAATGTCTGGAATATACAAGGAACTCAAACATCTTAACAGTAAGAAAACAGGTAACCCAATTAAAAAATGGGCAAAGGAGCTGTATAGGCATTTCTCAAAGGAAGATATGTCAATGTCCAACAGACACATGAAAAAATGCTCAATATCATTCAGCATCCAGGAAATGCAAATCAAAACCACACTGGGATATTATCTCATCCCAGTTAGACCAGCTATTATCAAAAAAGACACAGAATAACAAATGCTGGCAAGGATGTGGAGAAATTGGAACCCTCCTATACTGTTGGTGGGACTGTAAAATGGTGCAGCCATTATGCAAAATGGTATGGAGATTCCTCAAACAACTACAGATAGAACTGCTATATGACCCAGCAATCCCACTGCTGGGTACATACCCAAAGGAATGGAAATCATAATGTCAAAGGGACATCTGTACTCCCATGTTTATTGTGGCTCTATTTACAATAGCTAAGAGTTGGAGCCAAACTAAATGTCCACTGTCAGATGACTAAACAAGGAAAATGTGGTATATTTATACAATGGAATACTACGCTGCTGTAAAAAAGAATGAAATACTGCCATTTGCAGCAACATGGATGAACTTAGAGAAAAATATGTTAATTGAAATAAGCCAGGCATGGAAAGAGAAATACCACATGTCCTTTCTTATATGTGGGAGCTAATATAATTAATTAATTAATTAATTAATTAAGAAAATTACAGCAATCATAATAACATATAGAACTTTTAAGAGAAAAAAACAGAACTGAGGTTATGGGGGCGGGAGGGAGGAATTGATAAAGGGCCATGAAAATTGATTACATTGCATAATGAAGAATATACTAATTATCCATATTTGGTCATCACATATTGCACAATGCTATTAATATTCAATGCTGTACCTTACAGATATGTATAATCAACTGTGTTCCAATTTTAAATAAATAAAAGTATAAATAAAAATAATTTTCTTCCTTCAAAAATAATCTACAGCAATGGAAATCTTCCTCTAAAAAGTAAGGAAGTGAATATTTGTCCTGGTTTGTGTTTTGACTTTGGGTGAAAAATATATACTCCAAAATGCACATCTTATGTGTGAATAACTTAGAATCCTCTATGTGCCATTTTAATCAACATAATAATAGGAATGAAGTGGTTAAACAATACTCTTTGGACTTAGAGGTTCCAGGGTAATGCATAATGTTTTGGCACAACAAGTATCATGGTACCAATTTCTACACATTTTACATTTCCTGCTGAAAGAGCTTAAAATTCCACAGAATACTGAAAATGTAGATTTTGCAGCGTGAATGAAGATCTGGACACAGAGCATTCAGGTTAGAGACACAGATCATTTAAGCATCGCCCGTTTGCTGCTTACACTGTGCTGAGAGTAATAAAAGAAACAAAGACTCCAGAAGAAACTCACTGATCAAAATTCAGTCATTAAATTAATGGTATTTTGAGTAAGACTAGACTATGATTTAACTAACTTATTTAAAGTAAGAAGTGAACAACTTAGCACTGACAGCTTAGGTCAAGCATTTGGACTGCTGGAATTTTTCCTTCAGCTACACAGAGTTAAGGGATATCTTCAGTAATTAGTGAGGAGAAATGGAGGAACAAAGACTGATATGTGAACAGTTAATGCTTATTGAAAGTTCTGTATGTAATTCTCACTTAGGAATGTGGATTTAGTAATCCTCAATAAAACATTTTGTCATCTTAAGAAAGACTTGAGTTAAAAAACCACTGCAAATTCTACTGAAGAAATATATCCCAAACTGGGTTGATGCAGCTGGGTATTACAATCAATATTCTGGTGCACAAAAAAGGCAAATTCAGGCACACAGAATGTACCCACCTCTTCCACATTACTTTTTGTAAGGGAAAAAAGATAGATTTGATTTACCAAAAACATTTCTTAAAATAAGGCTGCAAATTCCAAAGTGCATGAGCGTGGGTTTCTCTTATCTCCATGGCTCTGGGACCTTCAGGTGCTGTTTTTCCAACTCTCTTCTGATCCCTCTTCCTACTTTCTGCAAATGACCATTCCAGCATTGTCTTAACCTTCCTTATTCTCCTAGTGTACATTTTCATGTCCTGAACACTTTCTAACTTGTAGAAGACTTCTTCATTCCTTCTTAGGGAAGAAAAAACCCAGAACTTTCCCTGATCCCAGAAGGAAACAAACACATCCCATCCCCCCATGGTTTTTTGTTTTTTGTTTTTTGGGGTTTTTTTGCCTTTTTGCCTTTCTTTTGGTTTCAGTCACAAGCCCTTTTCCCACAAGAACCTCCTTCCTAAGTGCTTGGAGTTTTGCTATGTCCTGGAGGCATGCTCTATATTCACTTCAAAAAGTTTGGTGTTGACACAGCCTTTATTCTTTGTTTCCTTTGGAGATCACTCCCCCAAGGAAGGTTTATTATCGCATTTAAGAACGGGAGGATTAGAGTAGTAGTAATTCTATTTTAATTTCAAGGATTGGAATCATTCCTTTAGGGCTAATGATAATTCTGTAAAGCAACCAGCATCCTATAAAGGCAACTCAAATCTGAGAACAATAGCCACAAATAAATCAAGGCAGAAATTTAAAAAATATGTATATACACATATATATTTCTGGTTTTTTTTTGAAAAAGGCATTTAAAAGGAATGAAAGGTAGAGTATATGACAGATTTGGGAAACTTTAAGTGATCCTGAACAGTATTTTGGGGTATCCATGCCCAGAATTAAAAGCCATCAGAGGAATAAGCCTACAATCTTTGGGGTTTCTTTACGTGACTTCCAGCTGATTATCACTTCTTATGATCTGCTTTCTTTATTTCTCCACTAGGCATCATCACTGTATCATAGTCTGTCTTGCACAGTGGTTTATACCTGGGGGCAGTACCATCCCCCAGGTGCTTTTTAGTAATGCTTGGCTATATTTTTGTTTGTTGCTATGACTGGGGAAAGCTATGGTTTTTAATGGGAGGAGGCCAGGGTGGTAGCATCTGGCAAGGTACAGGACAATCATGCACAAATGTCTGCTCAAAATGTCAGTAGCACCCCTTTAAGAAACACTGAACCCCCTGAATTGGCACCCCACTTTTGGGTTGACTAAGCTGGTTTTTGCCTTTGGGATTGGTTATTTACAATGGATTCTCACAACCTGCTTCAGACCCAAATCAATGATCAGGCTGTAATCTCGCTTATTTGGCTTCAGCCTGAGAGGAAAGGAGTTTTTGGCAAAGAGAAATTCAGGAAGCGTGCTTGTCTTAGTGTACCCCATTCCCTTCTGTTGTAAAACTGGCACTGAGAACACAGCTTTAGGCAGGTTTACAGGTACCTATTTGCCCAGATTCTTCTAGCTACGACAGTGAAAATTCATGCCAGGTAAGAAAAGAACGTTAGAAACATTTCTTTTATTGCTGTTACACTGCGTCCAGACAGAAGGGAATGCAAAACGTCAGTGCTGCCTGATGTTGTGGGCGTGAGTGTTGGCTCAGGTGCTTAGAATGTAATGTGTGGATAAAGAAAGATATAGAGAAAAGATTTCTGACTGAAAGGAGTTATAAAAGGGTTACTTAACTTTTTTATAAAGCATTAAGACACTTGTAGAAGGTGAGGAGGCTTGTTAATAAAGTATCTGAGTGATGGTTTAAGGGATGGCAGGAAAGAGGTGTAGAAAAGTAAAGCCCGGAAACCATGGGGCTTTACTGGGGATAGGTAATGAAGAGAGGAGAAAACGACAGAAGTAGCAACCAAATTGTACATCTGTCAGTTAATTAAGGATTTGAGGTTTGTCACCATGGCCTGATCTACTTTGGGAAACTCCAGTTTTTATTCATCTCATTTTAGGTTAAAGAAGAAAAAAAGAGGAACCAAAAAAGCATATTCAATTTTCATCTATTCTAGAAACAAAATATAGTTTCTTATATGCTTTGCATCTACTTAAAAGTCCTTCAGATCAGTATTTTTTTTAAAAAGTATTCGTTTGATGTGAAGCTGTTGCAAAACCTAGCATCAGACCCTATTATCTTGATTTTTATTGAAACAATGTGTATGAACAAGAACCTCTAGAACCAAAGATGTGCCAAATACCTGAAATCATGTCTGCAATTACCTCTAGAAATTATTAATATAGCAAAATGCAGGAAAAGAAAAATTGAATTATTTTCCTTTAACTTCCTCAACTGGATTTTTATTTTATTTTATTTTTATTTATTTATTTTTTTTTAAATTTTATTTTGTCGATATACATTGTAGCTGATTATTGCTCCCCATCACCAAAACCTCCCTCCCTTCTCCCTCCCCCCCTCCCCCCCAACAATGTCCTTTCTGTTTGCTTGTTGTATCAACTTCAAATAATTGTGGCTGTTATATCTTCTTCCCCCCCCCCCCGGTTTGTGTGTGTGTGTGTGTATGTGTGTGTGTGAATTTATATATTAATTTTTAGCTCCCTCCAATAAGTGAGAACATGTGGTATTTCTCTTTCTGTGCCTGACTTGTTTCACTTAATATAATTCTCTCAAGGTCCATCCATGTTGTTGCAAATGGCAGTATTTCATTCGTTTTTATAGCTGAGTAGTATTCCATTGTGTAGATGTACCACATTTTCCGTATCCACTCATCTGATGATGGGCATGTGGGCTGGTTCCAACTCTTGGCTATTGTAAAGAGTGCTGCGATGAACATTGGGGAACAGGTATACCTTTGACTTGATGATTTCCATTCCTCTGGGTATATTCCCAACAGTGGGATGGCTGGGTCGTATGGTAGATCTATTTGCAATTGTTTAAGGAACCTCCATACCATTTTCCATAGAGGCTGTACCATTTTGCAGTCCCACCAACAATGTATGAGAGTTCCTTTTTCTCCGCAGCCTCGCCAGCATTTATCGTTCATAGTCTTTTGGATTTTAGCCATCCTAACTGGGGTTAGATGGTATCTCAATGTGGTTTTGATTTGCATTTCCCGGATGCTGAGTGATGTTGAGCATTTTTTCTCAACTGGATTTTTAAAAAATGAAGTGTTGAAGGTCTCTGAAGTGAATAACATGTCATTTTTAAAGTTACATCTTGGAATATTTTCAAGACCTAGTTTCGTAACCTATTGTCAAGAGGAGATAATAGGAGGCTTTGCAAATGTCAAGGCAAAGGTCATATCTGGCATGTTAGTCTCCAGGTCTGATCAACAGGCACTTTCTAATTTTTGTTGTCTCTAACTTACTTATGTGCCCTAACACTACTAGGTTAGTTTGAAGATATGATGACAAATTCTGTACTTCAATTTTCTTGCAATATGCTGCAGTTTTATTTTTTGATGTGTTTTCACATTCCTCATACTGTTAGTTACGTTTACATCTGGCCCACCAAAATGTAAGCTCCATTAGTTTTTTTCTCTGTAACTATAGTATTGGAAATGTACCTTGCCTAATACTAGGTGCCCAAGAAATGCTTGTTGAATAAATGAATAAATAAATGATTCATTTCCTTAATTACTATTTCACACTGCAAGCCCAAAGATAGCAAATTATTGAAAGAGCTTGGACCATACTGAAGTTTTAAGCATATTCTCTTCAGAGTTGACCAATCTCATGAACCAAGCATTCTGAACACTCTTGGATACTGTGCACAAAAAGGTTAAAATTTTAAATCTCAACTACACCCGTGGCCTAAGCTTCTTAGATGTTTTGCTTTGGAAGAAAGAAATGGTATAGCATAGTTCAAGTACTTATTACATGAGAGAGAGGTTTTATATCATATATTTATTTGTCCAATAAATCCTCATCATCTGTATGGTAATCATCCAGAAGGCAATACACTTACCCTTTAATCATTTTCTATTTAAGCAAACTGGAAAGGTGGAAAATGTACCTTTCAAAAAATTCCATACAAAGCAGTCATGTCTCAGGCTGTTTCGGCTCTAAATTTGTGTGCCATTTAATTAGCTGGACAGATGGCTGACTGACATAGGAAGGAGTTCTGAAATAAGTCACCAGGATGGCTGGGCACTTTAATGTCTATGTGTTTCAATAGGGAATCCCGGTTGGAAGTGATTGATGTTTTGAGTGAGTTCTCAATTCCACTGAAGGCCAGCTCTGTTTTATAGGCAGGGGTGAGCCAGTTTTGCCTTCTGCTGACTTTTTTTTTTTTTTTTTTTTTTTGCTAATTTCATTAGTCAGGCTTAGGGTTCTCCTTGTGCAGCATCATGTTAATTTCTTTCTCCAGTAAGTATTTGTCCTTTCCCTGGTGAGCTGCTTCCTCTCTGTTCATTCTAATTCACTATGACTACTGCATTATCTCTTTGTCCCAGCTGATTCATAGTATGATTCTTGTGCTTTTTTTTTTTTTTTTTAATCATTTTACTTTCAACTTGCTGTTTAAAAGACTTTGAAGTTGGTTATTTTCCTAGGCTGTCACTGATTTGGAATTTTTCTAGAAACATGTTAGTATAAATTATGCTGGATTGGGTTTTTGTCAATTTGAGTACCAGAATTCATTGCTATAAGAAGGAAGTTGGGATTAGAAGGAGGTTGATATCTTTTATACTTTGATCAAAATGTATTTTGAACCTCATACATTTAACACTTTGTTTTCAATGGAGATTGGTGGTCTCCTATTTTTGGTAGGTGACATACAAAATATTCTGAGACATGATCATGAAATCATAAGGATCATCAATAAATAATAATTACTGACAATGGGAACTCCTAGCTCTAAAACTCAATACTTTTGCTTCACACAAACAGGCCTCCCTGTCTTCCATAATCCCAAAACCACACTGTAGGAGAGTACTTCAAAAAGTACGTGGAAAAATGTAGTTAAAAGTTAATGCAAATCTTCCCATGAACTTCTTGAAATACCCTCACACTTTCCTAATCAGATTGAAAATGTACCCTTCTCCTAACCCTGACTCTTGACATCTTTATCATTAGAACATCCCCCCCCCACATACACCTCTCCCCATAAGATCAGACCTCTTCCAAGTGCCCCTACTAACCACTCTGTCCTGAATACATAAACTTAATTTCCCTTCTAACCTATTGTTTTGTAATATAAAACTATCTTGAGCTATCGATAAGTTATAAATTTCTGGCAGTTATCTTATGCTTCTTAATTGTCCACAATGTCAAATATATCATGGGTTTTTGGGGTATGCAGTAAATACGTGGTGTTTCTAAGAGCCTAACTGAACCAGAAATTTCGTCCTGTTTGTAAGGCTGTTTCATGGAGTCAATTAAAGGCGCAACTTATCTTTACTGATGGACTTACAGCCACTGTAATGACTAACAGCCATTGTAATGATTGACCCAGCAAAGCCCCTGACCTTTACAGCTAGTTGTTGAGAAGCCAGTGAAACCATATGGGCAGCCTGAAGAGCACAAGTATTCACAGCTGTAGTTTGGTGGAGGATTCATTCTTATTACTTTGTGAGAAGCTCACATTCCTGCTGATTAGCAGAGAAGATCTAGCAATTTCTTATTTTATAAATGTATTCCAACCTCAAGAGCACATACAAATTTTGCTTCCAGTCTGTAGAGAAATTGGAATTCTAGTCCTTGTTCCTCCAGTGAGGGGCAAATACCACACACGGTGAACCCATCTTTCAATAAGTAGGAAGTCAGTGGAGAAACAGGATATCACTGTCTTCCTCGAATTGACTATAGAAAATCTTACCTGTAGCTCACTTGTTAGATTTTTCCTTTAGAAAAGATCTTCCATTTCTACAGTGACTGAATATAGTTTATTTCTTATCATCCGACACAATGAGCTGGCAGCTTGCTATATTAAAAAGAGCAACTTAGGTTAGCTATGTGTTCTTGAGAAAGTTGCTTAACTTGTCTTATTGTCAAGGACTTCATCTAAGATATGGAATTCTGGAAAATGTCAAGGATCAAAAAATGATGCATTGCAAGTGAAAGAGAGAAGGAAATATGTTTCTTCTACTTTCATTGGAGTCCGTTTATTGCCCCCTCTAGATCATATGTGAAAACAGCAATGAGAGAAGGTGGATACTATCTTCCTGATTGATGATAACAGATAAAGATGACCACACACACACACACACACACACACACACACACACACACACACACACACGTACGCGCACGCACACACGCACACACACATGCGCGCGCACACACACGAATTAGGGATTGGGGGGGAGCATAGGACAGTTTGATGGGAGAAAGGAAGACTATGATGTTCATAGCTGATGAAGTATCATCAGTGGTGTGTGTTTGTTTGTTTTTTTCCAGATCAAGAATTCATATTGATCAAGGGTTCAAAGCCTTTGAGATTCTAATAAGCCAGTTAGTCACATGCACGTGCTGTATTTTCCTTTTAGCTGAGGTCCTCAGTGCTCTTATTTTAAACTTTTCCCCAAGATGGTCTCATCTATTTCCATGAACTTGGGTATCATTTATTTACTGATTACCCTGAATTTACGTCTACCAAAGCTTCTATTCTGAACTGCCACCTTATTTATCTGACTGCCTTCTCAGCATTTTCACTGTGATGCCTTACAGGAGAATCACACCAACATATCCAAAGCTGAGTTTATGATTTTCTATTGATAAATCTCCTCCTTCAGTGTTCTCTGTCTCAGGGACTGGCCTCATCATTTGACATTTGATGATGCTAGGTACCATTGCTTATCTTCCTCCCTTACTACCTAAATATTTCTTGAGTGTGTTCTTTTCTCTCTATCTCCCTTTCTTCTAGTTTAGTTCAAGTCATCATCGTCTTTCACATAAACTGCTAAGTAGTCTTTCCATATCCATTCTTATCTTATGACAATCCATATCCAACATAGAAACCAGAGTGAGATTTCTAAGAAACTAATCTGATCACAATTTGCTCCTGCTTAAAATTTGTTGATAACATTTCATCTTTTTAAGCTATAGTTCATAATACCTAATGAGCATCCACAAAATGCTGGGTGATTACCCACTGCCAGCATTATCTCATGCCAATCGCTTTCTCCCTCCTTGTACTGCAGCTTCTCTTTGCCCATCTTCAATTTCTTGAGTATATCAAGTTCCTTCTCATATTGGAATTTTGTACATGCTTCTTCCTTTATATGGAATATTCTTCCTCTTTCCTCCTGAGGATCTTCTAGTTTTATTCAATAGTCAGCTTAATTCATATTTCTTCAAAGGAAGCCTTCCTTGACTATCCACAAACTAGCCAGGATTCCCTGTTATACATTCTTATAGTCCTTCATACTTTTCTCTCTGTCTTTCCTGTTAAATTGTAGGTCGGTGAGGCCAAGGACCAGGTTTATTCCTGAGCATTGCTCTATCTCCCATTCCCAGCACAGTGTCTGCCATATATAAAAGGCAATACACAGAGAGGCATTGAATAATGTTTGTATGAAGTATACAATTACAGTACTTTCTATCAGTCCTTACAAACAAATATGACCTGCTATTTTGGTCCACCTCCTTTTTATAAAAGCTCATCACATAAAGGTACTCCCTTATAGAGTCCTTTGATTTCATTAATAGCTTCATGTGCCTGATTCCTCAACAATCTTTTTGGCAAACAGACTAAGAAACTTGTGATGGTTAGGTTGTTGAGACCAAGAATTTTCATCAGGGCTCTTATTTCTAGCAAAAATGAAAGAAGTTGTTAGGGTCTAGTTTTTCCTCTGTTTTTCTACCTGTGCTTTGACACTTTCTTTAAGCTTTATGTGTAAGGTGATTAAGGTGAAGAGTGGTATCATCAGGATTTGACCATCATGCTAAATGATCCAGCTCCATACCTGTGAACTGTCATTATAACTGTGGCCATACCTCAGTTGCCAGTTGATCTGATAATTTTAATTAGATGAGGAACAGTTGCCTTATCCATTCATTGTTAAGACTCAAATTATTCTTTTTAGGAAAGATGGTTAAGAAATCCAAAGGTTGGGTGTTGTTCAGTGGACCTCAACATACTTTTAAAAAATTCTAGGGAGGGCCGAGCCCGTGGCGCACTCAGGAGAGTGCGGCGCTGGGAGCGCGGCGACGCTCCCGCCGCGGGTTCAGATCCTATATAGGAATGGCCGGTGCACTCACTGGCTGAGTGCCCGTCACGAAAAAGACAAAAAAAAAAAAGAAAAAAAAAATTCTAGGGAAAAGAGCAGGGATGCTATAGCTCTACTAGCAGATGACAAAATTCCTGAGTAATGATCAGGAGTGAGCAATCCCCTCACCAGTCTTTTCAGAAAATCTTCTCTCATGTAGAACTGATGTAAGTGTTGCAGGATTTTATGGCTTTCCAAGCTTACAAGCTCTAGTTTGGTTGTACTTTCAGGGCTTTGGTAAATGTATCAGTTATTGCTGCTAATGTAGTGAATTACCACAAACTTAGTGGTTTAAAACAACACAAACTTATGATCTTACATTTCCTGAGGTCAGAAGTCAAAGCTGAATATTAAAGGAATAAAATCAAAGTGTCAGCAGGGCTGTATTCCTTCTGGAGGTTCCAGGAGATAATCTGTTTCCTTGCCTTTTCCAGCTTCTAGAAACTGCCTGTATTTTGGGGCTTGTGGCGCTCTCTTTCACCCTTTGAATGAACAACTCCAACTTCTGCTTCCATCATCACATCTCCTGTTCTGACTCTGACCTCCTACCTCCCTCTTATGAGGACCCTTGTGATTACACTGGGCTCACCTGGATAGCACAGGCTGATGATAATCTTCCCATCTTAAGCTTTTTAAACTTAATCACATCTGCAAAGTTCCTTTTGCTATGTAAGGCAACATACAACTATTTAAAGGTTCCAGGATTAGTACATAGACATCTTTGCAGGGGACATTATTCTGTCTACCACAGTGAAATAGATCTAACAATTCCATATTTTTAAAAATGCCAATCAGACAGGATTTAAGTCTAGAAACAAAAGGTATAGCCTGTCTTTTTCTCTTGGTGCCTTACTTAAGGTCTTGATTTTCCCATATAAAATACCATGTATATATCACAGCTTATTATCAGTCTCTTTAAGTTCCCATCTTTGTTCAAATGTGAAGGATAATCATGTGTTAGCTTAAGTTAGATTTCTGAACTAATGGAAATTACTTTGTGACACTTTGAAGAGAGTAAGACTATTTAAAAATATGAGACTATCCTTCCCATGCTTAAATATGAAATTCAAGCATATTATAGCTGACTAAAAACAATAAAGATTAGAGGGAACTAAATAAAATCCAACTCAACCTTCATAATGACGCAACTTAAATGTTACCTCTTTTATAAGATCATTGCTGACCTCCTTAGATAGAACTAGGCATTGCTTCCACTTTATTATGATGGCATCATATGCACGACTCCATTACAGCATTTACCATGTTAATGTATTGTTCTGTTTATATGACTGCCCCCAAGCTACCTGTAAGATCTTCAAAGACAAGGACTCTTCACTCTGTTCCATTTTTCTCACTTCTGATGCTGCTTCTAACAGTGTCTGGCACATGGCAGGTGTTTTAATGATGCTTTATGAGGGAATCAATCCCTTTGCAAGCCTGTTTAACATTTCTTTGGTGATTAGGTAGCTAGCTAATTTGCAACATTGACTGAGGAGCACAAAGATGGGACTGGTTGCAATAGCAGAGATGAATTAATAAAGATCTACTTCCATCCCTGAGAAAGCAAATCTGAGCATATACCTCTACTAACGATGAGTCAGTCACATTATTTCCTAGCACAAAGAATACGTCAGTATGTGGTCAGAACACATACACAGCTGTGGATTCAAGAGTACTGATAAAGAAAAGTAAGCATGTCTTCAAAGGAATTAGATAAGATATAAATATTTTAGTGACAATTTGAAATATTGCTTTAACTGAGTAAAAATTTAACCTAAACAAACAATAGGAATTATGTAGTTCTATAGCTAGCTTCAGGGTATATGAATCTAATAAAGTTCTTCATCCCACCAAGAATATTTACATTCAATCATATTCTCTTTCAGCTTGCTTTTTTGCAGATTGATTTAAAAGATCACATGCTTTTAATTTCTACTTCTTAGCTGCCTTTACCCCTTTGGTTATTCAGCAACCATCTTATGGTTTCCTCAAGTTTCACTATAGCTTTCTAGAGGTTTGAGCACACCAAAAATGCCTGTGTTACAGATAGTGGTTCCTGAACTTTCAGAATTTGGGTTACAAGTTGTGAAGGTCTTTTAGCCACTATATTTTTTAATGGCTTTCCAAAACACCCTGG
This sequence comes from Cynocephalus volans, assembly GCF_027409185.1. Classification (NCBI taxonomy): domain Eukaryota; kingdom Metazoa; phylum Chordata; class Mammalia; order Dermoptera; family Cynocephalidae; genus Cynocephalus; species Cynocephalus volans. The sequence goes on from NC_084463.1 coordinate 90,441,381, forward strand.
CAAATGCTTTCTGGAAGTCCTGGGAATACCACAGTCAGTGATTTCCAGTAATGTTTCAGCATTAGAATCACTTGTATATGTCAGAATCACTATAAAAATAAGATTCTAGGACCTACCTGAGACATGTCCAGATGGGAAGTCTGGAGAAGGGTCTGAGAAAGTCCGAAAGTCCCATCAGAAATTTTGATATGAAGCTAGCGTTGGAAACCTATAGCCTAAGTTTAAGTATGGAGTAATTGTGTTAATAAATTGAAAAGTTAAGGAGAGAAAATGGTATGTAGATGTAGATCTAAAACAGAGGGTGTCCCAGATATTATCCTCACAAGATTCTATTTCCTACTTGCCAAATGAATTTATGGTATATTCCATGCCAGTGCATCTCTCACTGAATAATAAATATAATAAATATAATAGAATAATAAATATAATACCTAAAACGCTTTTTCCACGTAATAGATTCTGAATAAATATTAGTTTACTTCTTTTTTGTTTGTTTTGTTAGTTCAGGTCTGGAAGATGTAATGAGCCCTTCTGTCAGCGGCATGTTTTCATCTGTAGGAAGAGGGTGATATTAACAGTTTGGGCTTATTACATTTGTTTTTTGTTACACTACAAATAGGAAGGGTCAAAAGAGTTACTGTTATGAGGTGGGAATGTATATGTATATATTAATATATAAATGTGTGTATAATATATACATGGCAATGAATATATGTAAATAGACACAGGACACATATACCCATCCATCTATATGGCATTTCATGTCATCATTGTCAATAGCTTTTGTGAGTTACTTGGGGACTGATTCAGAAGTGATCAATAAAAATGATATTCAAATATACATTTTTCTGTTAAGGAAAAAAAGCATTCTTATGTCATTTTCTCATTAACTTATTAATTTTGGGGGAAAGGAACTATAACAGGCTTGAGAAAGGTGGTTGGAATATCTTAGTTTTTTCTTCCTCTAGGTGACTTTTTAAGCTTGGAGAACAGGACCGTGCTGGGAAGAAAATGAGAGCAAGAGACTTTCCAGTTAGACCTTTGACCTCTCTGAATGTTCTCATCCTACTTCACAGGCTCCTCTTCTTCTACCTATCACTAAAATTACTAAAATATTACTGTTCTCAGGGCTTCATATACTCCATCCATTCTCCCTGGGGGATGTCATTCATTCATATTAGGCTTACAATGATGCTAATGGCTCACAAATCTATATGTCCACCATGGTGGCATAGATGTAGCCCATACTTTGCATTTATAAAATTGAGATTAATATATTTCCATCAAAATGTGCTTTATTTCATATATTTCCCAGCTCCATGTGTTGTACTTTTATGTCTTCAATTACCTTACCCAAGCAATAAACCAGGAGTCTGGTGGAATTGAGTACTTCTATCTTTGTGCTGACACTTGTGCCACACTTTGTTCCAAAAGCAAGAGACCATGTGGGCACAGTGGAAGTGCTATTTGTAGTCAAGACTTGGTTTTCTGGTTAGGTATAGGATTTTTTTCTTCTATTATATCCTAATCTGGGACTATATGTCTCCACTTGCATTTTTCCAAAAATACATTTTCTATCAAACTGAAGGGAATTTTCCAAAATATTCTGAGTTCTCTGCTTTAGGAAAACCCTGAAATATCAAATTCGGATTCACAAAATAGATAAGTTAGTGGCTGATTATTTAGGTTTATTACCAAGCACTGGCCGAGCACCTACTTGGCACCTACCAGCTCAAGCATGGCACTAGGCTCTGGAGTTCAAGAGCTGAGAAGACACAGCCCATTCCCTCAGAGAGTGTAGTCTTGAAGAAAAAAATGGAAGAATTTATTACACGAAATGATTTATTTGCGGGTTTTTTCTTAACAGCAATCGTATCACTGGTTTTTAATTTATCTTTTGATTTATGTAGCATCTTCTCTGCATGCTTTTGTTTATCTATCAGATGCATAAAATGTGTCAGACTTGTAGATTCCATAGAAGTACTATTACTAATTGAGGAGGGAGAAGCTTTTCCCCCTATTTTGGTTATATAAGGTTCAACCTTTCAGAGTTTGCCAAAGCCAAACTGCTTTCAAAAATGGCATTAAAGTGAACTATCTTAACTCAACCTTGTCAATTTGCCTGTGACACTAGGAAAGCAATAAAAGGTTCAGCCATTGTATCCAGCTATCTGTTAGGTACTGCTCACTACATTTAAAGTCCTAAAATTCACGCAAGTCTCTTACTGAGCAGGAGGCAGCACTGCAGACACCTCAGATCACTCAGTAGTCACCACTTAATGGCCATTTCCAGCCCCTGAAGCCTAGAAGAGAAGTAAGGTATCAGTGATTTGCAAGTCCAATTCTGTACAATATGCACTACGGACAGTTTAAAAACAGATGTAGGACAATAGTGATCTCACACTAGGTGTAACAAATAGCAAATGGAAACCTAAAATTAACAGTTTTGTTTTGCCCTGTTCTTAATTGATAGCATTTCTCACAGATATGTAAAAATGTGTATGCCCCATCATTTATTGGATATTAACCAGATGCTGGCCTCAGTTTAGTCACTGTTGTCAAAGCCTGGTCGTCAGATCTGGAATTCGAAAACTCATAGTATAGACAGATATGACTCTGTTCAATACTCAATAATCATTTGCTTCTTCTATATGCCAGGCACTTTGCTAATAAGTTTTGCTAATAAATGACCTTTGTAGTCTTTTCTTCTCCGAGATATTGGCCACTTCCCTGAGCTACAGATTACAGATCTCTTTTGTGAATGAATCATACAAGTCTATGTGGGAGGTCTATGTCTCCCCAATCCATCATTGTGCTGAGCTTGAGAAGTCTGCTTTTTCAGGTATCTGCGGCATCTTTGTACTCCGTGATTCCCTTCCAAAGTCATCCTTCTCCTAGTCTAGGGGATTTTTAGTCATGGAGGTGGGAAGCTATGCCATTTCTCATTTTGTGTTTTCCCCAAATCTCTAGGGAGTTCTTTTTGTTTTCCTGGCTAAGAGAGACTTTTAAAACTCAAAAGCAAGGAATTGAATCCTAGTTTGTTTGTTTTGGGATCATCTCTTGCTTGAGGTGGTGAATGCAGAATAACCTTGCTGACTGAATGCAGCAAAGGCCAAGCGGGATAAGAAAATACATGCGTTTTTAAAGGCTTATGCACTTAAATTTAAAATATTTTCTACCACTGCAAATTGCTTAGTGAGCCTGGAATTTGGACAAGAGGAGATTTGATAGCCTTATTGGATATCCTGTCTAGGTCAGGAAAAGAACTAATTAAACATCCCTGCTCTGTAAGCCTAGCAAATTTTCAGTGACCATGATAGCAACATGCCTCTCTTCCATGATTATATTGGACCAAGGTCCTGACAACTTTTTTGGTGTTTACTACCTTACCCTTGATGCATTTGCATTCTTAAGATCTGTCAATGCTAGAGTCTCTTTGATGTCCATGTTAGTTACAGAAACACCTACCTTTCTTCCTATTAAGTAGTGCTATGATTATTACTCTGTGCTTGGCAGTTTTTTCTCATTCCTTGCATTTTGAGTCCTTTTCAAATTTTGATTTTGTTCAAATCTCTTCTTTATTCTAATAATGCTGGTGATGTTTAACCTTAAAAAACAAAGGCAAACCAGATACAGAAAGTCTATCTTTAAAAACATGGCAAATATTTTGTTCCTCATACCTTCCAATATTTGAACCTTGGGGCTCAAAGACCATTTACCTGGCTGTCCTAAAGTGATAAGTGAAAATAGCTCTCCCAGTGCACCATGGCTCATACTCTGCTACAAGCTAAGGAAGTCCGTACTCTCACACTGGTTAAGCCACAAAGGCTAGCAGAGAAGTAACTTCAGACACTTCTAGCAAGTGTTCAAAAAGGAGTCTGTGAATTCTCTGAAACTGTGGAAGATAGAACTAAAACCCGTGGGAGGTCGATTTTGTTTCTATATGTCTGTCTGTCACTACACTGTGACTCCCTTGAGGGCAGAAAGTGATTATTATTCATCTTTGAATCCCCAGCTCCTAAATAGAAACAAGGTATCTGACAACAGGATGTACTCCCTTAATGTTTATTTAGCTAGATTGAGCTGAACCAGTTTATATACTTACAAACATTACTCATTTCACCATAAAATCTGTACTGAGTACCTACTATGCAATGAATATGTTAAGTATTAGGGATATGAGGATAACACAACTACGGCCTCTTCCTTTAAATAATTTATAATCTAAAAAATTGCTCTAGATATAGAGCAATGAAAAGAACATTAATTTTTGAGTTAAGACTTGAACTCTGCTTCTGCCACTTACCAGCTGGGTCACATTGGACATGTCACTTAATTTCTCTGGGTCTCAGCTTCCTCACTTTTGAAAAAAATGGAATAATAAATATTTCATAAGATTGTAGGGAAGGTTTAGTAGACAATATAAGGTTTGTCTTCAATTATTACCATCTTTCCTTTCATCTGTTACTTCATCACTACCCTGTAAGTAGAGCAAGAAATGGATTTCACACACCCAGATGAAAACAGTGTGGTTCAGTGAAGTTGAGCAATGTTTTTAGGCTCAAACAGCTACAAAATGGCAATACGAGACTCCAACCAACATCTGCAGAATCAGAGCGATTTTCATTCTACATCTTACACTTCCTTGGACTCTGATTCTGTGGTGAAAGTCAGTCTCCTTCCCTCAATGTAACGTTGCTCATACCAATCATAACTTCTAAGTGAGGTTTTACTTTAAGACTCTTTTTGCATGAAAGGCAGAATCTTTTTGACTTTGTCATTGGGATCCTCCCATGGGCTCATGGGTTTTAGTTTCTGTTCTGTATTTGTTTTGATGATTTGGAAGGGACAGACATATTCTTGGTCAGGTTCAGGTTCTGACAGCAAATCACCCTGGCTTTGATGGTGTTCTTGTTGTCAGTGTGCCCCAAAGACTAGAGCAATGGGAGCTCCCAGAGAGAGAGAGCACAGAATAGATGCTTTTCACATGTAATTTATTGAAATTTGAGATTACCCCAGTTTCCATCATTCATGACCACTACAGAAAACTGATTGTTAGAAGGAATCATATCTTACTTAATCATTCCCGCAACCTTTTGATCCTTCCCTGTTGATAATCACTGCTTAGCATATTTCTTGCTGCTGAGAAAGTGGGAAGGCAGCTGCTGCAGCCTGCAGCAGATTCTAAGGTTGCTCCTTAGGGGGTTGGCAAAGGATACCTTGTGAAGCTAAGGATTTAAAAAATGTGTTTGTTTCCTTCACCCTAGAGAGTCTGAGCAATCAGTCCTGGGCTTTTCTTCTTTAAACTGTTTATGCTTACGAAGGAAATAATTTAATCAATGTGTGAAAATGGATTTTTTTCTAAGCATCTTTGCTTTGGTGGCTTGTTTACATATACATTATAGTAGCTTTGTGGCTTTGTTTTATGTAGCCTGTTCATGCTAATTGTGCTAAGATATTTTTGTAAGGTAATATGGGTTAACTTTTTTTTAATTAATTTAAAATCAATAATTTTCTATCAGTTTTGAAAAGCTCTAGTCAATTATGTCATTATTTGGCTAAATTTAGAATTTTGGATGATTGAAATTTGCCATCTTCTTCCAGATATTTAGTGTCCAAACATCCTGACCAAAGGTATAGAGCCACTCTGAGTCACTGATGGACACATTCCAAAACAGATACAGTGGAAATGCATTAATGGATTATACATGTCCAAACATGGGGTAGAGTGAAAGGATATCTTTGGGGTTATAAATAGATCTTTTAGGGTCACCCCTTCCTTTCAATGCATAACCTAGAACAATGATGGAAATAAGTTTCATTTCAGTAATTCTGGACCTTATAGAAATCTCTGCTGGGAAGGATTCTGAAGCTGTATCCAGACTTAGTAAAACCTACAACTGTCTTGATCGATCCAGTGTGTACCGTGAATGCATCGAAAGTCAAGAGTGGTCATACCTAGGACATCATCTCTGTTTGGGCTGGAAGGTTTTAGCTTATGTGTAGCTGCTTCACAAGAAAAATAGAGAATAGCCTATTATGTATTTTTTTTTTTTTTAATTTTATTTTGTCGATATACATTGTAGCTGATTATTGCTCCCCATCACCAAAACCTCCCTCCCTTCTCCCTCCCCCCCTCCCCCCCAACAATGTCCTTTCTGTTTGCTTGTTGTATCAACTTCAAATAATTGTGGTTGTTATATCTTCTCACACACAAACGGGGGGGGGGGATGTGAGGCCCTTTTTAAAGACCGTTACACAGGTTTTCCTTAGTGTAGACCTATTGTAGTATATTAGTCTGTTCTGGCAGACAATTTCTATGTAGAAATTATTCATTTCTCAGCACCTACGAATTTTCACTAATCCATGCTTTTGTCTAAGCTATCTCCTCTGCCTAAAAACACGGTTTTTCTTTCTTTGTTTAGGGAAATTTTTGTCACTGCTTATGGGCCACCTCAAATACTGTCTCTTCCTCTGTAAAGTTTTCCTTGCCTTCCCAGGCAGGATGAATGTTCACCTTTTACATCTATAAAGCAATTAGTTCAATCTCTGTTACCTCACCTGCCACATTGCTTTGTAATTACTTGTTCACATGCCAGAATTTGGCCCAGAATACTACGCATATGTTTGTAGACTTGAAGTGCATCAAGCATTGTTCAGAAAAACCCATTAAAGCTTGTGAATTTCTAAAGTATATATGTGTAGAGAATACAGTGGTTACAAATATTATGGCAGTGGTGGCTGGGAGTGAAGAGGGAGAGAGACAGTAAAGAAAACAAAGTGACATAATTGACATAGGGTCCAACAGAGAAAACGTAAAACTATGTGTGACCAATGAAGAAGATTTACACGAAGGACAAGGAAATTAATCCAGGCCAATACATGGAAGTGAGTGCAGAGTTCCTGCATGCCCTCAGAGTAAGGACAGAGTTGACTTTGCCTACATGTGTGTTAGACTGAAGATTTTTTTGCAAGTATCTGAAAATATTAGTAAATTTTTGCCTGGTCAGAGAGAAATGGGTGGGAGCTGGTATAAACTGGAAAGCACACAACCCTTCTAAAAGCTTTCTTTTCTCTCTCTCTCTCTCTCTCTTTTTTTTTTTTTATACTGTATAATTGTTTGAGTTCCTTGTATAGTCTGGATATTGATCCCTTGTTGGATATATGGTTTGCAACTATTTTCTCCCACTCTGTAGGTTGTCTTCTCACTGTTGATTGTTTTCTTTGCTGTACAGAAGCTTTTTAGTTTGATTTAGTCCCATTTGTTTATTTTTTCTTTTGTTGCTTGTGCTTTTGGGCTCTTGTTCATAAAGTCTTTGCCTACTAACACTTCCTGAAGTATTTCTTCTATATTTTCCCTTAGTAGTTTTACATTTTCAGGTCTTATACTTAAGTTTTTAATCCATTTTGAGTTGAGAGGTAAGAGATGCAGGTCTAGTTTCATTCTCCTACATATGGATATCAAATTTTTCCAGCACCAGTTATTGAAGAGGGTATCTTTTCCTCACTGTATGTTTTTCTTGCCTTTGTCAAAGATCAGTTGGCTATAAGTCTGTGGGTTGATTTCTGGGTTCTCTGTTCTGTTCCACTGGTCCAACTGTCTATTTTTATGCCAGTACCATGCTGTTTTGGTTGCTATAGCTTTGTAGTATAATTTGAAGTCAGGGAGTGTTATGCCTCCAGCTTTATTATTTTTTTTTGCTCAGGATTGCTTTAGCTATTTGGGGGTCTTCTTTTGTTGTTCCATATGAATGTTAGGGTTGTTCTTTCTATTTCTGTGAAGAATGTCATTGGTATTATGATGGGGATTACATTGAATCTGTAGATTGCTTTGGGTAGTATGGATATTTTCACAATATTAATTCTTCTAATCCAAGAGCACGGAATGTCTTTCCATCTTTTTGCATCTTTAATTTCTTTCAACAGTGATTTGTGGTTCCCATTGTAAAGATCTTTTCCCTCCTTGGTTATATTGATTCCTAGGTATTTTATTTTTTTGGTGATTGTTGTAATTGGGCTTACTTTCCTGATTTCTCTTTCTGTTAGTTCATTATAGAAGAATATAAACACAACTGATTTTGTATCAAATTTTCTTTTTACATTATTGTGTACATTGAACCAAACATTTATAGTGGGAAAATGGTACAACTTTTGGAACTCTTCCCACCCACTCCCCACCCACCAGTCTTTAGTAGCTGTGTAGTTGTATGCTCGCCTATCCAACGCATTGCTTTCCACCATGTTTAAGAGAGTATCCCTTCCCAGGTAGTGGTCTAGTCCACTAAAATTACTTGAAATTTTACAGTTTATAAAGAAATTCCATGTATTTTATTTCCTTAAATCCTTACCAAAAAAGATTTTTTAAAAACCCAAACCATGTAGACATAGAACTGTCTCCACCTCAAATATGGTAAAACTCAGAGAGGTTAAGCAAATGGTCCAAGGCTGTGGAAAACAGCCTTAAACTTAGATCCTCTGTGTACTACAAGTCCCATGCTCTTCTATTTGAACTTCCATAACTCTCTTGTTATATTCATGTTACCATCTTTATCATTTCCTTCATTTTATTAACTTATTTATGTTCTTGTTTTGTCTCTTTCATTAGACTTTGAGCTCCTTGAAGTCCTTACATATCTATTTCTTCCATGGAAGTTCATGTAATGCTAGCATGGTATCTTGCTCTTTGTAAAGAAATAGTGCCTTGTTTCTTTACATAGAAATTAAACAAACATTGTGTTTGTTCAATATACATGATAGTTTAATTAGTTAATAAGAAGTGAATAAAAGAAGGTAGCGATTAAAGAATGAGGGAAATAATAAAATTAATAATCATATAACAATGCCAACTTAGATAGTTTCTGTTTTCTAGGACACATTAACATATGTTAGAGGATAAAGAAAAGCCCATCTGAGACAGTCACGTAACTGAGGAGGCATTATGAAGGAAGAGAAGATAAGAGCTTTATTGAGGAAAATTGTCAAAATTCCTCAAATAGGGAGTTTCATATGGAGAGAACAGCCTAAGCAAAGGTCTAAATGGCAAGAGCTGGCACTGGGTCAGAAGCTATTACAGGCAAGAAATTGGACAATCCATTTGACTGCAGGCTTTTAAAAGTGGAATTGTGAACTTTTGCATCCACATAAACAGCCAGGCCTGAAAAACTAAAGGTCGACTTTAAACTGCGATAAAAGGATCTACAAAAAAGAAACAGCTATTTCAATGGTCGGGAGAATCCTGAGCCTATATGAATTGGCTAATGAACTCCTTAGGGAAGGCAAGGTTAGGAAGCAGGGTTGGGAGCAGGAGTGTTGTCTCCCTTTTCATGGAAGGAAGGGAGGGAGGAAGAAAAGAAGGAACTAATATTTCTTAAACCTCCTCTAGGTGCCAGTTACTATGCCAATAGTATGAATGTATAGCATTCAAATGATAGGAAACCAAGACTAAGAAAGGGTCGGTGACGTCAGAAGTTATGCAGCTGGTGGCAGAGCTGAGGTGTAAATGTAACCGTACTGCACTTCTCTAATGCTTGTGAAAAAACCTCATACACTCCTACCTCATTTCCAGGACTCTTCTTCACATGCTGATCCCCTTTTCTCCTTCCTTACCTGATCCCCTTTACCAAACCAGTTCTATTTTTTGGCTTAGATTACCAACACTGGAAATTGTTCCCTGACCCTCAAACATGAGAAAGATACCCACTTTTGTTTTCCTGTAGCAGCCTGTGTTGCTACCAAATACCACTTAGTGGATTTCTCACACTATATTGTGGTAACTTGTTTACTTCTTCATCTCCCTCTTATTGATTGTGAGTTCCCTAAAGGCAGGGACTGAATCCATGTTACCTTTTTTTCCTTAGTACATAGCATAGTGCATGACACTTAGCAGGTGTTCAGTAAATATTTGCTGGATGAAAAAATCATTGAATGTTCTTTCTGACTCCAAGCTTATGTCTTTTCCACTCTCATTATTTATATCACCTTCACCCCCAGCCCCCCCTCTTCCCTTCATGGATAATCCAGTTTTCTCTTGGCTTTGGAAAAATTCTCTTTTTTTTTTTCAATGTTTTCGTTTTTCTTACTTGACTTTTATATCTCTTGTTAAATGTTTTGCATTAGATGCTGAAACACAATATTCTAAGACATTAGATACTGTGCCAAGCTGCCAAATGAAAAGAAGGCAAAGTTTGGTCTACCTGTGTGTTTTGTTATTAACACAGGTGTCCTTATGATTCTTTTACAGACACCATTAAGAGATTCATCAGATGAATTTCTTTACCAGTCAGCCTGGAAGTGCAGTATACACATGAGGTGGCTTTCCGACAGGAGGTGAAGAAGAATGTGATTAATGGTGTGAATAAAAGTTCCATTAAAATAGCTTTTTATTTCCAACAGTAGAAAATCCTGTCCATACACATAAAATATATTCTACCTACAAATGAAACCCTTGCTTCATTGTTAGAAAACTACTTTCTAAGGTTATATCAGTCAGCAAGTACTTAATGAACTTTCTCTGCTATTGTGCTTGGCCCCACTGGGGGTAAGGTTGGACTTACAATATTATTGTAGGAATATGGCTAACACATGAAACAATTAAGAGGGCGAGGAGGCGTATCATTTAGTGCTATTTTGTGAGCGAAGACAATAGATATAAAAGGATTTCAAAGAAGTTGAAATTTATTCATTTTCTCACACAACAAATGATTATTGAGTTTTGGTTGTGTGTAAAACATTGTGCAGGTCCTGGGGATTCTGAGATTAATGTAAACAGTCTCTGCTACCAAAGAGCTCCCTCTGAGATTACAAATGTATGGCTGTTGTAACAATGACGTGAGAGACAAAGTGCCAGGAAGCTCTGTCTGAGAAGTCAGAAAGGTTGCATAGAGGAGGTGGCTTTTGACCTAAGTCTTGAATTATGAATAGCAGTCTTCACTTTTCTAAAGAGGAAAGTGAGACAGTTGGTTTTTATTTTTTAACCTTGCCTCTACTTCTCATTGACTGTGTTCGTTCATGACTGTTATCATCAGTAGTGGTTGTTAAATTATATGGTACTGAGGAGGTTAAAGAGATCAAGGTATTTTGCTACAAGTGCCACATTTTATAGAAGAATTTTGTAGAATGAAAAGAAAACAAAGACAAAGGAAAAGAGTTGCTTTATATTGCTTCTTCATATTCTACTGTGTTTGTCAGTTGTTACTTCCGCAAATTACCATCTAGTATTGTTTCTTCTGACATTATTTATACTTTAATTACTAATTATATTTTGATTTTTTTCAATATCAGTTGTACTTTTATGTATTTATATCTTCCTGTTGGATTGTTTTTCTTTGAGAACAGGAAATTACATTTTATACTTTTTTTCAAGGAAAGAAGTAGAAAGGAACAAACATTTATTTAATGCTGACTACATTGCAAAACTTGTGCAGGATGTTTTATATCTGGTACTTTCATGTCTTCAATAACCCTGTGAAGTATGTTGTATTAACCCATTTTACAAATGTGTAAAGTAAGGTTAAAAAAGATTAAGTGTCTTGCACAAGATTACATAGCTAAATAGTAAGTACCTGATGTGTGATTCAGACACAGATTATCTGCCTCCTCTCTGCATCTTACTATTTCTCACAATGTTGGTTTTAAAATTTGTAGAATGTATTTTTATTAAAAGGACAACAAACTGATTAGTTGTCTTTATTTAAGGCCTTTGTCTCATTCATTTATGAACTCACAAAATATCCTGTCCTGTGCCAGGAGTTTTAGATTCTAAAAAGAAAAAATAATCATTGCTCTCATGGAGATTACCACTTAGTAGAAATATCTTGAGACACTTGTGAAGTTTCTTAATTCATCTCTTTCAGTAAGAAGAGAGTTTCAGTAAGGTTTACAATGTCTTGTTTTAATCAAATCTTTGCAAATGTAAAATTTCAGAGCAACTGCTTGAGGGAAAATCTCACTCAGTCATCTTCCCAGGCCGTAGCTCTCTTTCAGACCAGAGGTGCTTCTATCAGAAGTTACACATTTTTAAAAAAAAAAATAGGACTTCTACTTTTCTATTTGGAAATAGTAGCAATGCATTTTTTTCTGGGTAACCATAGTCTCACCATTATTTCTAAACTTGGCCCTTAGGAATATGCATAATTTTAAAAACTTCTTTAAGTTAGTAGGCTCCAAAATATTGAGTGAATAACAGCAAGACTGACTGGTGCAAACTTCAAATTTGAAATAACAAGATGTCAGTGAGCTACAGATTCAAACAATGGGTCAAAGGTCTTGGTTCTTCTTATAAGACAATAAAGTGTAAAAGAATAGATTCAACTTGGAGTGTGATTTATCTGTGTTGAAATGCTAGTAAGTATCATTCTAGGGTAGATGGGGAGTCACAGCAGACAGGAGTAATTTTTATGATGGAGACTGGGTAAAGTCTGAAGAATATGCTAAATGTATACCAATTTGGTGTTAAGAATACACCTACTACAATATTTAAAACCTTTGATTACATTTCACAGATAGCTTCTTTAAAACCGTAGTATATTATATACCTAGAAATTAACAAATTCCTTTCCTTTCCATAGACTCCTCCCCTAACTTTACAACATACTAGTTTTCATCTCATTAAAAAAAATCAATACTACTTCTTTTTATATTCATATTACTCACTGAGGACTCACTTTATACCAAACGCTGTGCTAGCTATTTTTCATAATCACATCTTGCCTTGATCTTACCTTCTTACATCCTCAGGAAACATGTTTAATCAGTCGACTCCTTTCATGTTTCTTTAACATCTCCTTTTAAATAGAATCTTCCTATTTAAAAAGAAACAAACAAATTTTCTATTTTGACTTTTCTTCTTCTTCCAGCCTCTTCCTACCTTCCTGGCTCTGCTCCCTCACCTCCTGTTTACATTTCACCTCACTGTCTGTGCCTCTAAGATTTTTGTCTAGAAATTTGTTTTCGTTAAAGTTACCAGTGACTTCATAGATGCCAAACCTCATATTACTTTGACCTTCTTGTGGTATTTGAATTGGACACACCTCGCCTATAGAAATTCTCTCTTCATTGGCTATGACAACAAATGCACTTGGTTCTCTTATTCCCTCTATGACTGTTCCTTTTCAGTCTCCTCAGATTTATTTTTTCTACACCATCCCTATCTAGGAAGAACTGAAGCAAGCCTAGTATGGAGAAGGCGCAGAAGGCGGCTGAGCAGAGACAGAGGACAGAAGAGGCAGAGCCTTGAAAATTGTGTTAGGGAGTTTGGTCTCAGTCTTAAGGGCAGTGGGAGCTTTTGAAGGTTTTGAAACAGGGTTTGATGTGATCTGATTTGCAATTTAGAATAGAAGCAGGCAGGCATGGAAGTGGGGTTAGACTAGCCTCTAGAAAATTAGAATAAGCTTAGATAAAGGAGGATGGTAGCTTGGACTAGGATAGCAGCAGTAAAGATGTAAATAAGTGAATATATTCAAGGCACATTTAGGACATAGGTAATGAATTGCATGTGAAAGGTAAGAGAACAATAACTTATAACTTGAACAACCTGATGGATGACAGATCCATCCACTGAGAAAGGAGAAAGTTTGAGGAACATCAAAAGAAGAAAGCCAGTGAAGCTGGTGTTTGAAGGGAACCCACTTGATAGCTTCCATGTTCATGGAACTCAACTGTTTTGGTTTCCTAAGAGCTTTCTTGATGTGGAAATGCCATGACCTTTTGCAGACCTCATTCTCCTTGGCATTGTTGTACATACGTTCACAGGATGAAATATAACAGCCCTTTAAATATTGAGAGGACTATTATTTGGAAGAAAGATTAAAATGATTTTATGTGTCCCTAGAAAAAAGGGAAAGACAGATTTTAGCTAAGCATTAATAAAGAATTTTATACTGATTAATGAAAAAGAAAATGTCAGGAGTCGGAAGTAAGGTCCCTGAGATTGGAATTGTTTATGCGATCCTCCGTGGCCACTTTCTGGGATTATGTCAGAGAGTATTCTGGATGAAGGAGAATCTGGGAAGGGGAAGACCAGATAGATGATCACTAAGCTCTGTTCTAACTCTGAGACTCTGTGGTTCTGTGAAGTTTCCATGTTCCTCCTTTTCCCATTGTGACAAACGCAGGAAGTTCTGAATAAGTATGGCCTGAAGAATCTCTCCTGGGTGCTGACTGCTTATTCATTCAGAATTGTGTCATTTCTTTGAGTGCATGTATAAGAGCACAATTTATTCAGAACAGTCACTCAGCAGTAAGACACCGAGGATGCATTAATGAAGCTATAGTAATTGAGGATTTTACCCAAGTGTAACTCCTGGCCCTAACTCATGCATAATTCTTCTTCAGTATTGATTGTGCCTTTCTTAGCTAGGAAGGAGTGACTGCTTTGGAAGAGCTGCATGTTTTAATCATGACAGAAGATGTTTCTTGCTTTTGTGACCCAAACAAGAGAATTGTTTGCTTCTGGAAGTATGGAATCTTCCAGAATTCCATTAGGAGATAGTGGGGAAATGTCCCCCTCCTCAGATATTTCACTAGCTACGTTGTCTCAAGGATGTCTGCTGTTTAAGTAAGGAATAAGGCATTTCATTTTTTAAACTATTGTTCACATTAAACCATTATTCACATTAAAATAGCACTTCTGTCAGTAAACATAGTGCTGGATCTATTACCCAATTATCACTCTGATACAAACACCTTATCCATGATGCAAAATGGGAGTCATGGTCATGAGCAGGTACCAGCATGTATTATAATAGATGTGAAAGAAGCTCCAGTGGCGCAATCGGTTAGCGCGCGGTACTTATATAATAGATGTGAAATCTAAGTGTGAAACACAAATTCCCTGACCACATTCTCTGTGTACACCAGTATCAGTTAACATGATGCAGGAACATGATTGGTTGGTTGAAGCTCAGCCCTCACGAATAAGCTTCTCTAGTGGTTTTCAAGGCTTAACTCTCTGAGCCCAATTGACACATCCATGGAACCTCAAGGCTTCCTAGCCTCCATTTCAATCCATCAACCAACTATTATTTCCTAAGCACCTTCTAAGTATGAACTGTGCTAGGCAGGTGCTTAGAGAGATTTAAAATAAAGTAGATAATTTAGCAGCTGCCCTCACAGAGCTAAGTCTTCTCAATGAGAGAAGTCTTTTTGCACTAAAATATAATAGAAGAAAATATGTGATGAATGTCACAGTGAGTGGTATTTCACAGTAAAGGAATCACTGTGGGGTGCAGAGTGGTCCAGGATTTATAGGTGGGTAGGGTTTATACTAGACTTTAATACATGGTTTGGATTCACCTCAACAATGAGGAATGGGGAAGGCATTTAGGCAGGAATCACACATGGAGGTAGTTATGCATAAATCATGCTTAGGGTCCACAAGTGACCAAATTTCAAAATGGCTCACCTTAGAATTTCCATTGAGCACAAATGTTTCAATTTCTGAACAAAGATTTAGGCTAATTTTGGAATGGTTTGCTGCATGAAAAAAGGAGACAGCAGTTTTCAGTAGATGTGTTCGCCCTTGGTAAACTTAATGTTGAGTAGCGAGTCCAGTTGCTACGAAGAGTAGTATGATTGGTAGTGGTGGTAGCATCAGCTGTTACTTCACAGGCTTAACATGTGTTAACTTAATCATCTAAGAACTCTAGAGGTAAATACTAATATCATTCCAATCTTGCAAATGAGGAAACTGAGGATCAGAAAGTTTAAAAAAAAAAAAAAGAAAAAAAAAGGAAAGAAAAAGAAACTTATTTGTAGTCTCAGATAAGTTTCTGTTTTCTTTATAACATAGGTTTATATTGAGGAATAATGAGATTGGAAGAGAGGCAGTGATTTGATGCTAAAAGTTAGACCAAGAAGTTTAGGTTTTATTCCATAGTCTGTGGGTTGTTATTGAAGACATTTCTGTCCTTATTGCCTGTGTGAACTAGGCTGGAACCCAATTCACCTCATCCTATCAACACATAAGCAATGGCTGGGCTAATCTCAAGTACTATGAGTCAGTAGCAAACTAGGTCAATTGGATTTTCCCATCCCCTGTGGCTGTAAAGGCCCACAGCAGCCTCCAGAGCTCACATACTGTATTTAAGTTGTTCTCTCACATATTCTTTAAGGCATCATAAAATGAGAAAGATCATTCAGATCAAATTCTCTTCTAGTATTCAATCATCTTGCTTTATGCTTCTCCTGTCTATAAAAATCCACAGGTAACCAGATTTCAAAATGGCTCACATTGGAATTTCCCTTGAGTACAAATGATTCAATTTCTGAACAAAGGTTTAGGCTAATTGGAGAATGGTTTGCTGCAAGAAAAAAGGAGACTGGGGGGTTTTCAGTGGACTTATTTGCCCCTGGTAAACTTAAGGATTATTGCTAATGTCATGTGGCAGAAGAAAGCCTTATGCTGCTAGACTGATTTTCTGTGATTCCTAAGACCTAGCACAGTGATTGATGCATAGTAGGTACTAAATAATTGTTTCTTTAATAAATGAGAATTGAAATTGGAACTAATAATATGTGTCTTATTTTAAAATATTTGATTTGAGGGAAATTTGATAGGTATTGGGGTAATGTTTGAACAAGACAAATAAATTGTCCAGCTGCTTCTCTCAAGAGTTTTTTCTATCACCTAGGGAGAATGGCACAGTCCACCACTTATCCAGTGAGAAAAACTGTTGGTATGATAAAGAAACTGCCCTTTTTCACTTTATAATCTTTTTAGTATAAAAGACCCTGACATTCATTGGACCAAGTTTGCCTTTCAAGTTTGTCTTTGTGTAGCCTCCAGAAAGACAATGTGATCCAGTGACGAAGCAAGCAGTGTTTGTTATTCAAAGTCCTTTAAAATCACAGACTCTCAGGAGACCTATAGTCAGAACCCTGCTCCTCCAGTTTCACTGCAATAAAAGGCAAGTAAATGGCCACTCTGGACCTCAAATTCTTCACCTGTAAAACTGAAGATGATAATACCTTCTTTTCTAGAATCTTAAGAAGATTAATGAGAAAATTATGTAAAGCTCCTGGCACATAGCGGGTGCAAAATAAATTTAATGTCACTTTTTCTTTCCTTTTGTCAAGTGAATGGTTTATACAATTAAACAATAAGTATACCTTTGCTAAATATGGTCTATGTGGACTTTCTGGCCCTGAGTTACTATGGCAACTTACTTTTTTATTTTATTTTTGCCTGGAAAGACATTTTCTCTAGTATTGGTGATTTAAAAAATTAAATCGTACTATTAAAAATCTACTGAATAGGCAAGCAGGGACTGGGGGCACGCGGGACGGAAGCGGAGCGAAGGTGCCGGGGAGGTGGAAAACGAGCCCTGCTCAGTAGTGGCGCCAGTAGCAGCAGTGGGGGAAGTGGCACCAACGGTAGCGGCAGCAGCAGCAGTAGCGGGAGCGGGGGAAGCGGCAGCAGCGGAGCTGCAGCAGTGGTGCCGGGGGCAGCAGCGTAAGCGGCGGCAGCAGCAGCAGCGACACCCTGCGGTACCGCCCCATCACCCAGCAGACCGGTGGAGTCCAAACTGACCAGAGAGGTGGCTCCCCGGAGAGGACCAAGACCCGAGGCAACCACACACTCAAGGCACTAGTGGCCAACTGAGTAGTCAATGAGGTAGCCATACCAAATTGGCAACCACAGCAACATCTTAGTCAATAGTGTCAAACCTGTGGACTGTGAAACCCCCTGCCACAATGAATAAACATCAAAGAAAAGATACCAGAAATACGAAAAATCAAGAAAGTACACCACCCGAAGATAATAAATCTCAAGCTCTAGATCCTATAGAACAAGAAGCCCTTGAAATGACTGACAAGGAATTTCGAGTGATAATTCTAAGGAAACTGAATGAGATATAAGAAAACTCAGCTAGACATCATGATGAAACCAGGAAAAGTATACAGGACATGAAAGAGGAAATGTACAAGGAAATCAATGCCCTGAAAAAAAATGTAGCAGAACTTGCCAAACTGAAGAAGTTATTCAGCGAAATAAAAACACAACGGAGAGTTTAACCAGCAGGCTTGTCGAAGTTGAAGAGAGAACCTCTGAACTTGAAGATGGGCTGTTTGAAATAACACAAGCAGACAAAAAAAAAAAAAAAAGAAAAAGAAAAAAAGAATCAAAGGCATTGAAGAAAATCTGAGAGAGATATCAGACAACCTTAAGCGCTCAAATATCCGAGTCTTGGGCATTCCAGAAGGGGAGGAAAACGGAGATTGCATTTAAAACATACTCAACAAAATAGTGGCAGAAAACTTCCCAGGTATAGGAAAAATCACAGATCTTCAGATCCAGGAAACTCAACGATCTCCAAACGTATTCAACCCAAAAAGGTCTACTCCAAGACATGTTATAGTCAAATTGGCAAAACTCAAAGACAAAGAGAGAATCTAAAAAGCTGCAAGAGAGAAGCATCAAATCACCTATAAGGGAGCCCCAATCAGGCTAACATCAGACTTTTCATCACAAACCCTAAAAGCCAGAAAGGAATGGGATGATATATTCAAAATATTAAAAGACAAAGATTGCCAGCCAAGAATACTCTACCCTGCAAGGCTATCCTTCCGAAATGAAGGGCAAATACTATATTTCTCAGACAAACAAAAACTGCGGGAGTTCACCACCACACGACCACCCTTACAAGAAATTCTCAAGGGAGTACTAGGTTTGGTTCCCGAAAAATAACTACCACTGACATAAAAACCCAAGAAAAATCTAAACCCACTAGTATAATAAAAATGGCATTCATGAAGAGAAAACAAACAAACAAAAAAAGGCTATCTACAACCTAAGGAACCAACAAACACAGAAACCAAACAGTAAATCAGAAAGCAAGGAACAAAAGACACCTAAGACAACCAAACAACAATCAATAAAATGCTAGGAATAAATCAACACTTTTCAATAACAACTCTCAATGTGAAAGGGTTAAATTCCCCAATCAAAAGACAAAGACTGGCTGACTGGACCCAACTATATGCTGCCTTCAAGAGACCCACCTCATCCATAAAGACTCACATAGACTAAGAGTGAAAGGATGGAAAAATATTTACCATGCAAACAGAAAAGAAAAACGAGCTAGAGTAGCTATTCTTATATCTGACAAAGTACACTTTAAAATAAAAACCATAAAAAGAGACAATGAGGGACACTACATAATGATAAAAGGACTGATCTATCAAGAAGACATAACAATCATAAATATGTAGTCACCCAATGTTGGAGCAGCCAGATTTATAAAACAAACTCTATTAGACCTAATGAAGGAAATAGACACTAATACCATAATAGCAAGGGACCTGAACACACCACTGTCAATATTGGACAGATCATCTAGGCAAAGAATCAGCAGAAAAACACAAGATCTAAACAATACTCTAAACCAATTGGACATGGCAGATATCTACAGAACATTCCATCCAACAACCTCAGAATATTCATTCTTCTCATCAGCACATAGATCATTCTCCAGGATAGATCACATATTAGGTCACAAATCAAGTCTCAACAAATTCAAAAAAATTGGAATTATCCCATGTATTTTCTTAGACCATAATGGATTAAAACTAGAAATCAATAACAAATGAAATTCTGGAAACTATACAAACACATGGAAATTAAACAGCATTCCACTTAATGACATATGGGTCCAAGAAGAAATCAAGCAGGAAATCAAAAAATTTATTGAAACTAATGAAAATAATGATACATCATACCAAAACTTATGGGATACTGCAAAGGCAGTATTAAGGGGGAAATTTATTGCATTAAATGCTCACCTCAGAAGAATGGAAAGATGGCAAGTGAACAACCTAATGCTTCACCTTAAAGATCTAGAAAAACAAAAACAATCCAAACCTAAAGTTAGCAGACGGAAAGAAATCATTAAATCAGAGCAGAACTTAATGAAATTGAAACCCAAAAAACAATAGAAAAGATCAATGAATCAAAAAGTTGGTTTTTTGAAAAGATAAATAAAATTGACAAACCATTAGCATGGCTAACAAAAAAAAAAAAAAAAAAAAAAGAAGGGAGAAGATTCAAATAACAAAAATTAGAAATGAAAAAGGTGATATTACAACTGATTCATCTGAAATACAAGGAATCATTTGAGACTACTATAAACAACTGTATGCCATCAAGTTTGAAAATCTGGAGGTAATGGATAAATTTCTGGACACACACAAGCTCCCAAAACTGAGCCATGAAGATGTAGAAAATCTGAACAGACAAATAACAATAAAGGAGATTGAAGCTGTTATCAGAAGGCTCCCAACAAAGAAAAGCCCAGGACCAGATGGATTCACAGCAGAATTTTACCAAACATTCAAAGAGGAATTGACACCGATTCTTTACAAACTATTCCAAAAGACTGAAACAGACGCAAATCTCCCAAACTCATTATATCAAGCAAACATCATCCTGATACCAAAACCAGATAAAGATATAACCAAAAAAAACCTACAGGCCGATATCCTTGATGAATATAGATCCAAAAATCCTCACTAAAATACTAGCAAACAGAATATAGCAACACATACGTAAAATTATCCACCACGACCAAGTGGGATTCATCCCAGGGATGCAAGTTTGTTTCAACATACGCAAATCAATAAGTGTGATACACCATATTAATAAAATCAAGCACAACGACCATATGATCATTTCTATAGATGCTGAAAAAGCATTTGATAAAATTCAACACTCATTCATGACAAAGACCCTCTATAAGTTAGGTATAGAGGGAAAGTATCTCAACATAATCAAAGCCGTATATGATAAAACCACTGCCAATATCATCCTGAATGGGGAAAAGCTGAAAGCTTTTCCTTTAAGAACAGGAACTAGACAAGGATGCCCACTCTCACCACTCCTATTCAACATAGTGTTGGAAGTACTAGCCAGAGCAATCAGAGAAGAGAAGGAAATAAAGGGCATCCAGATTGGAAAAGATGAAGTCAAACTGTCCCTGTTTGCAGATGATGTGATCCTATATATCGAACAACCTAAAGCCTCTACAAAAAAACTCTTGGAGGTGATAAATGATTTCAGCACAGTAGCAGGATACAAAATCAACATACAAAAATCTATAGCATTTCTATTCTCCAATAGTGAACATGCAGAAAGAGAAATCAAGAAAGCCTGCCCATTTACAATAGCCACCAAAAAAATAAAATACTTAGGAACTGAGCTAACCAAGGATGTGAAAAATCTTTATAATGAGAACTACAAACCACTGCTGAGAGAAATTAGAGAAGATGCAAGAAGATGGAAAGATATCCCATGCTCTTGGATTGGAAGAATCAACATAGTGAAAATGTCCATATTACCCAAAGTGATATACAATTTCAATGCAATCCCCATCAAAATTCCAAAGACATTTTTCTCAGAAATGGAAAGAACTATCCAGACATTTATATGGAACAATAAAAGACCATGCATCGCCAAAGCAATGCTGAGCAAAATAAATAAAGCTGGAGGCATAACACTACCCGATTTTAAGCTATACTACAAAGCTATAATAACCAAAACTATATGGTACTGGCATAAAAACAGACACACTGATCAATGGAATAGAATAGAGAATCCAGAAATCAACCCACACACCTACAGCCATCTGATCTTAGACAAAGGCACCAAGCCTATTCACTGGGGAAGGGACTGCCTCTTTAGCAAATGGTGCTGGGAGAACTGGATATCAACATGCAGGAGAATGAAACTAGACCCATACCTCTCACCATATACTAAAGTCAACTCAAAATGGATTAAAGAATTAAATACACACCCTGAAACAATAAAACTTCTTTAAGAAAACATAGGAGAGACTCTTCAGGAAATAGGACTGGACACAGACTTCATGAATACAACCCCAAAAGCATGGGCAACCAAAGGAAAAATAAACAAATGGGATTATATCAAACCATAAAGCTTCTGCACAGCAAAAGAAACAATTAACAGAGTTAAAAGACAACCAACAGAGTGGGAGAAAATATTTGCAAAATATACATCTGACAAAGGATTAATACCCAGAATATACAAGGAACTCAAACAACTTTACAAGAAAAAAACAAGCAACCCAATTAAAAAATGGGCAAAAGAGCTAAGTAGGCATTTCTCTAAGGAAGATATAAAAATGGCCAACAGACATATGAAAAAATGCTCAACATCACTCAGTATCTGGGAAATGCAGATCAAAACTACACTGTGATACCATCTAACCCCAGTTTAGGATGGCTAAAATCCACAAGACTCTGAACGATAAATGCTGGCGAGGTTGTGGAGAATAAGGAACTCTCATACATTGTTGGTGGGACTGCAAAATGGTGCAGCCTCTATGGAAAATGGTATGGAGGTTCCTCAAACAATTGCAGATAGATATGCCATATGACCCAGCTATCCCACTGTTGGGAATATACCCAGAGGAATGGAAATCATCAAGTCGAAGGTATACCTGTTCCGCAATGTTCATCGCAGCACTCTTTACAATAGCCAAGATTTGGAACCATCCCAAATGTCCATCATCGGAAGAGTGGATATGGAAAATGTGGTATATCTACACAATGGAATACTACTCAGCTATAAAAACGAATGAAATACTGCCATTTGCAACATCATGGATGGACCTTGAGAGAATTATATTAAGTGAAACAAGTCAGGCACGGAAAGAGAAATACCACATGTTCTCACTTATTGTTGGGAGCTAAAAATAAATAAATAATTTCTCACACACACACACACACACACACACAAAATAACCGGGGGTGGGGGGGGTGGGGAAGAAGACATAACAACTACAATTCCTTGAAGTTGATACGACAAGCAAACAGAAAGGACATTTTTGGGTCGGAGGGGGGAGAGGGAGGAGGGAGGGGGGTTTTGGTAATGGGCCACAATAATCAAGCACATTGTATATCGACAAAATAAAATTAAAAATAAGTAAGTAAGTAAATAAATAAATAAATAAAAATAAATATAAAAAACTTCTCAAAATTAAAAAAAAAATCTACTGAATATATGCTAAGCCCTTTTTTGTACTTTATCCTTATTATCCCAATTGCCTTCTAGTAAATTTATTTTATTTTATTGTAGGGAGGGAGTTGATTTTTCCCAATGAACATACCTGTGGCACTGTAAATCACACTACATTTCTCTTATTCAAAAAATATTTATCTTAAGTGTATACTATCTTATATTGTAGCATTCTAGCCAAGGATCCTTTTTCAGATATCTCAGATCATGAGAGATCAGGACGATTGCTCTCTAAATCAAGAATGGCAAACACATACCATAAATCCTGTCATTTCCCTCATCAATGGCCATGACACTCTTTCCTAATATTCCGGGGTTTTCGCTCAGAATATTTCTGAATACAACACTGTGGAAAGCAACTATCAATAGATTAGTGTTAGCCCATGAGTTCATACTTTTTGCCTTTCATGGACTAAACCATGAGCAAGGTTCAGACTTCCAACAAAGTTGCTTGATGTCGTGCCTGAAATTATATCATTGTATACATATCATGGGTTAATAATGCCTTAGTTTGAAGGATCTCTTTGAAAATGTTTTTACCCTGTGGAATTGTTAGCACAGTGTCCATATCAGGTCAGGTGCAGTTTATCAGCCCTGAGTTCATGGAGAAGGATTGGGGCAAGGGATGATATATACAAAGAAGTGGCTATAGCTGCAGGTTTCCTGCATATTGAGTCACCACTGAACCAGAAGTAAATATAAACCTGAAGTTTATATTCTAAGTGGATAAACTAAAGTTGAACTATCAAATCTGTTAATTAAAAGTTTCCCAAACTTAATTTACTTACCACTTTCATGATTTTTGCCATATTCATTTATCATTTTAACTATTATTTAATTAACATTTTCTTTATTGTGGCTCATTTATATTTAAAGTTTATTTAAATACAAAATTTTGTATCACTGTCATGAAAATCTATGTCACTTAACATGCATAAAAGTAACTATAAATATAAATACTTTAAAAATTAGTCTGTCATTAAATTCTAGCTAGAAACCTGTCTGTTAATGCCTCTAAGAAGCCAATTATCTCTTTCATTAAATTGTGTATGTATATAAAATATATGGTTGAAATTTACAACACAAAATGAAACTTTCTTCATGATGAAATCAGGAAGCTATTCCCCTGCTTCCCGAGTTGAAAAAGATTACTAACTCCCCAGCAAGTTGGTTCTGTGAGTTTACATCTTACTGCTGTAAGTCCATGATCATAATAGATAGCGTGTGTGTGTAATTAAATAGACATAGCGTTGCTCAAAAAACTGATCAGTATCTTTCTTAGTCCATTTTGTGCTGCTTTAACAGAATGCTTGAGACTGGATAATTTATACTCAACATAAGTTTATTTGGTTTACAGTTCTGGAGGCTGAGAAGTCCAAGAGCATAGTGCCATCTGGTGAGGGTCTTCTTGCTGCATCATCCCAAGGCAGAAAGCAGAAGAGCAAGAGAACATACCAGAAAGAGAAAAAGGAGACCAAACTCAATCTCTTATCAGGAATATACTCCTATAATAACAAACCCACTCCTGTGATAATGGCGTTAGTCCATTCATGAGGGCAGAGCCGCATAACCTAATCACTTCTTAAAGATCCCAATCACCTCTTAAAGGTTCCACCTCTCAACATTACTGCATTGGGGATAGAGTTTCCAACACATAAACTTTAGGGGTCACATGCAAACCATAGCAGCATCTCTCTGCAGGCCAGAAATGGAACAGAAGCATACAGCTGTCAGTGGGGGCTGAAGCCACAAACCTCCTGAGCTCCCAGTTGGGCAGGCACTTGGTTCCAATGAATTAATAGGTCTGAGAAAAAGTCACACATGTCAAGGGACCAGAGCCAGACTCACCGAGTTACGTGTAATATATTCATATAGTGAAATACTGTACAGCAATAAACTATCTCCAAATACATACAACAATATGCATGGGGCTCTCAAACATAATATTGTTTGAAAGAAGACAAACACGAAAGAGTACACTCTGCATGATACTGTTTCATAAGGTACAAAAACAGATAAAATTAATACAGGCTGTTATAAGTCAGTATAATGGTTACTCTCGGGGGAAAATGACTGGTGGCAGCATAAGGAGGGATTCTGGAGTGCAAAAAATGCTCTGGATGCTGGTTTCATGATATGTCCTGGTTTAGGATATTCATCCTTTTATTCACTAGTAATATGAACATTTTTCTATATATATATAGAATTTAAAAAGACAACTCCTTAGAGTATAGAAGTTCACTGAGAACTAAAAAATACAAATAATTTCACCCACATATATGTCATAGTGAAACCATAGTACATTGTTGAATAGAATTGGTGAGAGCAGACATCCTTGTCTTGTTCCTCACTTTCGGGGAAAGCATCTGTTCTTTCAGTATTAAGTATGATGCTACCTGTGGGTATTTAATAAAAGTTTACTTTTTGCTCAGATCACCCTACAATAAAGTTTACTGAAGTGAAGTAGGTGGTGAGGTCCACTCCAACTAGTCATTTGGTGATCCAGGCTCTTCCTTCTCTAAGTCTTCAGAGTTCTCTCTGTTCAACTGGCTGCTTGAAAAACAGTAAGATGTTGCATGACAGATTTTTAAGGGTCCGGCCTGGAAGAGAGGTGCATTTTTTCTTCTTTCATTCTGCCTGCCAGAACTCAGTAACAGGAACACACCTAACTTAAAGTAGGACTAATTTGTGGCAGCTAGGATGATCAACCATATTAGTTTGTCCAGGACTGAGAGGTTGACCTGTATGTGGGACTTTTAGTATTAACTGGAATAATTCTGGATAAACCCATACAGTTGCTCATGCTAGTAGCACAGCTTAGATATGAAATCATATCTGTATTTTATAAAAAATATGCCTTCTATTGAAGAGAAAAATTAAGTAGAGAGAAAGGAAAACATTTGTTCATTCAAAAAGACATTAGAGCAAGGTTAAGAGCACAGACTCTGTAGCAATAATTTTTGCTTGAATCTGGAGTTCATATTTTTGCTGTATTATTTATTAGCTTTGTGAGCTAGGTGAATTATTTAACCTTTTGTGCCTTAGTTTGCTCAAATTTAAAATGATGATAATTTTAAGCACCTCTTAGACTTGCTATGAAGATTAAACGAACTAATATTTGTAAAGCGCTTGAAATAGTGCTTGGTATAAGGTTTTGTTAAATAAATAAACTAGTATTTATTGAATAACTTTTATATGCCAAACACTATGCTGTGTGTTGAGAGTATACCAATTAGTCAGAAAGACATGGTCTTTACCATCAAAGAATTTGTGATCAGAAGGTAGGGCAGAACTTGAACAAATAGTTAGAAATATATTCATTTTATGAAAGAAAAGAGTCTTCTGCTGCAGTTGGGTGCCTTAATAAATATCATGTAAATAACATCCATTTCTTAACTTTTATTCATTTATTCATTCAACAACTATATGTTTACTGCCATTGCATGCCAAAAACTGTTCTAGCTGCAGGAGTAGGGACATAACAGCAGTGAAAAAGACAATGTCATAGCTCTTTTGAAGTTTAAGCTTTCTTAAGATGAAGAGAGAATGCCAAAGTAAATAAATTGTAACAATATCAGGTTCTTTATAAGTACCATAAAGAAAATAACTTGAGAAATGTGACATATTGTGACTAAAGAAAGCATAGTCAGGAAAGACCTGAGAGACATTTGAACCAAGACCTAGAGAATAAGAAAGAATCACCTGTGCTAAGAGAGGGGGGAAAATCATTCAAGGATGAGGCAACCACAAGCGCAAAGGCTCTGTGGCAAAAAAACAAACAAAAACCAAAAGAACATGTTAAGGCCTAGAAAACAAAAAACAGATCAATGATATTGCTTGATCAGAGCATAAAAGAGGAATGGGGCAAGGTTGGGTAGATAGGAAGGGGCAAGTATCATGTAGGGACCTAGATGAAATGAGAAGCATTCTAGATTTTGGAATGTATTTGATAGAGTTTGGATGTGTTGTCCCTGCCAACACTCATGTGGAAATTTGATCCCCAACATGGCAGTGCTGGAAACTGATTGAGTCATGGGAGTGGGTCCCACATGTATGGATTAATGTTCTCCCTGGGGGAAGAGGGGTAGTGAGTGAGTTCTTGCTTGGTTAGTTCCCGTGAGAGCTGGTTGCTTAAAAGACCCTGGCACTTCCCCTCTCTCTCTTGCTTTCTCTCGCCATGTGATCTGCTTGCACCCACCAGCTGCCTGCTGCTTTCTGCCATGAGTAGAAACGGCCTGAGGTTCACACCAGATGCAGCTGTCCGAGAATTGTAAGCCAAATAAACCTCTGTTCTTTATAAATTACCCAGTCTCACGTAATTCTGTTATAGCAACACAAAACGGACTAATAGAGTATTCTGTGTGTATTGAGAAGTCATTGGTCTTAGATGAGTGAGTGACATTCAGTTTCATGTTTTATTGTTGCATAACAAAATATTCCAAAACTTAGCTGCTTAAAACAACCACCATTTTATTATCTCTGACTGTTCTGTGGGTTGACTTGTTTCAGCTGGGCAGTTTTTTGGTCTGATCTGTAGTCTCTTATACTGTTACAGACAGAGCTGGGCCTAGACTTACTTAGAAGGTTGGTTCAGATGCCAGACAATTTGGCCCCTCTTCATCTCCATGAGGTTCCTTTCAGAACCTCATCTTTCCATTTGTTTTTCCCTGTGACCTCTCCAAGTGGGCTTTTCAGCTAGGTAACTGGACATCTTACACGGTGACTTCAGGGCTCCCTAAAGCTCAAACTGAGAAGTTGTCATACCTTCTTCAGGCATAGGACTGGAACTGACACAGTGTTTCCTTTGTTGTATTATATTAGTTAAAGTAAGTCCAGGCCACCCCTGAGTCAGTGTGGGAGGGGACTACGTGAGAGCATGGATACGAGAAGCTGTGGTTCATTAAGGACCATCTTAAATACTAGCTATCATAGTCTGTCCTGTGGCCCCAAATGATCTGTGTCTGTCCCACATACAAAATAATCTTTCCTCCTACCCCAAAATCTCAAGTTTCATTCCATTAAAGCATCAGTCCCAGGCTTAAAGTCCAGGATCTTTTCAGCTAAGTCATATGTAGGTACAGATGGGGCTTCATAAGATCTGAAGACCTGTGAGCCAAGGTCAAAAGTCATCTGTTCCCCACATACCCAAACATAAAATGGTGAGACAGGGATAGGAGTATTGTAAATGGACACTCCCATTAAAAAACCTGAGGTTGAAGAGGCACATAGCATTCACTGGCTTCTAATAATTCTAATTATTCTAAAATCTAGCTAGGCACATGTCACTAATTCACTGTTCTGGGAACAGAGAATGTATGTTGATTAGAGAACATTTGTGTTTTCTGGGCATAGTTCTCTTCAGTTTTCATTTCTATTCTCTGAACTCCTGGCTCCATCCTCTGACTCATCTTTTCTTTTCCATAAAAAATGGCCTATGTTTACAGGGGAGTAGCTTTGTTATCTTTCTGCCTATAGGAAGTTGGGAAACTGAAGGTCTCTTTTCTTTGAGCTATCTCTATCCCTTTCAGTCTAAGCTTACATAATTCTTTTAAAACTTTGTTGATTTCTTGTGTATCAAACTATAGTGCACTTTATGTGACAGAACGCACATCCATAAATCTTTGAAATAGGTCCCTTTCTACTTTGGGCTTAGAACTTGAGTGCTGTGGGACAATATCTTTAAGAATCTTAGAAGCTGTCTTTTCTAGTCAAGGGGGTCTATCAGGCATGGCCTCTGAGGCTTAATAACCTTGATCTAATCTTTATCCTAAGACCGTGCTTTATTGGTACCACTCTGCATGTTTTCTGGCCTAAAGCCAATTTTCACGTTGAGAGTCTTTTGCTGGCTGCCAAAGCTAGGAATGAGAAATGGTTTTAATCTCCAATCTAGCAAGTCCTGCATTGGTAATATCTCTTCTAGATTTTGCTTGAAAACAGAACAGTTCCTTCCTTAGTTCATAGGTATTAAAGTACTTATCATACATAGCTTTAAAAATAAAAACAAAAAACAAAAATAAGAACAGCAACAACAAAAAACCCAAACCAAAAACAGTTGGCACTTTCAGTATTCTTCTTGGAAACCTTAGCCAAATAGACAAGTTCATTGGTTCTATTTTCTATTTTTCATGTCAATGAAAGAGACATGTTAAACTTTCCACTATAACATAACACAAACAACTTTTTCTCCAGCCTTCAATAACAAGGCCCTCAATTTCCTTTCAAATTTCACTAACAATTACCTATAGGCCTTTCTTTTATGGCTTCTGCTTGCTACCCATTTTCAGTCAATGCTGTATATTTTATAGCAGGATCCACTTCTAGATATCAGTTTTTGTTTGGGTTAGTTATTGATGTGTAACAAAACAGACCAAAACTTAGTGGCTTAAGACAACAATTTATTTTTCTCTTTCATATTTCTGTGGGCTAACTGGGCTCAGCCAGGAAATTTTTCTGTGTCCTGTTTGGGGTCTCTCAGGTGGTTGCATTAAGGTGGCAGCTGGGGCTGAACTCATCTGGAAGCTTGACTGGGATGCTGGGATGGCTGAGCCTCTTTTTCTCTGTGCGTAGTCTCAGAGCTTGCCTTCTCACATATATGAGGGTACTTTAAAGAGTTCATGGAAAAATAGAATTAGAAGATAATACAAATATTTCCATGAATTTTTTTGAAGAGCTCTCCTATATCAATCTCATATATAGATATCCATATGATATCTATACATGGACTTTCTAACATATAGCCAGAATTTTTACACGGAGACTCATGGCTCCTCAAAGCAGAAGGTGGAAAGCCTTCGTAAGGCTTGCTTATGTCCAGAACTGGCATGAGGTAACTTCTGATGTATTACTTTAGTTCATGTGGATCACAGACCAGTCCAGATTGGAAGGGTATAGAAGGGGACTACATAGCATTTGAATACCAAGAAACAGGGTTTACTGGGACAATCTTTGGAGATTAGCTACCACACATGCTATAATTTAAGTTTCCAAAAGATTACTTCAGTTGCTAGGGAGAGAATGGATTGATGAGGGACACTATAGAAGTAGTATTGGTGACAGATAGTTGCAGCTTATTATAGATGGGAGGTGATGGAGATGGAGAGGTTTATATTTGGATATATATAGGATATATTTGTTCCAGATATATTTGGAGATAAATTTGGAATGACCTGTTGATGTTTTGGTTATGAGGGATGAGTAATAAGGGAGGAATCAGAGGTGATTCTTAGTTTTAGTCATATGCAAGAGAATGAAAGGTGGTGCCACTTACTGAGATGGGTTAGAGTGGGATAGTAAGAAGTTTGAGGTATTGGCAACCAAGTTGTGTTTTGTACTTAAGTTAGAGAGATATGTTAGACATATAAATGAGGATTTCAAGTAAAGGGGTAGTGTACAAATCTGCAGGACATGAGAGAAATTCAGGGCTAGAGATGTATTTCATAATTATCAGAATATGCATGCTATATGTAAAAGTATGAGATTCTAGATAAGATCACCTTGAAAGAAGTACATATGAAGAAGAAAAGAGGACATAGGACTGAACCTAGAAAATTACAACTTTAAAGGTCAGGAGGAGGGAAAGGAGATAGCAGAAAAGACAGGGAAGGTGCATAGAGTGAGATACAATAATAAAAAAAAGTGAGGATTATAGAATCCAAGTGAAGAAAGTATTTCAATAGGAAATCATGGGTTTACTGATTTAAATTCTTCCAGTAGGTCTGTGAGATGAAGACACAGAGATATCCACTGGGTGTCATTAGTAACTATCTCATTTCATCCTTATAAGTTGTTCATTGTTATGTATAGTTTTTGTATATTCATCATATAGTTTGTTCGTTTATTGACTTTGTTCTCCATTAGAATGTGAGCTCCAGGAGAGCAGGAACATCTGTCTGTTTTATTGTTGTAACCTGGAGCTTAAAATTGTTCACAACGCATAATATGTACCATTCATGCATTCAATCATTCAATGATCCTGGGAAGTTAATATAATTATTCTCATTTTACGGAAAAGGAAATGAATATCAGAAATATCAGATACACACAGGGAATAAATTGGATAACCATGTTTCAAATCCAGATATCTCAATCTCCAGTCTCCTGCTGTTTTCACTAAACCATTCCTTGTCTGCTAAGGATGTTCTGTCCCATGATGGTAGATAAACTGAGAATATTCTAGTGGTTAACTGTTAGGTATATTTTAAAAAAGCAATGTAATAGTAATTGCTGTTTGATTAAGTGTGTGATTGGAATGATAAAATCTGTATTTGCTTCTGTGGAAGTTCTTTCTATCTTAAAATGCAAAACAACATTAATATGCATATTTGTTTTATTTGCATATGATTTGAATATAGATAAATTCATTTTGCACTTCAAGTAACAGGGAAAATGTTCATGTAAGTAATACATTAAATGATATAACCAAAACAGTCTTTTAAACATATGTACTACAAAACAACAAATAATTTAACCTATTATATGTATCTTTTAAATGCATGATTTTTTTTTATGTCCACACAGGTAACATTCAAGAGATTTAATTTAAAGTGAACAAACATGTTGCTTGATTTTCTTGGTTCTTCTACTGCTAATTTTAATTCATACTCTGCAGACCTACAGACAGGATAGCTGGTGTATTAGTCCATTTTCTGTTGCTTATAACAGAATACCTGAAACTGGCTAATTTATAAGAAAACTAAATTTGTTTCTTACAGTTCACAGTCTGGGAAGTCCACAGTCCAAGGGGGTGCACTTGGTGAGGGTCTGTTTGGTGGTGGCTGTACAGAAATGTAGGGTGTCACATGGTGAATGGGCTGAGCAAGAGAGAGCTAAACTCCTCAGTTCCACTCCTTTTGAAGCCATCAGAACCATGCTCATCACTCCATAAATGGATCAATCCATACACTAGGGCGCAGTCCTCACAATCTAATCACCTTTTTAAGGCCCCACCTTTCAATTACTGTAGTAGGATTTCCCACCTTCTTAACACTGTCACATGGGAGATTAAGTTTCTCATGCATGAAAATTTGGGAGACACATTCAATCCATAGCAGCCAGTACAAGAAGAAGTTAACTGGAGCCTGATAGGAGAAGATAAATAAAAATGAGGGCAAAAAAGAAAAGATATAGGGCAGCAGAGAGCTGAGAAGAATGAGGAGAAACAGGGAGGCCATTTGAGGGAGGTGAGGAAGAGGCAGAGATGATCCAGAGAGAATTCAGGTACCTCAAGATGGCTAGTCCCTGGAAGGATGAAGCGCGATCCTGGAATGTGGGGAGGGGCCCTGCCTTCCCAACTACTTGAGATCACCAATGTTAATCATAACTGATATACCCGTTTTGTATGTACTCTAGGCACTGTGCTAGCCACTTCGTACATATTATCTTCATGTATCAAGATCCATGCAAAAAAATATATATATGTATGTAAATATATATTCCCTAATATGTACTAAGAACATTAGATACATTTTAGCCACCACCATCATCATCATTACTCATCTGTATAATAATGGGGATATATACACACACACACACACATACACACACATGTATATGCTCACATATAAATATATACGTGTGGGGATATAATATGTATATCCCCTTTATACATATATACATACTTATATATAAAATGGGGAGATATATACATATAAATATGACATACATGATAGGGATATACACACGCACCCCCACACACAAACACACACAGTCGTCCCCCCACAGATACCAAAATTCGTGGATGTTCAATTTCCTTATATAAAATGGCATAGTGTTTGTACATAACCTGTGCACATCCTCCCATATACTTTAAATCATCTCTAGAGTACTTATAATACCTAGTGCAATGTAAATGCTATGTAAATAGTTATTATGCTGTATTTTTAATTATTTTCATTATTTTTTATTCTTGTTTTGTTATTTTGTTTCCAAATATTTTTTGATCTGCAGTTTGTTGAATCCCACAGATGCAGAACCTGAGGATAGAGTGCTGACTGTATAGACACACACACACATATATAATGTGCATGTGTGTGTGTGTGTGTGTGTGTGTGTGTGTATGTATATATATCCCCATTATACTGATGATATACGAAGGTACTTCAAAAAGTTTGTGGAAAAATGATAATGTGAATTTTTCCACAAACTTTTTGAAGACTCCGTGTGTGTGTGTGTCTCTGTGTGTGTATATATCCCCACTATTCAAATGAATAAGGATGATGATGATGGAGGTGGCTAAAATGCATTTAATGTGCTTAGTGCTTGCCAGAGACTATATTAATAATATTCCAGTGATATTGGTACTATTAGAGACGTAGATGAAGAAATTGAGTCAAGTAACCTTATCTAAGATCAGATGCTGAATGGTAGAATGGGAATTTAGGATAGATCTGATTCCAAATTCCTTTTTTTTAAAACAGCTTTGTTGAGATGTAATTAATATACAAACAAGTACAAAAATTTAACATATACATTTTGATGGGCTTGAACATATGCATACACCTGTGAAACCATCACCACACTCAAGGTAATAAACGTACTTATCGCCACAATCAAGGTAATAAACATACCTATCACCTCCAAAAGCTTTGTCCTGTTTCCCCCTTTTATTGTGGTAAGAACCTGTAACTTGAAATCTACCCTCTTCACAAATTTTTTACTGTACAAATACAGTATTGTTAACCATAGGCACTATGTTGTACAGCAGATCTCTAGAATTTATTCATTTTGCATAACTAAAACTTTATATGCATTGAACAGCATTCCTTGTTTTTACTATGAAGTCACACATAATTGGTAGGAATGTACCTACCTGTACCTTTCAGAGCCCTGCCACTTACATATCTTGGCCAATCTTTGCCATGTGTGTGTGTTGGGGAATGGGATGAAACTGATGGTGGTAAAATATAGCAAGATAGGCAGAGTCTGTATATACACGTGCATGTACACCCCCCCACACCCCTTTACAGATATATATTACATCCTTTCCCTTGATGATCCCAAAGCTTCAGGAATACTGAATTTTGTTCTTCCATTGCAAAATCTAAGGGGCCATTTATTTAGATCCTCCTACTACTATTCACAATCTTTCTGTGAGAATGGCACTTGAGCTGGTGGGTGGATAAAACTGCAGGAAACTTCTCTGATTGTTGAAGGTCTCTAAACAGGGGCATTTGTGTATGATCATGTGAAGTAAAGTGCATTCGAGAGCAAAAAATGAACTATTTGTTGCCTCTATTCTAATTGTGGTAGTTAGGAACTTCTAGTGCTTATCACTTTGAAGTCACCCTGTTCCAACAATCTAGGCATGGGTTTTGGCTTCACGCCTCAGACCTTGTTCATTGGGGACATAAGTGAAATAACGGGAAGATTGTAGACTTTCAATTTTGTACATCATGCATTAGTTGGTGACTCTGGAAAAATTGCTTAACCTTCAGGAACAGGAACTTCAGTTTTAACAACTATAAAGTGGAGATAATAATGCCTGAAAAGCAGGATTGTTATGAGAAGCAGAGA
The DNA here is from genome assembly GCF_027409185.1 of Cynocephalus volans. NCBI lineage: Eukaryota > Metazoa > Chordata > Mammalia > Dermoptera > Cynocephalidae > Cynocephalus > Cynocephalus volans. Next base: position 90,475,921 of record NC_084463.1, read on the forward strand.
TAATTTAAGTATTTAGAATAATTCCTGGCTTATAGCAGAAATCCAGTGAATATCCTTATTATTGGAAGGTTGGATTTTCTGATCTCTATAGTCTCTCCTAATGTCATGACCGTGAGATTGGTAGTCTAGTAAGATTAATAGGTAAAGGAAGGGATGACCTGGTATACTTGTACCCTACTGGTGGTGGCATAAATTTAAATAACCATTTCAGAATATAGTAGGTGAAAATAGTCATAAAGATGTTCAAGCTTCATTGACCCAGGAATCTCAATTTTGGAAGTTTATTATTAGGAAATAATTTGACATAGGAAGAAAGCTATAAGTCCAAAGCTGTTCATATAGCAATGCTTATTACAACATTATCTATAATAGAACAAAATGAGAAACCTCTAGAGAAGTGGTTAAATAAATTATGATGCATCAAATTAGGATTATTTTAGGAAGACCAAAGATTACACAGGGGAGTGTATTCAATGATATAATGCTAAGTGAAAAATTATAAAAATGATATATTTACTTTGATTATACTGTAAAATAATATGCAAACTGGAAAATACTTATAAAGGAATGTGAAAATGGAACTGTTTTATGGTATCATAGAATTAAAAATATAATGTTTTTCAAAATTTTTAATTTAAAAGTAAAATCTATTTTTCATAGGATAAATATTTATTTATGGATGCCTGCCATCTACAAGGTAGTGTTCCAGATACAAAGAATACCTCAGTAAACAAAACAGGTGAAAAATTTGAAGACTTATACCTGGTGTTATCTGAGTACTTTCAAAGTACTATTATGTCCAAATTAACATTTGATTTTTCAATTTAAATTTTTTTATTTTTTATACAGTATTGAAACCATACAGAGAAACAAGGAAAACAACACAAAACTCTCCCATATACTTAGGATGCAGATCTAACAGCTGTTAATATTTTTGATTTCCTTCCCAACCCCACTTCCAGGAAACAAAACGGGCACAGCAAAACGTGGAACCCCTCATCCCTTTCTCCTTCTTTTCTACCCAAAGGTAATCCTGGTCTTGATAAGTTATGTATCATACCCATCCAGGTTTTCATTTTTTCTACATACATATATAACCATAAACAATATATGATGCTATTTTGTGGGTTTTCAAACTTTACATAAATGGCATTATGTGGTGATTATCCTTATGTAATCATTTTTATTTTACTTACTTTGACTGCTGCATATTATTACAATGAATGCATAACTGTTTATTTATTTAGCATCCTAATGATTGTTTCCACTTTTTCACTACTGTGAACAATTCTGCAGTGAACATTCTTATAGACATCTCCATGTGCAATTGTGCCAGAGTTTCTATGGTTTATGCATAAAAATGAAATTACTGGAAGGTGAGTGTATGCATCTTTAACTTCAAAGCACGTTGCCAGGTTGCTTTCCCATGTGGTGGTAACAACTGGCAATCCCAACAGCAGTGTATGTTTCCCTGCATCCTCACCAATACTTAAACCACTTTTGCCTATTTGATATATGTGACATGATATCTTCCTTTTTGTTTCAGTCATTTAATCTGTTTCGGGCTTGGGATAAAATAGATGAAGACAGGGTCCATTCCCTTAAGCCAGTATGAGTCATTGGTAAAGAAACTTTTCCCCAGGCAGATATAAGGCCTTATCCTGGGAACTACTAGTAAACAGCTAAGGAGAACTTTGAGGGAGGTTCATTATTGACAGTAAATTCATTGGAGGCTCATGCTATGGTAATTTGAGGTATATGAGTGTTCTAAATTATCTAATGTGGTTATGTGAATTAAATGAAACGTCAGGTTTCTGATTCATAATAGAAGTTTAGTTAATGTCATTTCCGTTTATTTCCCTATTTTAAAAAGTACTCAAGATGATCAGTAAATAGACCTCTTTTTATTTATGTGTGTAAATGTTCTTAGATCAGTGGTGTCAAGTTTTGGCATGCATCGGAATCACCTGGAGGATTTGGTAAGGTGCAAGCTGCCAACTCAATTCTGATTGGGGCCTGAGACTTTGCATTTCTTACAAGCTCGCAAGTAATGTTCTTGATGCTGATCTGGCAACCATACTTTGAGAACCACTATTCTACATGCATCAGCAAGAATATTATGTCACTGCTGCGTGGAGGTCAGGAGATGAGTGTTGTCAGGGTTACACTGATTATTCCACTGATAAATTCACGGATGTTACTCTCTATGTAATATTTGGGCTCCCCTGAATAACGCTATGCTTTATTTAGGTGACAACTCCTGTAGCAATGGGACAGTATTCCACCTTCTTTCTTCACTCAGTACATTTGTCTGATGATGCATGAAATCACAAAGGGGTTGAATTTTTTTGGTCTCTTTCTTCTTGTCTGACTCTGATTACAAATAAGCTAAAACAAGTAGGTTGAGATTTAGGGCAGTTTTTACTGATAGGGAGCTGCTTGGCACTGGGAACCATCTAGGGGAACTGGCAGGGGTTGCAAAGTCACCCAACTTGCTCTCCTTTCCACTATCTTGCCTTATCAGTGTCTTCAAACTCAGACATTAAGTGATCTTTCTTATTTGAACCACAGTCTTTATACAATATCTGGAACTATTCTCCACTTAAATGCAGGAACTTCAAGACTATGCCAAAGAGAAGATGAAATTCTGGGGACCTGGCCACTTGAGCAGTTGCAAATTTTAGACCATTTCTTCCTATGCCTTTCATTGTAAAAAGTTTTTATTTGTAATAATATGTAATTGAAATATATATTCATGTATATAGCCAATACACACATAAGCATATGCTTTCTAGAAAGTGTGTGTGTGTGTGTGTGTGTGTGTGTGTGTGTGTGTGTGTGTGTGTATATATATATATATCCAGTGTCCATATATATATGGACACTGGATATAAGCTATTCATTTGAGAGCTCTGTGTACAGTAAACTTGAAATAAAATATTACAGATTTTTAACAAAAATAAAATCAGTGTTATCACATAGCATTATATATTATCAGAAAATGAAGATATTAAAGAGTTCTTACATTGCACAAAAGCACTGCAGTAAGGTTAGGTGGATTTTTGTATACCTTGCCCATAAGATCCCTGAGGGCAAAGGATATCTTCCTTTTTTTTGCATGAATCCAGATAAAGATAATCCGAGACAGAGAAAGTATTAAAAAAATTAATGGAAAATAATGATAAGGAATGTTAGAGTAGTACAATAAAAAGACAAGGGCTTTGATGTCCATCAGATGTTTTAAATCCTGGTTTTACTCTACAGGTGTCCTTGGACAACTTTCTTAATCTTTCTGAACCCTGGTTTTCTGGTTTATAAAATGAAGAGTGGATCCTATTCCCTGTCCAGGATCATTGTGATGAAATTCAAATGAAGCACAGTGACTGGCACACGGGCACTCAAATAATATTTGTTCTCTTCACTCTTGCCCCACCAGTTTCCCTTTAATATGAACCACTCCATATTATAACCAAAATACAGAGTTAAAGTTATTGGTAAATCTCTGGCTAAGTATTAAATATTTTATACTGGCCGTATTTTCAGAATCCTTTGTACAATTATTAATTACCAATTCCTTTACAGGAATCTTGTAAAAATCATCTGTATTTTACCTAGATAATGAGAAAGCTGAGCTTAAAGTTACTGCATACTTGCCTCAGGGTAAGTCAATAAAGCAAAAACTGAGAGCTAGATTTTTTAGTTCAGCGTTCCTGCTCTCCTGTCTTTGTTCTCAGGCTGTGCAGCCATACTGTAATTCTTCATTCTATTTTAGCAACAAAGGTGATTTGTGGGCCCAGAGAAGTTTAAGGTCATTTGGGTTTTTATTATTCTATTTTACACTTTTCCAGTGTAGATGGGAGAGGAGGTAAGCAGACATCAATTTAGATCACTCTTTACTATAATTTACATAATCACCTTATTATCACATCTGTATTCATTGATGAAATAGCATTAAAAATGTACTCAATGTAATAGCCTTTGAAATAGATGGCTACTTCCCAGCCAAGCTTTACTGCTGAAAAACTGTATGTACCAAGACAAATCACTGTATAATAATAACAATAATAAAGATAGCATTTATTGTACATTTCTCATGTGCTGGTTATTGTGATAAGTTCTTTATATGCATTATATAAGTTGGTCCCCAACTTATGTACAGCTCTATAAAGAAAATGTTATTATTATTTCCATTTTGTAGATGAAGAACCATAGCCTTAGAAAGCTTAAGTTATCTAAATTCACGTGTCAAAAAGCCAACTCAGAAAGATTAGACTGTAGGCCAGTCTACTTTCTGAGCTGAAGCTCTAAACACTAGTCCTATAAATATTTATTGGCCGTTATCCATATGTTCGGCCCTGAGGAATTTCCAAAAGGATCCCTGCCATCTTGGAGTTGATATCTGGTTCTAAATACAGCATAAATAGCCTAGAGTGAGTATAAGACAGGATTTCCTACATAATGTTCAACAAGAATATCTTCAGAGGTTTTGTTTTTGCTTTTAAATGGAAAAGCAATCCAAACTCTAGGAAACTCTGCATACTGTGTCTCTGTCTTGGAGGTGCACATTATAATTTAGCTTATTAAAATCAATGAAAAGTTCTGCTTGAAATACTAGCATTTTCCAGGCTTATGTGGTAACTAGCTTTTTCTCCCCAAATTATTTCTATTAATACCCTTTAGGATACGAATATTTCATGGAACACAATTTAGAAAATGCTGGCCTGGAGAAATTCTTTGATATTTAATCCTTTTGCTTTCTTCTGAAAAAGACTATCATACTTGGCATTTGTGTTTTCCTACTCCAAATCTCATACAGTGTATTTAGAGCCGTTCACCTTTGAGGTTACAGTCACTGTTTATTCCTCCTAAAGATGTTTGTCATGGGCCTCATGATAAATAAGGGTGCATACTCACTCCTAACACCCTGCCTCTCTTCCTTTCATAGCTGTTTTTCTTTACAATTCAGCTCTCTCCATTACTTCACCATCCATTTTCTTCCACAATGTGCCATTTTCTGCCTGCCTGTCAGGTCCAGTGTGTGGTGGGGGCTGAGGAGGAAGTTGGGGTGGTTTTCACAGGTTGTTTAATAGGTGAAGGAAATTTCAAGGAATTTATAGCACCAGGGACAAGGATAGGAAAAAAAAGAGCTTTTACCTTGAAGGTTGTCTGTGAATAAATAGGCGAAAAGGCAAGAGTTTACCTAGATGGGAGCAGATCTGTACCTGGGGATGAGGGTTGGGAAGTGGACTGTGGTGAGAAGTCAATCTTTTTCTTCATTTAGCTTTATTGAGTTTCAGAATGGGGGTCTAAATTTATAGTTTGAAAATAACTAAGGGAAATGATTTATTTTCCTTATTGCATCTGATTAAGCATGATCTATTGGTCTAGTATTTTCAAAGTCAAACTGCTATTTGAAATGGTTACTTAATTATATTAGAAATTATTTCCACTATCCTTTATAAAGGACCTTTACGATTACAGATGTGAGAAATATCTAACATCATTTCTTTCCAGAGAAGTGAATTTATTATTTTATGTGAGATGTGCTCCTCAATCTGTGAATATTCTATTTTAAGAATAATGTAAGATGCTAAACCAGCACATAGTAGAAACTGAAGTAAATATTTGCCCGATTCCCTTTATGCCCTATTTTGCAAGTATGTACATAACTCTCCCCATGTTGTCACTGAGAAATCCATAGCCTTTTGGAAGTCAAGAAAATCCACTTGACTTCAGGAAGAACCTGAAGTTTGTTCTGTGTGAAAAGCAGTTCTTTTTATTGCTTTTAACATGGACTTTAACCCAGGAGATCACGAGTGTTTCTGCTTCTGGATCTGAATCAACCTTCCATTATCTCAGTTTGTTTTTCATAACTCACTAAGATAAGAATAGCCCCTTTTTCAAGATGAGAAAATCGAGGCTCAGAGAAACTAAATAATGGAGTAAGGAGGTGATGATGTCAATGTGCAAATCCAGTGTGCTCTAAGTTACTATCCTACAGAATGTGTGTAAAATACTGAAAGCAATGCCTGGCACACGTGTGTGTGTGTGTGTGTGTGTGTGTGTGTGTGTGTGTGTGTGTGTGTGTGTGATAAATGTCAGTTTCCATCCCGTTCTATTCCATTTCTTATCCTATGGGCAGTAAATAATCGTCCTGCTGAAGTAAAGCTCAGATGTTGAACTGGTAGTGTCTTTTAGCTGCCTCTGCCTGCTGGTATGAATTCATTAGCTCAGTAAGGTTGGTAGCTTCAGGTTGCTGCGAAAGCAAAAGGGTGGAGGTGGGGGGCACTCTGTGGCATAGAGGAAAATCAATCAGAAATTCTTTCTTTTTTTCACTTTAGATTTTACTAAATAGAGAAGGCTTTAAATTACCTTCTCTGGGTGCGAGGATTCAATGAGAGCAAATTTATAAAATCCTCCTATAGTTCATTTTAAAAATGTTTGATTTTTGCTCATTAAAAAGCACAGTCCAAATTCCAATTATGCAAAATCTATGCCTTATACTCAAATATAGTTTTTGTACTTCATTTTTAGGTGATGTCCCCTGGCATGGATGAGGCTTTGGGATACAGACAGTAAAAGCTGGTGGAAGTTGCTGAGGAAAATTGCTATTAGCAGTTTAATCACTTATGTTAAATGCCATGGATATAATCCAAAGGGTAGGTAGGAATTGCTTTCTGGAGTGCTGAACTTCAGCAGTTTTATAAGCTTAAGAAAGTTTCTATCAGCAGAGTATTTGGGTTTCAATCTTAGCTTTATAAACAACATAAATAAGTAATACAGTCAAGTACAGTAATTCATAGTAGAATCAGAGTGTATGTCTCTGATCCCACAATGTGTGATGACTTATTTATGTTGCTTTTCAGGCCTAAGAATTGTTGCAATTACCCAGTGGTTAAATAAAAAATTGTTTAGCTTTGTTACGTTTGTTGTTCTACCTTATTTTACTGGAATCATGGGCCACCAGCCTCTGCAGTCTTCCTTGCTTTGTCCCTGGAGTTGTTTCTGTTTAATATTGTGGTTAAGATCATAAGCATTTAGAAGACAAGAAAGGCCACTCCTAAGACTTCTGAAAGAGCTAGGCTTCTGTTTGTCCTATTTCATAAGCATTTATTTTTATTATCTGTAAAATACATTTTAACCCAGAAGACCAAAAAGATTTGCTGCTTCAGAATTTAAATCAAACTTATAGAACCTGAGTGTTTCACTTACGATTTGGTATTAGACTGGTGCTGACCAGCAGTTTAAGTTTCTTCTTCTTATTATTATTTAATTAACATGCAGTAATTGTACACATCTATGGGATACAGAGCTGTATTTCAAGACATATATACAATGCGTGATGATCAAATCAGTGTACTAAGTATATTCGTCATCGCAGAAATGTATCATTTCTTTGCAATGAGAACATATGAGCTTCTCTATTCTAGCTATCTGAACACATACAATAAATTATTGTTAATTATAGACACCTAGCACTATTATAGACAACTAGAACTTATTTTTCCGATCTAGCTGTAATTTTTTTCATTAATCAATTCTTCCTATGTCCCCCTCTCACTCCCCTTCTTAGTCTCTAGCAACCACAATTCTACTCTCTACTTCTATAACTCATTTTTTTTCTTTTTGCTTCCTCATATCAGTGAGCATATGTAATATTTATCTTCCAAGCTCATCCATGTTGCTGCAAATGACAGGATTTTATTTCTTTTTATGTCTGAGCAGTATTTTATTGTGTGTGTGTGTGTGTGTGTGTGTGTGTGTGTGTGTGTATATGCCACATTTTCTTTGTCCATTCATCTGTTAATTGACACCTAGATTGAATGTGTATCTTGGCTATTGTGAATAGTGCTGCAATAAATAAATGTGGGAGTGCAAATATCTCTTTGGTATGCCATAAATAACCAGTAGTGGAATATCTGGATCATGTGGTATTTCTACTTTTAGTTTTGTATGGAACCTCCCTACATTTTCCATAGAGGCTATATTAATCTACGTTCCCACCAATATATTGTATATAAGAGTTCTCTTTTCTCCCCAGCCTTGCCAGCATTTGTTATTTTTTGTCTTTTTGAACATTTTTTCATATACCTGTTGGCCATTTTTATGTCTTTTTTTGAGAAATGTCTATTCACGTCATTTGCCCATTTTAAAATCGGATTATTTGTTTCTTCACTATTATGATCCTTGTATATTCTGGATATTAATCCCTTGTCAGATGAGTAGTTTGCAAATATTTTCTCTCATTCTACAGGTTGCGTCTTTACTCTGTTATTGTTTCCTTTGCTGTGCAGAAGCTTTTCAGTTTGATGTAGCCCCATTTGTCTATTTTGGCTTTCGTTGCCTGTGCTTTAGAAGCCTTCTTGATAAAATTTTTGCCCAAACTAATGTCTTGGAGTGTTTGTTCTATGTTTTCTTTTGGCAGTTTTATGATTTCATGGCTTACATGTAAGTCTTTAATCCATTTTGAGTTGATTTCAGTATACAGTGTGAGAGAGAGGTCTACTTTCATTCTTCTGAATATGAATATCCAGTTTTCTAAGCAACATTTATTGAAGAAACTGTCCTTTGCCCAATGTATCTTTTTGGCACCTTTGTAAAAAATCAGTTGGCTGTAGATACATTGATTTATTTCTGGATTCTCTATTCTGTTCCACTGGTCTGTGTGTCTGTTTTTATGTCAGTACCATGCTATTTTGGTTACTATAGATTTGTAGTATATTTTGAAGTCAGGTAGTGTGATGTCTTTAGCTTTTTTTTTTTTTTTTTTTTTTGCTCAGAATTGCTTTGGCTAGTCTGTGTCTTTGTGGTTCCATATGAATTTTACAATTGTATTTCCTATTTCTGTGAGGAATGTCACTGGTATTTTGATAGGGATTGCAATGAATTTGAAGATTGCCCTGGGTAATATGGTCATTTTGACGACATTAATTCTTCCAACCCATAAACTTGGGATGTCTTTTCATTTTTTTGTGTCCTCTTTAATTTCCGATGCAAACATTTCATTTGACTTCTATCTCAGAGTTGTTTTTAATAAAGTTTCTAACTGTGAGCTTAAAGCAGATTTAAAAAGAAAGAAAGAAAAGAAAGAAGAATAAATCTAGAATTTATCTTTGTGGATGGGATAGGATAGGGCTGGCAATTGGATGACATGTATTGTCACTACTTCTCCTATGCCTATGGCAGATATTATCCAATTCCATTACTTTTTTCCTACAGTTCTTGGAAATTTGAACAGTACCTGGCATTTAAGAGTTACTTAATTAATTGATGAGTTAATGAGCTTATGCTTTGTTTCCTAAATTTAATTTCAAGCTCTCTGAGAACAGGTCATCACTACGTCTGCTTTATTAGATGCAGTACATACCACAAAACTGCATTTTAAAAACGGCTAAACTTTTAATTTTACTTTTTTTGTGAGAGCAAATTTAATTGAATATATTAACCTTTGATTTAGACATTGGAGGGGGAGTGGATTACAAAATAAGGTGATAAAGGCAGCTAGAAATGCAGAGAAATGATGTTTATAAGGTACTGTTTAGTTAGTAGAACAATAAACTGTCAAAGACCTAATGCAGGGGCAGGGAGGAGGATCATATTTTACCCTCTATTTATTCCTTTAATTCTTCACTGTAAAGCAAAGAAAACACAGGGTTTAGTGTCAGTTTAGATTCATGGTTTTTTGTTTTGTTTTGTTTTGTTTTAGTTCCTTTCTGTGTGATCTTGGATGAGATTTTTGAATTGTTATACTACCACTTCCCCAGTTCACAAAGATATAGAGATGATAATTATCTCAGTTTATTTTTGAGAAAATCTAATGATGTAACATAGGTAACACATTCCTGCCTGTTTTTCATTAGTCAGTGAAGACCTTGGAGGAGGTAGTGAGTAGACAAGCAGCAGTTATTAGTAACAGGTAGCATAGAAATAGCATAAAATAGAAATGCACCTTTGCCCAAACATGCCTGATTCATGACTTTTCCTTTTTAAATGATCTAAACTGCCTTTTTCTAAACTGTTTTTCTGTCTTGTTCTGTCAGCCTCTGCAGAGGTGAAAGCAATTACAGACATCTGTGTTGCTTTGGTATTCAGAAACATCAGAATTTTGCATCTGTATAACCCTAGAAATCCATGTTCTCAAAGAGAGAACAGTTTTCTTAGGAGATATGTTGCCCCGTTTTTTGGTTCTGTAAAATGTATTATGAAGTGCTTCCATTTTCAATATTGGGAAAAGTGGGGTGAGGGGGTGGAGAGAGAGAGACTGTTTCCTTTCATTAATGATATGAAATTCAGCTCAAGGGCTCTTAAATTGGGAAACTGAAAGATGTATACATAACTCTTGCTATTTTTTGCAAATATTCTTCTCTTTCATTAAGAGAGGCAATTTTTAAAGTGAATCCATGCTAAATAGTCTTATAAATTGGAAAGTAAAGGTGTTCTAAGGCTAAGTTCGGTTGGTTTTCTTTAGGAATCTAGATATGAACTAATTAATATGTTTGCTTAATACCAAGTCCTCTCATTTTTACAATTATACAAGCAGCAGTCAGAGCACCCTCCTGCATTTATTTATTTATTTACTTTTATGTTTTATTTGAACAGAGTTGATGGTACATATATCTGTGTGGTACAGCCGGGCACACAAAGAGAAATACCGCATGTCCTCACTTATGAGAGCTAAAACAAAACAAAACAAAACAAAACAAGAAACAAATAAATTTTAAAAAAAGAAATAAAGATACAACAATCACAATAATATGTAGAACTTTCAAAAGAGGAGAACAAAAGTGAAGTTACCAGAGGTGGGAAAGGGAGAGGAGGAGCGGGAAAGGGAGGAATTGGTAAAGGGATATGAAAATCAATTACATTGTATAATGTTGAGTTAACTAATTACACTGATTTGAACATCACATATTGCACACAGGGATCGATATTCAGCTTTTAACCAAAAGGTTGGTGGTTTAAGCATCCTGCATTTAAATCACAGGTACTAGCTTTTTCCTCCTGATCCAGGTTAATGCTACAAGTATGAAGGGTGGAGGCTAATACTTTGCATTTTGGAGTCACTTGGGACTTCTGTGGGAAGGTTTTTGTTTTGCTTGATTTCACAAGGTGACAGGGGATCACTTCTCAGCTGGAGGATACACTTAGATAAATTAAGTGAAAAGCATTTTTCACTCTTTCCCACCTCACCTCCAGCACTCTTTCCTTTTAGATTCACTTCTGCATGTTCCTTTGAGTTCTTCCATCTGCAGAACAAAAAGTAGATGAGACCTGCTTTCAAAACTTCATTTAGACAGAGTGCTGCACACTTTACGAAGCAGAGAGCCCCTGCATCTTCACTCCATGAAGGAGACATTCTCTATCTCACAGAGTAATTAATCCCCACTCATGCTTATCTCCTCATACCAGAGCAGGGAATGTTGCTAGTAATGAGGGAGGCAGTGGAAAAGCTCTGCAGGGAGACAGACCCAGGCTTTAATGCGACCTCTGCCACTTCCTGGATGTGTGACCTTGGAATTTCCTTCTCTGAGCCCCAATGCCCTTATCTGTAAAATGGAGATACTAAGGGGTGAGAAGAAATATAAGAATAAATATTACTAAGTATAATACATAACATATAAAAATCACAGAGTACATGGTAGTAATTAATGTTTGATATTAGCATGTTATACATAATGTCATATGTTTCTCACCGATGTTTCCTGAGTTAGCAGCTACCCAACTTCATTACAAATTTCTTCAATGCAGCACTGATGACATACTTTGAAACTCAAATTTTTTGGGACTTCTATCATAAATAGACCTGAGTTAGAATATTATATTCTATTTATGTATAATGGTAAGTCCCAAATTTTAGTATAGAAAATGTGATCACTTTTGCCATGATAATAAAGACATAAGATGTCTTAGATGGCTTTTGATTTAACTAGCACTTATTGAGAACCTCATTTGTATGAAGTACATTACATGTGCTACCTCTTTATCCTCAACAGAACTGAAAGGAAGGATTGCTATTAACTTTGAAACTGGAAAGAAATCTAGGGTTCAGAGAGGTTACATAATGACCAAAGTCAACTGGGCTTAAGTAGTTAAAGCAGGATTAAAACTGCTAAACAAGCTAGTCTTATTTAGCTTTTAAACCCATGATGGCCTTTCCACTTTAACATGCTGCCTCTCCATGTCTAAGAATAACGTAAAAGTGACTTTACAATTTATCATCATTTGAGTCAGCACAGACAGGCTTATCCAGAATTGTAATGGCTTATAACAGCAAAAGTACACTTCTCACTTACGTTACATGTCCGTTGTGGGTCATTATTCTGGGATCCAGGCTGAGTATCCTATGGTGGATATGGAAGTCTTCGGACAGACAGAAAAGTAGCAAAGATGGTACTATATGATGAATCAAAGCTTCTAGTCACTTTTGCTCACATTCCATTGATGAGAACAAATCACATGGCCAAGCCCAATGTAAGCAGGTCAGGAGGTATATTCCTCACATACGGAGGGCAGCAATTATTTGAGAATAATAATAAGTCTACCATAATATTATACATGATTTATTTATTTTCCTTGTCCAATTATGTTTTACATAGACCTATTTAAAAATGTGTTTGTATTCCCTGAAACACACACCACTGATAGTGGGGGGCATCATGAGGGGGACTCTGTAGAAAAGAGACTCAGCCAGACTCTCACCATTGATTTGGCCTGTGTAATGCACTACAGTATTACTGGGAATTGATACTGTGGCAATTATGTTGGTGACATCAATACCTGGGGGCTGTCCTACTGTTTGCCAAGTTCATTTCTTTCACTGCTTTAAGCCATTTTTTAGCACACCAACACATACCAGTTCAATAAACAATTATTCTGCATTTTTACAGCAGCCAATGGAGTTGAAATTGTGTTTCTGAGATGATGTACTGAGCTAGAATTGCATTTTTGTTTTAACCCAAGCTAACAGCATCGAGGTGATTTCATTATTTCTTATGTTAGGCACGCTACATCATTCCTCTCACTACTCCCACTAAAGAGACCTCCTTTGGTTTCATTGGCAGATTAAGTATGAGATCAATGGCAGGAGATGAGCATAGGAATTAACTGGAGAGTAACATCAGAGAAAAATCTTTAGTGTGATTTTTCTACAAGTGCTCTTTTCTTCCATCAATATGTACTGCTGTTTATCTCTCAGTTCATTTCTTTCCACTGTCTCATCAATGATTCTAGTCTTGGTCTTCAACACGTGAGTCCTCAAACACAGCAAAAGCCTCCTAGCTTGTTTCCCTGCCTCTAGTAGCTTCCTCCATCCTTATTCATGAGTGATATCAGAAGCGGCTGGATTGCCGTAAAAACCAAAGTTACAAATGCCTCATGGAGCATATCGATGTAAAATCCTAGCAGCTCCAATGACAGCCAACTGCCCCATCCCCACTTGTCTTACTTAATGACACCTGTCTGATTTCCATCTCTCCTGCCCCTGCCTATACGACCCTTCATCCTCAGCTTTCCATCCTGGCATGGCTGCTAAACATTCAATCTTGCAAACTTCCCCACTTCCATGTCAAAAATTGTCTATCAATAATTTTTTTATTTCATTTTTAAATTCTGAAAAACTAAAGGTATACAGGAACATATACATAGCGTTTATCTGGATTATGAAGCATAATAGTAAAATAAAAACCTCTGAACTCACCAACCAATGAAAGAAATTGGCTCTCAGTCTTTGCTTAAAGTCTGTTAAAGTCTCTAAGTTTGTACTGTCCTGGCCCTTTTTTGACTATTTGTGCTCAGTTCCAGCTTATATTGTCATCTACTCAGTATTCCTCTCAACTTCCACTGTTCCCATAGCTTTCCCCTTACACTGTAGTCTTGGTGTGTTCTTCTGCCTAACCCTTGGGATGGGGATTACATTCACTGTATCCAGACTACTCTTCCAAAAATACTACTTTGATCAGTGACTACCACCCTTCTAAATTCAAAAACCTAAATTGCTTTTCTACTTCCTATTGAGTCAAGTCTGAACACTCTCTGGATCTTAAACCCCTCCATGAAATCACATCAGAAATGGATCTGATGTTCATAAAATTTAGTTTTTCTACCTTGTTTTTTGTCTGGCTTTCAGTCAGTATAAATTTCCATTCCTTTCTCTCTGTAAATTTATTTATTTTTTAAATTTTTATAGAGTCAAAATTGATTATACATATTTTGGGGGTTCAACATTGAGATATGTTGATCAAATCAATATTACTAGCATGTATATTGTTACAAATCGTAATTATTCTTTATGCCCCTTGTCCAGTCTTTCCCCATCCCCCTCTCACTCCCCCTTTCCCCCTCTAATTTCTTCCTAGATTTCTTCTCTCCTTCTGAAAGAATAATGTTTACTCTGTTGATTTGTTGCCTAGATGATCTGTCCAATGCTGAGAGGTGTGATCAGGTCTTTCAATATTATCATAGAGCAGATGCTTCTTTTGCCACTCTGAAATGGGCTTTGTGGAGAGAGATATTCTCTTTTTTTCTTTATCTCTGCTGGTGACTCTTCTTGTACCAATGCACTCCAGTGGCTGGCGGACCATCTGTGTGGTGGTTGTGGTGTCCAGCTGCTTTCGCAGCAGCCATGGTAATTGTGGTGGCTGTGGTGGGCCACCCACATGGAGGTGATGTTTTTGGCATGCTCCTTGGTTCTGGTGGTGTGCCTGGTTATGGGGAGTGTCTGGTCCCAGGCTCCATGCCTCAGGTCCCCAGGTGGGCCCTAAGTCACTGGTGCAGTGTGCCTGGTTGTGGGAGGGGGTCTGGTCCCTAGATCCATGCCTTGGGTCTCTGGGTGGGCCTGGAGTCACTAGCACAGTGTGCCTGGTTGTGGGAGGGGGTTCTGATCCCTGGATCCATGTCTTGGGTCCCTGGGTGGGCCCTGAGTCTCTGGTGTGGTGTGCCTGGTTGTGGGAGGAGGGTCTGGGCCCCGGACCCATGCCTTGCGTCCCCAGGTGAGCCCTGTGGCACTGGCATGGTATGCCTGATTGTGGGAGGGGCGTCTGTTCCCTTTCTCCATGCCTTAGGTCCACAGGTGGTCTCCAAGGTGCTGGTGAGGTGTGCCTGGTTGTGGGAGGGGGGTCTGGTCCCCAGCTCTAAGCCTCAGGTTCCTGGGCAGGTCCTGAGGCACTGGTGGTGTGCATGATTGTACGTGGGGGTTCTGTCCTTGGCTTCATACCTCATGTCTCCTGGTGAGCCCCAAAGCTCTGGTGGTGTGCCTGGGCCAGAACTAATTTTTTGTTTTTTGCTTACTTCTAACATGGGAGAACTTCCTGTGGGAACCAGAACCAGTACTTGAGCTGTGTGGTTGAGCTAAATTGCTGCTTTGCTGCTGTTTCCCTAGGTAAGGCTTTTTGTGCAGCTCAAGGTTTAATGGTTGACCTTATAGGTACTTCCGGCTCTCCAGAGACTTGGTACACCTGGGCTGTGTAGAAACTCTGCTCTGGACCTGAGTTTTTTCATCAAACTGTACCCCATGCAATTCTGCATTCCCAACCAGTCTCCTTTGAGTGTTCCTGTGCTGATTGGAGGGCGGATCAGCTGTCCTTGGTGTGTCCCAGTGTTCTCCTGGTGGGCCTGTCTCGCCCACCACCCATGCTCCAAACTCTTCATATGGGATGGGCCCTGCACTGGTCCCTTGTATTGACTTACCAGCCTCTGAATGACTCCCCTTTTTCAACTGTTCTGGCTCCTTGCTCCTCATTGGTCCATGGGAACACTATTAGTGGTCTTGCTCTCCTGAGGACCACCAAGGTCCTCTTCTCCTCTGCCACCTCCAAGTAACTCCATCTGAAGGGCACAGCTGTTGTTTCTCCTGGCTCCTGCTCCATGTGCTCAGCAGCTCCAGCATTAAAGCAGCTGTGGCCCGAAATACTCAGAGCAGTTTTTTCTTTCTCTCATCATGGTTCCTCCTGCCTTCATGAACTCTGTAGGTCTCTCCTCCTCTTCCCCTGAGCTCCAGAGGCCCCAGCCTGGCTGATGTTACATTTTTATAGTTGTAAATTGGTTGATTATGGGAGAGAGTGATGCTGGGGACCGTTTATTCTGCCATCTTGATCAAAACTCCTCTCTTTGTAACTTTAAATACTCTTCTATCTAGCCCATCTTATTACCCACAATTCCACTATGCTTCTAACATGTTGTAGTAGGAGGAGCAAAGACTTTAACATAAAGAAAATTTGTGTTTGATCTTGAGCCAACCCTTACTAACTGTGTGACTTTCATCGATTGGTATGATTACTCATCATTTATATGATCACTCCCATCTTCCTGATTCATAAATGGGGTTATTAATACTCTGCAGGATTATTAGAGATTAAGTAGATGGTTTCTTTAAAGAATGTAACACAGTGCCTGATATACTGAAGACAGTCAACAAATTGAGTTGTGTTAATACTTAATACTCTTCAATCCAGTCTCTATACAGAGACATCTTGTCAGAAAGTCTTTCTCTTACTATTCTTTGAATATTCAGGCTTAGACTTTATCAGATAGTCAAGGGGAAACATTAAAGGGTTTTGAACAAGGAACTGGAAATACAAGATGTTTTGTTGGAAAGGTTACTCTGTGAGAGGATAAGGATACTATGTGAGAGGAAGGACCAAAGAATGTTGAAGGTGGAGGAAAGGCAGCCGCAGAAGTGATCTTGGTAAGACTGCATGGCAACTTAAACCATGGCAGTGGCAGAATGCCCTCTGTGCAATCAATTTCTCTACCATGTCAGGCACAGATGAATAAAACACCATCTCTGGCCTCTCCCTGGGTACCAGAATAGGACAGAACTAAATAAGTCAGGCATAAATGTTAAAATTAATAAAGGTAAAGAGGACATAGCTTGCTGGGAAATAGTATTTCTCATATTGAAGAGTTAGAGAACATGTTAAGTAAAGTAAGTCGGGCACAAAAAGACAAATGCATGATATCATTCATATGTGGAATCTAAAAAAAAAAGTGGTTCTCATAGAAGTAGGGAGTAGAATAATGGTGGAGAGGGGGAGAGGAGGAAAAGGAGGAAACGTGGTGGACTAATAGGTATAAAGCTATGTTATCTACTCTAAGTGAATCATTGTGCAGTATATGTATGTATTAAAGCAACACACTGTACCTCTCAAATATGTATAAATAAATGTTAAACTATTTTTGATAAAAAAAGAACAATTTCAGAAGGAAGTTGCAGTTATTTTTGGGGGGATGTCAGCACAGAGCTACAAGCTATGTATTGGGATGAATTTGTATTTTTTGCCTCCATGGTTCTGGACCATAAGGCTGTAGATGCACAATCAATTTTGGAAGTCAAATATTTGAGCATGTTAATGGAAGTTAAAATAGAATGCCTCATGAAGATCAAAATAAAAAACCCAAAAAACAAAAACATAAAAACTAAGTGGTGAGGATGTCTCATACATCAAGTCATTAAGCGTTTTCCTGGTGGAAGTGAGGCTGGAGAAACTAAGAGATAAGAGAACGGATGGAGCAGGTCCTAGTCAAGGCGGGGTAACAAAGCAGCATTTAGAGGGGAATGAAAGAAGGAAAAGAAAACATGCTGTGATTTACTGATGAAGAAGGAAAACAAGTGAGGCAAAGTGTATGTCTATGGAAATGACAGTAATTGAAATGCTATATGAACCAATATAATTTTGCATCCTGTTGGTTTATAATGTGATGTGAAATAGCAAGTATCCTGAACAGAAGTTGCTGAAATCACCTGCTAATCCACACTAAATAGTAAGGATATCTTTGGATGAGATGGCTTTCCTCAGTAATTATAGGAGTCTGAAATGTGTCTGACAGGCAGAAGAGAAATAGACTCCAGCAAAAGTCAGTGAATACACCTTTATCTTTTGTTTTTTTGGTGGTGTTTTTAATAGTACATCTCTTGGAGATGGTGACTCTTTCAGAAGAAACGGGGTAGTTGAAAGGGGTTCTTATTAGATCAAGAGCTCCATGGAAAGGTTCCAAGGTCCTCATGGCTTATAGAAGCCTCTGTTGAGTGTTTATAGTTTGTTAATGCAGGTCTTAGGAATTTGAAGGGAGAGTAAATTCTGTTTACTTCCACTTCCCCATTGTACAGATGTGAATAAAGTGAGGTGACCTGGTAACAGTATTTTCAGCATGTGAATATTAATCTGGGATTCAAACTCAGGTCTCCTGACCCCTGGGCCTGAAGTCTGGTGAAATGTTATGTGTTTCTTGGTGGATATACGAAGACCACACACAACATGCACAGAGCTTGAGCAGGTGACTCCTCACAAAGACTATTTCTTGTTGGGAACTATGTTTTTGAGGAGATTAAATCATGATATAGAGGTGATTATGTTAATTTATAGGTTTTAAAGGGTGTATCTTACACCCACATTGACTTTTCCTTTTAGAACTGTAACCTTTAAAAGTTTCAAACGTCATGCACACACAATCAAGGTCAGTTTGGGTAGAGACAACGTGTCTGGTGGAGAACAAATGGCTGAATCCCTATAATATGGTAGGTGTGGTTGAGGGGGAGGCTGCCTGCTGACAAGAGAGCCCTGTGAACTGCCACACGTGCACTGTGGGCGTCCGGAAATTGTTAGCTCTGAGTGTTGCCCGAGCCACACAGTTTAGTCCACAACAATAGGCAACCCCACGTGGGCTTCAGAACATGGCCATTGGTATCAGGCAACTCTCAAGCACCTTTGGCAAGCTGTGTGATCTTTTTGAGCCTCACTTTTCCCATAAAAAATTGGAACAGCATGACCAAGTTTGCTGAGTTATCACAAAGGATTATATGAAAACTAGGTGAAGGTATGAAGCTATCAAGCGCTTATCATTTGGTAGTGGTGGGTAAGCATTCATTTTCTTTCTTCTGATTTTCATTAATTAAAAGTAATCTTCTCAAGAGTATAGCATATAACACCTACAACATCAATCACTAAATGTTTGTCCACAAATCATCCCAAGTGAGTCGATTTCTCTTCCTCTCCTTGTAAATCCCATGATCCTTACTGTTTGGAATCAAACATTTCAGTTACTGAAAATGTTTTTTTGTTTTTTACCTGTTACAAATTTAAGGATTGTTTCCTTCTCTATGGAAGTCAGTGGCTGTGTCCCTAATCCTTTGAATTCCCCAACAGCACCTAGCACAGAATGAGGACCTTGGTAGGCCCTCATTAAATGTTTATTGGCTGCCTGTATTTGTGAAGATGTGAGCAGACGATAAGGGCACAGCTTGAAGTTAGTGTTTCTCTTGCCAGGCAGAAGTTCTCTGCCTGCAGGGTGTTTGGTCGCCTGGACTGCTAGGATTTTAGATTTGTTATAGGTGAGAGGGGCACGGAACAAGAGCTGAGTTTTGGACAATAAGAAATAGTGCCATTGAAATCCACAATATCAGCTTGTTAGCTCCATACTTTTGTACAGAGATTGTCTTATTCATTTTTGTAACTCACTCGGATGCCTCTCACAATGCCTGGATTATATTAACTACTCAATAAATATTTTTTCAATAAATGGGCAGAGCCATGCGACTTTTGTTCTTTATATTAAAATTGTATGTTTGTGTGTTTCATTCATCCATTCAGCAAACATCACTGAGCACCTACTATGTGCCAGACATTGTTCTAAGGGCTTTTGTTCTAAAGCAGTGAGCAAAACAGACAAAAATTCCAGACATAATGGAGCTTATGTTCCAAATCAAAAGAAATAAAGAATTTTTTTCTTCTTTCCTGTCAAGTGATGATGTATTTGCTATGGAGGGAGGGAACTGAGCAGGGCAGGGGAATGTGTGTGTGGGGGGGGAGGGGGTTGCAATTTTAAATAAGGTGGTTCAGGAAACCCTCCCTGAGAAGGTAACATTTGAGTAGAGAACTGCAGGAAGTGATAGGTCAAGCCATATATTACCTAGGAGAAGGCAGAGGGAATAGCAAGAGAAAAAGCTTAGAGGCAGAAGCATGTTTGGCATTTTCAAGGAGCAAAGAGTCCAAGCTAGTGCGGCTGGAGTAGAGTGAGTGAGTACGACTATAATTGGAGTCAAGCTCCTATTATATTCTTACTTCTATTATATAGCTCATTCTATATACTTAGTAGCTCATCTGATGGATTTGATGGTGTTCTTCAGTAGATTTCTAAGAATCAGTTGAAAATTTGTAAGTCAGATGCTACAATGCTATTCATTTATTAATTGATTTTTTCCTTCATCACTTCACTATTCAACAGGTATTTACTGAGTACCTTTAATTAGAGCTTATATTTATTGAACACTTACTATATGCTAAAAAATAGGTTACATGTGTATTTTTAATAACACTCACACGATCTAATAAAGTAGCTACTTTTATGCTGTCATTTTCAGATGGGGAAACTAATGCATCAAAAGTATTTTTAAAACATAGTATCTGTCTTCAAAGAGTTCATTGTCTTACAGGGGAAATGAGATAACTACACACATAGTACACAAAACAGTTTATAAGTACCATGGCTCAACCAAGTTAGAAGAAGTTCGATAGAGGAGCAAATATCAGTTCCTTTCGCCCATTTTTTTTCCTTGAAAATATAATCATTGTGATAGAATTAATTATATGCTCATTGTGTTTCTGAAAAGCCCAGATGTGTGACAAGGTTTCCAAGAACCAGTCCTTCTCTTTCCACAAGAAAATGTAATGTACTTTGGAACACTACCACCTTAACATCTTAAGAGACAAACACAGTTTCTAGAAAGCTAGAATGTAATGCTGCCATTTCAACTTGACAGTTTTTAAAAATTTCACAGGGCTCATCTTCTAAAATGGAGTGTGGATCAAAATGGTCTCTAATGTTGCAAGAGAAACTTTTAAAAATAAGATAAATTTTAGTGAAATAACTAAATGGAATTTAATAGTTGAGTTTGGTGTTTCATCACATTTAAAGCACTTTTGCAATCCCTATCTAATTAATTATTTATATTCCTTGACCAATAATCTGTTTTAAAAAATAACTTTGCCACACCTTCCCATTATCATATACTAATCATTTTAATCATTTTCTATGGATAATAAGTGTCTTGATTTCACCATTTATAAATTGCTTTCTCAACACCACTGGGAGTGGAAGGAGGGACTACTGAGTTTAATTAATTAATATAATTGAAAAGCACTTTGCAACATGAAGTGTTTTGGATATTCCAAGAGACTGGATCTCATTCCTGCACAGTTAAACTGCAATGATATAGTTGCTGCCTTTGGGCTATATCTTCTGGAGGGCATAGAAAATTGTTCCCCAAAATGACTCTTCCATAATTTTGCTGTGATAGCAAAATATTGATTGTGTTCATCAGCATGTAGCCCGTTTCATCAAAAACACTCAGTAACATTTGGGAATAAATTTGTTTTATGGGATATTTTGAATTTATTATTAAATAGTCACCCAATCAGTGTAGACTAATCATGACTGATCTGGTTGCTTTTCAGCCCTTTCTTGTTTGATAAAGAAAAAAACCCCTGCATTATTTTCCATCCTGCAAATGTCCACATACTAAACCAGATAAACTGCTTAGACCCTTATATTAAATGCAACAAATAAAAAAACAAGATGAATATCTTGCTTTTCATTTCATCATTATTTTTATCTTTCCTTTTATTTCACAATTATTTATTTTTTTAAACTACAATGATATTTATTGTAAAATAGCTATAGAATATACATTATTTTCCTTTTTCTTTGTTTTCTAAACTTTTTGTAATTTTGTAATTTTTTTGTTTTTATTATTATTAGCATTTTCATTATTATGAATTGCAATTTTTCTTTATGTCCTTTACCCGACATATCACTCCCCAAACATGCTCCCTACCTCCCCCTCATCTCTAGTATACTTAGGTTTATTTTCTTCTTCTGAAAGTTCAATGTATTGTTGTGGTTCTTTTCTTTCTTTCTTCCTTCCTTCCTTCCTTCCTTCCTTCCTTCCTTCCTTCCTTCCTTCCTTCCTTCCTTCCTTCCTTCCTTCCTTCCATCTTAGCATGAAGTTATAAGTAAGAACATGCAGTTTTTCTCTTTCCTTGTCTGGTTTATTTCACTTAACATAATTTTCTACAGACTCATCCATGTTGCTACAAATGGCAGAATTTCATTCTTTTTCATGACAGTATTATTCTATCATGTATGTATACCACATTTTCCTTAACCAGTCATCCATCAATGGACATTTAGGTTGGTTCCATAATTTGGCTATTGTGAATAGCGCTGCAATGAACATGAGAGTGCAGGTGTCCTTTCAACATGATGATTTCCATTGCTTTGGATATATACCTAGTATATGTTGGGTCACAAATCAAGTCTCAGAAAATTTTTAAAAATTGAAATAATTCCAAGTATCTTTTCAGACCTCAATGGATTAAAACTGGAAATCAATAACAAGCAAAATTCTGGGAACTACTCAGGTGCATGAAAACTAAACAGCAGGCTCCTGAATGACCTATGGGTCCAAGAAGAAATACAGGAAATCAAAAAATTTCTTGAAACTACCAAAAATAAAGATACATCATACCAAAATCTGTGGGATGCTGCAAAAGCAGTACTAAGAGGGAAGTTTATTGCAATAAACACTTGCATCAAAAGAATGGAAAGACTCCAAATAAATGACCTAACACTATGCCTCAAAGACCTAGACAAATAACAATCCAATCCTAAATGTAGTAGACGGAAAGAAGTAATTAAGATCAGGGAAGAACTAACTGAAATAGAGACCAAAAAATGATACAAAATATCAGTGAAACAAAATGTTGTTTTTTTGAGAAGATAAATAGACAAACCACTAGCTAGGTTAACAAAGAAAAGAAAAGAGAAGACCTAAATAACAAAGATCAGAAATGAAAAGGGAGACATTACAATCGATAATACAGAAATACGAAGAATCATTAGAGATTACTATAAACAACTGTGCACCAACCAGTATGTAAACCTGGAGGAAGTGGACAAATTTCTAGACACATACAAACTACCAAGACTGAAACAAGAAGAAATAGAAAACCTGAACAGGTCAATAACAAGAAATGAGGTTGAAGCAGTAATCAGCAATCTTCCAACAAAGAAAAGCCCAGGACCAGATGGCTTTTCTGCTGAATTCTATCAAACATTTAAAGAGGAATTAATACCAATTCTTTTCAAGCTGTTCCAAAAATACAAACAGAAGCCATTCTCTCAAGCTCATTCTATGAGGCCAGCATCACCCTGTTACCAAAACCAGACAAAGTTACAACAAAAAAAGAAAATAACAGGCCAATATCCTTGGTGAACATAGAAGCAAAAATCCTCAACAAAATATTAGCAACCAGTACAGAAACATGTCAAAAAACTATATACAATGATTAGTGTGATTCATCCTAGGGATGCAAAGATGGTTCAACATGTGCAAATCAATAAATGCAATACAGCACATCCACAAAACCAAGGACAAAAACCATGTGATTATCTCATAGATGCAGGAAAAACATTTGACAAAATTCAACATCCTTTCATGATAAAGACTCAGCAAATTAGGTATAGAAGGAAATTATCT
Source organism: Cynocephalus volans (assembly GCF_027409185.1). NCBI lineage: Eukaryota > Metazoa > Chordata > Mammalia > Dermoptera > Cynocephalidae > Cynocephalus > Cynocephalus volans. Next base: position 90,499,451 of record NC_084463.1, read on the forward strand.
CAACACAATAAAAGCCATTTATGACAAACCAATCACCAATGTCATCCTGAGTGGAAAAAGCTTTCAGCTTTTCCGTTAAAAACAGGAACAAGACGAGGATGCCCACTCTCACCACTCCTATTTAGCCTGGTATTGGAAGTACTAGCCAGAGTAATCAGGCAATAGAAAGAAATCAAGAGTATCAAGATAGGAAAGGATGAAGACACACTGTCCTTGTTTGCAGATGACATGATCTTATGTATAGAAAAACCTACAGATTTTACTAAAAAACTCTTAGAGCTGGTTAACAATTTCAAGAATTTGCAGGATATAAAATCAACACCTAAAATCAGTGGCATTTTTATACTCTGGTAACAAATTAGCAGAAAATGAAACAATTACTTTTCATTGTGTCAGCACTACTCCCAGTTGACATCACTTTGGGTTTCCAGTCTCAACACCTTATTTATAGGTTACAGTGTCCTCATGAGCATGTATTTCTTTGACTTTTTGTCATTTCAGTTAAAGGGAGATCATTTTACATTCTATAGATGACTGAATGCAAACATTTGAAACTTTTGAGAGATTACAGCACAATAGGGAGACTATAATTTTGACTATCAGGAGGATAATACCAAGAGTTTGGAGTGTGCTCCTTAGCCAGGGTCCCCAGTAATCAAACAAACAAAAATCAAATAGATTAAAGAATTGGCCAGATGAAGAGTCTGCCATCTTACCCAAGCAGACTGTTTGTTAATCTTCTGCAACTGAGTTTTTATAATACACAATGTAATCGCCCATGTTCAACAAGAAGTGTCAACAACTGCACAGATTCTTCCCCATTCAGCCAGTGGGTAATCTAGAGCAATTATATTATCTAGCACAAATTTAGCAAGAGAGTTTAAAAGAGTCTGTTTTACAACCATAGCCTTTCCAGTAGAATCTGCTATTGAGCCTGTTGTGAGGGATAATTTTCCAATCACTGCGTCATTTGCATTTACTCCAAGCCATGAAAAAAACCCTAAAACCTAGCAAATCATGCCCATCCAGAAGAGTTAATGCCTTCTTACAATGTTGTCTTTAACCTATAATGTAGGTTAAAAGGAGTGAACTCGTGTTGTTTCTGACTGATCATGGAGCAACAAAGTTACCATTAACATTCCTATCCATGTTGGCCCTTCATCTTTCATTTATCAAAGATAAGGTTGTCCACTATAAAGTTGGTTGCAAAATCCCCCACAAATAAAATTATACCCCATGGATGCACACAAGGCCCCCACACTGATTATTAGTTCAATCGTTCATAAATACATTTCTTGGGATAGTGAAATTAGCAGTTTCTAGCTAAGGTTCTGAAGTGAAGTTATTACTGGTTAAAAGAGCACTATAGTACCCTGGCACATAAATCAGTTTGCAAGAAACTTCATTAGGGCTTTTGGTGCAAACCTGTCTTATACACTTATTGGTATTGGTTCTTGTATCCCATTGCTGCATTAAGTTATAGCAGGGTTCTGAAATCTTACTGCTAGTACAATACAAACAACAGTTATGTTAGGGATATTGCCAAAGTTACCCATTGGTTAAACCAATGAATCCCCTAGGTCATGCAGAGATCTGGGTTTGGCATGACAGATCAAACACTCTGTCAAGTTCCCTACAGAGGCTACTGATTGTGCAATTCTATTTACAGCATTATCCTGCCAAGTGAAAGAGGTAGGCATAAATAAGAAAAAACAATTACGAGAAGAAAGAGTTTCACTATGGTAGAGAAGTCTTGATCCATGATCTTGGGAAAGCTGTTGATGTATAGGATGCTGTCTGCTTCTAAGGAGAAACTTCCCTGGTTAGCTTTACCTTAAGGTCTCCACCTGGTGTACAGTTCTAAGAGTCTGGAGGAGCCCTTGAACTGTGAGATGTGAACCCAAGGTTCAAGGTCTCAAAGTTTTGTTGCAGTATGGGTGTCAAGGGTAGTCTTTTTCAGATGTACTTTCCAGAAGATCCAATCTCCAGGTTCTAGTTCTAAGGTTATCAGAGACCTATCCTTGTCAGAGTCTTTTCCATCTTTTCCACGAACCTCCCATATTATCAGTTGCTACAAGAAAGCAATGAACACAAATGGGTCCTGCAGGCACCTCACTTGGTCTCTTGATGCTTTTGTGTGTTGCTGGAAGCTCTACTCTGGATCCCACTTCTAATACCAACTGTTAAAAAGAAAAACTTTAGACAAATTAAATTTGACAGTTTAATTGAGCAAAGAACAATTCATGAATTGGGCAGCTGCCAGAACCAGAATAGGTTCAAAGCCTCCCTGTTTTTACATTTTGAAATGGCTGAAAAAAAAAATCAAGAAAATAATATTTTGCAAAAGATGAAAATAGCAAAACATTCAAATTTCAGTACTTGTAAACAAAGTTTTATTGGAATATGGACAAGTTCATTCATTTGTATACTGTTTATGTCTTCTTCCACCCTATAATGGTAAATTTGAATAGTTATGAAAGAGATCTTAGGGCTACAAAGCCTAAACTATTTACTATCTGCCCTTCATAGAAAAAGTTTGCTGACCTCTAATATAGACCATGATTAGAGTTCTACATATTGACAGCTCATGAGCTTGTAGTAAGTGATATTGGGCAATCACTGTTGAAAACGTAATTGTTCATGTATTGTCTCTTTAGCTATCGAGAGGAACTATGGTTTACCACTCAAAAGGAAATTACTTTGGAAAAATTATTATCATTAATTAAAAATTAAAAAAAACCTTGGTAATAATTTATACCATACCTTCTTGTGTCACATTTGATGCTCTTTTCTGCATTTGCTTACATTTTATTTTTTTCCATTATGTCTGTTCATTTATTCATTCGTTTATTTTTTTTATAGTCTACCTAACTTTGTAGTCTACCTGCACCACATCAAATGCCAAGGGTCATACAAAGGAGAATGAGACAACTCAGCCCTTGAAAGTTCACAGATTATTGGAGAAGACACCCATTTGCCTAAGTAATTACAATGCTTTGTTATAAGTGTTTCCATAGTTTTATGTGCAAATCCTGTGGAATCCTAAAGGAGGGAATGATTCACTATGAAAGAGTGAGTCTCAACTTCTCAAAAAATAAAAATAAATAAATGAAAAAGGAGGACACTCGAGTTGGGTCTGAAGGATGAATAGCAATGCTCCATGCTTAGACATAGAAAAAGTCATTTTAGGAGCAGATGCAAGGTCTGCTGGACAGAAATATAAAAGAATATGGGTGTCCTGGGAGAGCCAAGGTGAATTATGTAGCTGGGGAAATAGTGCATCAGGGGAAGAGTTAGAAAGTGAATTTGAAATTTGGAGAAGAGTGTGAAGAGCACTGTCCATGAGGCCAGGGGATCTTTACTGTATCCTTTAGGTGACAGAGAATCAACAGAGATCCTGAGAGGGGCAAGGCATGATTATCTGTGCACAGTAAAAAAGAACTCCAGCAGCAGCATAGATGATGGACTGAAGCAGGCAGAAACTAGAAAGAGAGATTATTTGTGAGGCTGTAACTACAGTTTAGTTGAGAGGTGAGGGTCATTGTGAACTAAGCCCATCACAAGGTGGTTATTGAAAAGGAATAGATTGCATTGCTTTGCATCTTTATATTAAAATCAGCTTTAGGCCTGATAATGGTTCTGAACATCCCAGCTTTTAACCTTGGGCAGGGGGGGGGGGGGCGGGGGTGGCAAGTAGAAAGCAGAAAGGAGTCCTGCCTGCTGGTATTTTCAGTATTTGGCAGAATGGTTTTATTTGACGTTGTATCTGATTTTTGTCCTTGACCACATCTGTAATTTTCTGTGGATCCCTGTGTTTTTAATTCCACAATGACGAGAGGCCCTACACTCAATCTGAGAGGCTCCTCTACTCTGGAAACCCCAGTTCTGGTTTTCCTGATACTGCTACATCTAGGGAGGTGCTCCAAGGCCACCCTCGTAGCAGATTCATTAATCTCCTGGGAATACTATGCAGGCACTGGCCCAGACAGGTCTCCAGATGGGTCAGGGGCCTCTATACAGTAATGGTGCTGCAACTCTGTTCAGGCTTTTTCCCATGGTTGTGGGGCATATCCTATGTGATCACTTCTGAGGCTGTGGAATTCAGCTGGTGCTGCTTTCAGTTCCTGAGTTGCTAAGCCATTTAGCTAAATATGGGCATGTGCTATCACCATTTCTAACAACCTCAAAGAGACTGCAACTCAGCTATCTGAAGTTTCCTGTTAAATTGAAGTCTGCTCCTTGGCAGGATAATGGGTAATTTAGTTGATGGCTCATCTTATCTGGGATGTGAGGAGTGAATCTGGGGATTATGGCAGGGTTGGATTGTAGGGTGAGGTTTTAATCAGGTTAGCTCCAGTGTCTCAGAGATCATGACAGTTCCAGGGATACAAGCATGAAAAGGTTTCTTTTTCAATAGATGGACTGTTAGAGTGATGTTAGACATCTCAGATACTCACCTGTGATGTTTGAATCTGAAGAGGACGGGGTGATGGCTTTTTTCTTCTCAGTGTTGCCTGAAGAAAAACCACTATTGACACACAGTAAAAGTCCTGGCAGTCTTCCAAGACCTAGAAGAGTTGGCTTCTGTTGTGAGTTGACTAGCTTGCCTACATGTAACACAGGAAGAAGCAACCTTATGTAACAGAAAAATCATAGACTTAAGAGTCAGGTAAATATAGGTTTAAGTTAACACATATTTCAGCCAGCCACCAAGAAATTAATTAATTAATTAGTTAATAATAAATAATTAGCACAAACTTTCTATTTAGGAGACTTCCAGCAAGTTAACCTTTTAGAGGCTTGTTTCTCTTTTCTGTGTTTTCTCATTAGATTATTGTGAGAATCAAAAGAAATTGTGTGCGTGTGTGTGCGCATGTGTGTGTGTGTGTGTGTAGCCCCTGATAGAGTGCCTGGTGGGGATTGTGGGCTCTCAGTAAACGTGCTAGCTCCTGCCTACCTGTGAGAGAGATGGTTCACATCAGTGATGATGTAAATGAAGTGCCTGGAGATCATAGACATGGCAGCCTCTTCCATATCTGAGAAGACAGCATTATGACTCAGTCAAAATTCCTGGATTTAGAGGCAAAGGATCTCAGAATGATTCATTCATCTGCTACTCAAGTTGAGAATTTGGGCAAGTCATTTACCTCTGTAATTCTCAAGTTCTATGACTATAAACATGTACTTTAAAACGTACAGTAAAGTTTCTATAGAGGTGAACTAATTTTTGTGGGCCTGAACTTTCTATAATTTGGCAGAGAGAACTTGAAGAATAAGAACACAAATTATAATTACAAAATTAGGTAGAGGGCTTTGTAAGGGGCTCAGGCAACTGAGGGAACTTCACTAGCTTTATGGTAAATTTGACTCTGAACTTCTGGCATGTAAGTATATTTATATAATACATCTAGTATAATAAATATTTATTGGATATGTTGATAGAAATTAAATATTAATTTATTAATATGACAAGCCTGAGGCTTAGAAATAATAAATGAGAAAGTGATGAAAAGGAGAAGGAATTAGGAAATTTTTTTCAAAGTTTTAGGTTTTTTAAGAAATCAAAACCCTCAGTGAGTTCTTTATGCAGAGCTCACCCATTTGAAAACAATAAACATTTACTAAGTATGTAGGTGGTAGGCACTGTACTGTAGTAAGCATAGGAGAAACAGAGCATTACCTGGGTAAATCATAGAATTTTTTGAGGGCAGAACGCCTGCTAGTCACTGTCCTCCGCATCGAAGTTTTAGATTCTGCAATGTGCCTTGAAGTCACTCAACTGTGTATTAGTCCATTTCTGTTGCTTATAACAAAATACTTAGTACTGGGTAATTTGTAAGAAATTAAATTTATTGCTTACAATTTTGGAGGCTGGGAAGTCCACAGTGCAGGGACAACATCTGGTAAAGGGTCTTGGTGGTGGCAACAGTGATCCAGGGGTCTCACATGGCAGAAAATGGTGGAGCAGAGAGAGGCAAACCTCTCATGTGCTCTTCTTGTAAAATCCTCAGAACCACACCCATGACCCCCATTTTTAATCCATTCACTATGACATGGTCCTAGAGTCTAATCTCCTCTTCAGGGCCCCACTTTTCAATTACTATAATAGGATTTCCCACACTTACAGTTACAGTGGGAATTAAGTTTCTAATATGTGAACTTTGGGGACACAATTCAATCAATTCACAACATACTGATTAATAGGGAATTATCAGGAAATAGTATAGAAATACTTTATTTTATTTTATTTGTTTATTTTTTATTATGAATATTCATGAGATACAAAGCTGATCATTACCCCTTGTGCCCATGATGTGAGAGCCAGATTCATACTGGCAGCATACCCATTACTGGAAATTGCATTTGTACCCCGTGTCCCCCACCCAATTATCCCCTAAATCCCTCCCCTCCCCCTTCACCCTGCACCCCACTTTGTAGCCCAAGGCATGTTCTCTCCCTCTGCAAGTCCAATGCAGAACTGTGGTCTTTTTTTCCTTCCTTTTTTCTCTCTTAGCTCTCACATATGGGTGAGTACATGCATTATTTATGCCTCTGTGCTTTCCTTCTTTCACTCAACATGTTTCTCCAGTCTCATCCATGTTGTTGCAAGTGGGAGTATTTCATTCTTTTTTATGGCATAGTCGTGTTCCATGGTGTATATCTACCACAGTTTCCTTATCTAATCATACATCAATGGACACTTAGGTTGGTTCCATGTCTTGGTTATGGTAAACAGAGCTGTGATGAACATGGGAGTGCAGGTATTCCTTTGACATGATGATTTTCATTCCTCTGGGTATATATCCAGAAGTGGGATTGCTGGATCATATGGAAGATCTGTAGTTGTTTGACAAACCTCCATAGTGTTTTTCCATAGTGGTTGAACTAATTTACAGTCCCACCAACAGTGTAGGAGTGTTCCCTTCTCTCCACACCCTCGCCAGCATTTTTTATTCACCATCTTTTTGATTATAGCCAGTCTAACTGGGGTGAGGTGGTATCTCAATGTGGTTTTAGTTTGCATTTCCCTGATGACTAGTGATGTTGAGCATTTTTTCATGTACCTGTTGGCCATTTGTATGTCTTCCTTTGAAAAATGTCTATTCAGCTCCTTTGCCTATTTTTTAATTGGGTTATTTGGTTTTTTACTGTATAATTGCTTGAGTTCCTTGTATATTATAGATATTAATCCCTTGTCAGATGCACAGTTAGCAAAAATTTCTCAAAATTTCCCCTCACTTTGTAGGCTGTCATTTCACTCTGTTGATTGTTTCCTTTGCTGTGCAGAAGCTTTTTAGTTTGATATAGTCCAATTTGTTTATTTTTTCTTTTGCCACTTGTGCTTTCAGGCTCATGTTCATAAAGCCTGTTCCCAAACCTAGTTGCTGAAGTGTTTCACCTATATTTTCCCTTAGTAATTTTACAGGTTCAGGTCTTATACTTAAGTCTTTAATCCATTTTGAGTTGATTTTAGTGTATGGTGAGAGATGCATATCTAGTTTCGTTCTTCAGCATATGGATATCCAGTTTTCCCAGAACCACTTGTTGAAGAGGCAGTTTTTTCCCCAGTGTAGATTCTTGTTGCCTTTGTCCAATATCAAATGGCTGTAAGCCTGAAGAGTGATTTCTGGGTTCTCAATTCTACTCCACTGGACTGAATGTCTATTTTTATACCAGTATCATGCTGTTTTGGTTACAATAGCTTTGTAGTATAATTTGTAAAGGTAGTGCTATGCCTCTGGCTTTATTTTGTTTGCTCAGTATTGCTTTGGCTATTTGGGGTCTTTTGTTTTTCCATATGAAAGGTAAGATTGTTTTTTTCCATTTCTATGACAAATATCATTGGTATTTTGATGGAGATTGCATTGAATCTGGAGATCACTTTGGCTAGTATAGACATTTTCACAATGTTAATTCTTCCAACCCAAGAGCATGGAATACCTTTCCATCTTTGTGTGTCTTTAATTTCTTTCAGAAGAAAGAAATTGTAGTTCTCATTGTAGAGGTCTTTCACCTCCTTGGTTAAATTGATCCCTTGTTATTTTATTTTTTTCATGACAATTGTAAATGGGTTTACTTTCTTTACTTTTCTTTCTGTTAATTCATTATTTGAGTATATAAATGTAACTGATTTGGGGGCATTTATATTGTATCCTGCAATGGTTACTGAAATTATCAACCAACTCTAGGAGTTTTTTGATAGAGTCTTCAGGTTTTTCTATATATAGTATCATGTCATCTGCAAATAGAGAAAGTTTGACTTTGTCTTTCTAATCTGGATTCCCTTTATTTCTTTATCTTGCCTGATTGCTCTGGCTAGTACTTCCAGTACTATGTTAAATACAAGTGGTGAGAGTGGGCATCCTTGTCTTGTTCCTGTTCTTAAGGGAAAGACCCTCAGTTTTTCCCCCTTCAGAATGATACTGGTAGTGGGCTTGTCATAAATGGCTTTTATTATGTTGAGATATTTTCCTTCTATACCTAGTTTGTTGAGTCTTTATCATGAAGGGATGTTGAATTTTGTCAAATGCTTTTTCAGCATCTATTGAGATAATCTATGGTCTTTGTCCTTGAGCTTGTTGATGTGATGTATCACATTTATTGACTTTCATATGTTGAGCCATCCTTGCATCCCTGGGATGAATCCCACTTGATCATAGTGTATAATTTTTTAGTATGTTGCTGTGTTCTGGTTGCTAACATTTTGTTGAGGATTTTTGAATCTAGGTTCATCAAAAGATATTGGCCTGTAATTTTCATTTTTTGTTGTGCCTTTATCTGGTTTTGGTATCAGAGTTATGTTGGCCTCACAGAATGAGTTTGGGAGAGTAGCTTCTGTTTCAATTGTTTGGAATAGTTTGAGGAGAGTTGGTATTAACTCCTTTTTAAATGTTTGATAGAATTCAGCTGTAAAGCCATCTGGATGCAGGCATTTCTTTGTTAGGAAATTGCTAATTATCACTTCAATCACCTTGCTTGTTATTGGTCTTGTTCAGGCTTTCTATCTCTTCTTGGTTTAGTCTTGGTAGTTTGTATGTGTCTACAAACTTATCCATATCTTCCAGATTTTCATATTTGTTGTCATACAGTTGCTTATAATAGTCTCTAATGATTCTTTATATTTCTGTGGTATGGGTTGTAATGTCTTCCTTTTCATTTCTGATTTTTGTTATTTGGGTCTTCTCTCTTCTTTTTTTTTGTTAGCCTAGCTAATGGTTTGTCTATTTTATTTATCTTTTCAAAAAACCAATTTTAGTTTTGTTGATATTGATATTTTTTATTGTTTTTTGGGTCTCTATTTCATTTATTTCTGCTCTGGTCTTGATTATTTCTTTCCATCTACTACTTTTAGGTTTGGATTGTTGTTGTTTTTCAGGTTCTCTGAGGCATAGTGTTAGGTCATTTATTTGAAGTCTTTCCATTCTTTTGATGTAAGCATTTATTGCAATAAATTTGCCTGTTATACTGCTTTTGCAGTATCCCAAAGGTTTTGGTATGATGTATATTTTCATTAGTTTCTAGACATTTTTTGATTTCCTGTTTAACTTCTTCTTGGACCCATAGGTCATTCATGAGCCTATTATTTAGTTTCCATGTACTTGTATAGTTTCCAGAGCTTTGCTTATTATTTATTTCCAGTTTTAGTCCATTGTGGCCTGAAAAGATACTTGGAATGATTTCAATTTTTAAAAATTTGCTGAGACTAGATTTGTGACCTAATATGTGGTCTATCCTGGAGAATGTTCTATGAGCTGATGAGAAGAAAGCATACTCTTTAGTTGTTGGGTGAAATGTTCTGTATATATCTGCCAGGTCCAGGTGGTCTAAGGTGTAGATTAAATCCTGTGTCTCTTTGTTGACTTGTTGCCTGGAAGATCTGTCCCATACTGAGAGAGGGGTGTTCAGTCACCCACTATTAATATATTAGGTCCTATTTCTTTTTTTAGGTCTAGGAATGTTTGCTTTCTATATCTGTGTGCTCCAGTATTGGGTGCATACATGTTTATGATTGTTATGTCTTCTACCTGAATAGATCCCTTTATCATTATATAGTGGCCTTCTTTGTCTCATTTTATGATTTTTGGCTTAAAGTCTATTTTGTCTGATATAAGAATAGCCAGTCCTGCTCATTTTTGATTTCCATTTGCCTGGTATATCTTTTTCCCTTCACTTTTAGTCATGTGTGTCTCTACAGGTGAGGTGAGTCTCTTGAAGACAGCATATACTTGGGTCTAGCTTTTTAATCCAATCAGTCAGTCTGTGTCTTTCAAATGGACAGTTTAGTCCATTCACGTTTAGGGTAGTTTTTGACAAGTGTTGCTTAATTCCTGTCATTTAATTGCTTCTCGTTTAGATGGTTTAGATATCTTTTGCTTATTATTTCCCCTTCTATTTGTCTTCTTCGATTTTAGTTGGAAATTTAAGGTGGGATGATTTTGCTTCTTTCTCTTTCTTGCTGGCATTTTTGTTTTAACAGTGGGTTTTGCTCTTTCTTGTGTATTTGTGATAGCAGTCACCATTATTCAGATTCTAGGTGAATGACTCCCTTGAGAATTTCTTGCAGTTCTGGTCATGTTGTGGTGAACTCCTGCAACTTTTGTTTGTCTGGTAAATACACTATTTCTCTCTCATTTCTGAAGCAGAGCTTTGCTGGGTAAAGAATTGTTGGCTGGCAATTTTTTTTTCTTCTGGCCTGTAGGGTTTCAGTTGGAAAGTCTGCTATTAGTCTGATCGGGGTTCTCCTACAAGTGACTTGATGCTCTTCTCTTGCTGCTTGCAGAATTCTCTCTTTGTCTTTGAGCTTTGCAAATTTAACTATAATGTGTCTTGGGGAGGATCTTTTTGGATTGAATCTGTTTGGGGCACTTTGAGTTGCCTGGATCTAAAGGTCTATATCTTGCCCTACACCCGGGAAGTTTTCTGTTACTATTTCCTTGAATAGGTTTTCAATACCTTTTCCTTCCTCCTCCCCATCTGGAATACCCATGATTTGGATGTTAGAGCACTTGAGGTTGTCTGCTCTCTCTCTAAAATTTCCTCATTATTTTTAATTCTTTTTTTCCTTTTTTTGTCTGCCTGAGTTATTTTAAAACAGCCATCTTCAAGCTCTGAAATTCTTTTTCTGCTTGCTCTACCCTGCTGCTCAAGCTCTCAGTTGTGCTTTTTATTTCATTGAGTGAATCTTTCATTTCTAGAAGTTCTGCTACACCTCTTTTTAAGGTATTAATTTCTTTGTAGATTTTCTCTTTCATATTCTGGATATTTTTTCTTGTTTCATTGTGTTCTCTAATTGAGTCTTCCTTTATTTCTTCAGATTTTCTTAAGATCTTGCTCAGAATTCTTTTTCAGATTTTTCAGGGATTCCCTGTTCCATGGAGTCTGACTTTATAGCATTACTGTATCCTTTTGGTGGTGTCATTTCTTCTTGATTGTTTGTACTTCTAGTGTTTTTTTTGCTGATACTTGGTCATTTGGTAGGGGGTTTGCTTCTTTTATTACACTGAGGTTGGCTGTGGAGTGGCCCTGGTTGCTACTGTGGTGGTGAATTGTCTTTGCTTGACAGTAGGTGTGGTGGTGGTTATGTAAAACCACCTTGGGTCCTGTTCCAGAATTTGTGGTTGTAGAATGAGCCCCCAGCACTGCATGGTTCTGCTGAGCTCACCTCAGCAGGTTGGGCTGTGTGGGCTGGTGCTCCTGTCTGGGTCCAAGGAGCGGGAGGGGTCGCCTCTGCCATGCAGTTCTGCTGGGCTCACCTCGGCAGGTCCTAGAAATATTTTAGAGCTCAAGAGTTTTGAGGGATCAGTTGAAAGTATTAGAAAGATCCATTCATTTATTCATGTATTCAGCATTTAATTGGCATGTACTAGTGCTCAGGATTGGGGAAGCCGCTGGGAATTTAGTAGTAGTAATATGAATATTAGTGCGTATTTTCATTATTACAATTATTATAGAGAATAAGAAAAATATTTTCAAAAGATGAACTGTCCTATTGCCCACTGAATTATTTGCCCCCAAATTTACCTGTATTAACACCCACCTCTGTTTACCTCTGTTTCAGAAATGTCTTATTCAAGGGAAATCCCTCCCATCTGGGTAGGAAATGATTTTTCTAAGACATTCAAGGTGAGAATACCTCCCTGTTACACACATTACTAATAGAAAGCATTGCTATGCCTTCACTTGAAAATCACAGTAGAAAATACTTAATAGGTATTAACCTAAGGCTAGAACAAAATGATTATTCTCTCCCACACTCATAACCATAGACTGTTATAGGTGGGTAGGACAGAGGCACAGGCTGGCTGTTGCAGAGGTCATTTTTGTCAGCCTGAGATTCAGAATTTACTGGTTGAAGTCCAAGGTACTCTTGTAGATCTCCCCTCTAAAACAGCCCCCCAAATCTGGGAGGTAACCTTAGGAATGTGTATCATTAGTTAGTTTATATACAGGGTACATCTGGACTTCTCCCTGGATTAAAAAACAATGGAATATGATTCTTTACAAGCATAAAGGGGCTACTTCTCTTAGGACCTGAGTCTTCAGTGAGTAGGCAGCTTGGCTCCCAATCACCCTCAGGAGAGCCTTCTTTTACTTTGCAAGATCAGTCACTAGCACTATTATTAAAAGGGCAGCTGCCTGGGAAAAGCACTTTGCTTTGGGGCACTCAAATAATTCAACTAAAATGGTTTCCTACACAAAGTAGGCAGCAAATTTAATACCAATCACAGGGAGTCTGTACTCTTTCAAGAAATAGATTGCCCTGAGTGCCTTAATTTATGATTTCTTACTTCAGTAAGAGCACCTCGTGTTTGTATGGTACTTTACAGTTTACAACTGACTTTCACATCCACTATCTAATATGCTCTTAGAACCAGTTCTGCAGGTGAATATAATGTAATAGGAAGTAGGTAAATTAAAGTAATATTCCTTTTTTACAGATGCAGAAACTGAAGCTCAGAAAAGTTAGTGGGGCTTGGCAAAGACCATGTAGTGATGGAATGGTTCTGATGTTTGTATATAAGCTATTGAAGTCCAAAATAACTATTTCATTATATTTTTTTGCTGTTGATTTACAGTATACCAAAAGCTTTTATGCATATTATTTTATTTACTTCTGAGTCAATTTGGCTGTAGTGGTTGAAGATATCAGTTAGGTCTCTATTCCAATTCCAGCATCATTATTTACTAGATGCATGATTGTGAGCAAGATACCTCATTTCACTGACATCAGTTTCCTTCTTGGTGAAGTGGAGATAGTAACACTTTTCTTACAAGATTGTTGTATGAATTAGAGATCTTGTATGAGTAAGTAGGTACCTAGTATAGATTATGGCATTAAATAAATGCTTAAAAAATGGCAGCTACCATTTTTATTATTAACCAATCTATGAATCAAACAATTCTTTGACCACTTTGCAAATGAGAAAACTGAGACCATGAGGAAAGGCAGAAGAAAATTCATTAGATTTCAAAGGTCGTAGACCAAAAAAATTGTTTGTAGGTTGTGGGAGATGCAGAATCCTAGCTCTGGCCACCATTATCAAGATTCTTGACCCTGTTTGATCTCAGATGAAGGTATTTAACAATTTTTTGCTCTAAGGTTTTCCAGTTGTTAGCTTAGTTTTCACATGAATGAGGAAGGGAACAATAAAATGGTACCAGCCCTCTAGAGGCTGCCCCACTCTGTTTACACCTTTAATAAATCAAACTCAGCCTACTATCAAATCTGGTTCCCTCTGCTCCATGTGCCAGATCATGTGAGGAGCAGCTCACAGAGGTGTTGTATTTATAATCAGCAGTGAGCTGGTGATCCCCGTGGTGCCACTCTTTACCATGAAGAGCTTTTGAGAGAGTATAATTGTATTGAGATGTTTTTATCCCAGGCAGGTGCAATATGGCAAGACAAACAGTTTGCAGGAAACTGAAAGAGTAGCAGGTGACATCAGTGTTATCCTCTTTGGGACAATTGCTACATTGGAGCTTGATACATGAAAAATGCCATGGATGCACTTTCAGCTCAAAATGGGAGAGGGAACTGGCTTGAGTCCCCACAATGGAGTGGTGCACTGTGTTTAACAACTCAAGATTCCCCCACTTTAGGGAGGCATCCCATCATAACTCATTCTCTACATTCCTCCAATCTAGTAGATGTGAGCTCTGGGGCAGATAATCCAAGATTCATTTATATATGGCTTTAAAAATCATTAAATAATTTTCTTAGCAAATTGACCTTAATTTAGTTTTGCTTAGATTCTTAATTTTCAACTCACATTGTTCTTAATGAACTGGGTGTCTCCAGCCATCTCTAAGGACCAGGAACAAATTCTCAAGATGCAATTCTTATGAATTTATTTTAAATCAGCAATTGGTACAGAACATGAATAATATCGAGTTACCTAGTGCTACTGAACATCAACAATATGCCAGGTATTGGGATAGCATTGGTGATGCAGCAGGTAGAGATTCCCCAGGCTGGTTAGGGAAGCAGAAATGTTTTGCATAATTACATAACCCAAATATGGCTGAGACCTTCTGGCCCTTGGAGATGTTGTCCAACTTTGAACCACAATTCCACAGCCTGAGATAGTTAAAAACTGTTCTCGTGCTTTCTACTAGTTTCTGTAACTTACTTTCTATTGCTTTCTGCCTCCAGTATTTCTGTATCCCCATGGCTGTTCTCCTCTCTCCTGGTAAGTGCAGATATAAAGCAAAGCCTCTTTCCAAGTTTGCCTCCCAAATTTTAGTTTGTTCAAACAACTTGAGAGTTGAACAACTCTGCTGATAAAGTGGACAGTCATAGTGAGGGGAGGTCACATTTCAGATCATGAGATTTTCCTACTATCTCGCTGGCTTCCTCTCCGTCTTTGACTCTCATGCTGATTCCCTCATACTTGTTTTCCTCTTCCAAAGCCTTCTCTCCCTTCTCCTTCAACATGAATGTCCCTTCTCTGCTTGTCTCAAGAAGCAGCCCTAAGAGATCAAATGTCTACATGGAAAGTAGACTTATCAAAGCATTTTTTTTTTAAATAAAGCAGATCTTTTGCTAATAGGGATTTTCCTGAGGAAATAATACCTTTTCATATTGTTATAATCATAACAAAAAGTGTATGTTGATAAGTAGCTATGTAAGAGTATTGCGAAGTACAGAGAAGGGGTATCTAACAGATTGAAGGGAATGGTGACTTTAACATTTGAGTAGAGTTGGCCAGAGAAATTGAGTAGTGGGGGGTGAGGTAGGAGGTAGGTGCTTCTAAGCAGAGGGATAAACATGAGCAGATGTTCAGAGATAAGAAGCAGCATGATGTATGGAGGGAGTTGCAAGTAATTGGTGTTTCTGAGCATGAAGGGTATGAAGAGAGTAGTAGCAGTGGAGGCTGGGTTGGGGAAGGCCTGAAATCTCCAGTTAAGGAGATTAGGCCTAATGACACAAGCAATGGAAAAACCACTGATGGGCTTAACCATTGGATAGAGACAAGGAGATTTTTGTTTTGGATTGATCACTACAGTGGTGATGGGTGTCTGTAATTACAGAGATCCAGAGCAGGAAAAGCCTAGATGACCATCTAGTTCATGTCCAGTTCACTTTTAAAAGGAGGAATTTGAGGTCCCAGTAGAACAAGGAGATTTTTGTTTTGGACTGATCACTACAGTGGCGATGGGTGTCTGTAATTACAGAGATCCAGAGCAGGAAAAGCCTAGATGACCATCTAGTTCATGTCCAGTTCACTTTTAAAAGGAGGAATTTGAGGTCCCAGTAGTGACTTCCTCCATGGCCCACACTGGTCTGACCATCCACTGCCTAACACGCTAGGGTGCAGGCCCAGAGACTCCTAGACATAGTCTCTAAGTGGCCCACATGGATGGCCACAGCAAATAAGACCCTTTTTCTTCCACCTAGTGGAGCAATTCACTACAAATTTTCTTTGAGGGAAGTCTTATAATATGAGAAGGAAATGTGAAAATCTATGAGTTCAATTTGCTAAAGACAAAGCAGTGGAATTTCAAGGAGTTGTTTTTTCATAGTAATGTTTTAGGGGTCAAACAGATTATTTCTCCTTAGGTGTTACTTCTATAGGCAAATAGTGCAGAAATAGGTAAAATATGTTTTCTTTTCCTTTCTGTTATAGCTTCTGGCTCTGAAATGGGCAGCATCCTATTTTCAAATGACAGAAGGTCAGGAAGTTGAGTTCCTTTCCAATGGGAGGTATAGGGGAAGGGGAGAACTAACACCGGGACACTGAAAACCTAAGTAGTTTTAAGTTAAGTTTTTGATCAGCATTAGAGGACTTCTTTATCTTCACAAAGATTTAAATACATGTAATGTTTAAAGGAGAACCATGAAAGGAGCCAGTGCTTGACTGAGGACAACATACCAAAATGACCAGTTCCAAATCATTTTGAGACCCACCTAGGCTTACCTCATTACTTCTGACTCCATCTGGCATTCTTAGTCAAACATTCCCAGTCACTCTGGAGAATACCTTTAGGTTCCACATTGAACCCTTTCTTCTGAGCCTTAGCTCTTTTCTCATTTTTCTTTTCCCTTATATTGAAAAGAATGGTGGAATGAGTTTCGTACTTGGAGTAGACAAATGTGAGTTTCAATCTTAGTAGTATTTTCTAGTCAGGTAGCTTTGTGTGTGTGGAGGGGAGGTGTAATTATCTTCTCTGCACCTCAGTTATCTCATCTGGGAAATGTAGATAATCTTCCATTTCTCAGAGTTGCTGTGAAGGTTCATTTTAATGGATCTAGAGGGCTAGCACAGTGCCTAGCACATGTGTGCTCAAACAATGACAGACATCTGTAATTTACCTACAAATTTACCCACAAGTAAATTTAGCTCAACACCAAGACCACTGTTCAAGACTATATTTATGTGTACATATGTTTAGATTTGTATAAAGATTAAGCCTGAGTTAAATGAATGAAGTTTCTGGAATACTGTTTCTCATGTATACATTCCCTCCGTATACATACATACCAATGGGTCTGGTAGCCTTTTAAGGATAAACAGTCTTCCTATTAAATATCAAGAATGAGATTAGTGTAACAGGATGAATAACTGCTCTCAAAAGACGAACAAGATAAGGGAAAATACCAGCTCAGGTCAATATTAGCTTTGTAAGCTGTCTGAGGAAGGATGTTGTGACAACATAGTGAGGCAGTGGAAACGACAAATACATCGCACCACCATATGGAACTTCAGTTTGCAGATTGCATTCACTGCTCAGTCTCCTTAACCCTTTGTTGTAATTTTCCTGCACTGTAGAAAGAGGTAAATTTACCCACTCTTTAGCATGAGCTCAGAGAAAAACTCCCCTTTATGCCTCCAAATCATAAATGTTATATGTTCTCAAAAAGTTTCACATTTCCAGCAGGAAAGAGTTGCTGATATAGTCTAAAAGAGAACCACCCAGAGGCTGTGGCATTTAAAAGTCAATGCTAAGTGATGTAGTTTTAAAGAAAGATTCAGGGGGACGTTGCCAGCATTTATATTTCATATTGCTTGTGGAATTGCTTTCAATTCCGTCTCACTTAGGTCTCTGTATGGTAAAGTTTCCGAGGTTGCTATGGAAAATATGCACCTAAGCTGACTGCTATGGTAACTAGTCACATATGGTGGAGAGGCATCACATGGCACAGGATTTGCATAACTAATTTGAGCATTTTAGTGAACAGAGCAATCTGTGCATATGAGACTAAGCAATCTGAGGCTTTTTTATTTTATTGTGCACACAAAAGTATCAAGTACTATTCTTTGTTTTTACATTGTAAGTTGTTGACTCCTTTCTGAATTTAGGCATCCACATAGTACGTGACTATAAAGGTGTGATATTGTATTTGAGTGTATTTGTGAGCTTATAAAGTTGAAACAGCCTCATTGTTTTATAGTTACATTTCATTTATCTAGAGTCCTAGGTCTTAAGCCTCTTTTTCACAACATGAGAAAGACTTAATAAAATTTATATTAGTTTATGCTATTTAATTTAATTCAACTCAATTTAGTAAATATTTTTTTGAGGTGCTGCTGGATCGTGCTGAAACATGTTTGCCTGGATCATGCTGTTTATATCTTCAATGCCTGAAATGCTTTTATCTATATCTTCACCTAGAATGTGATTGATGCATGGCAAATAGGGAATAACTGTGGAAATATAAATAGGCTCAATTGTAGTATCATGATCTCCAGTTGCATTCCATGATGCCCTTGTCCCAAGCCAGGCTCAGTTCCCCACTCACTCTACCTTTCCATGATACTCTGTTCATAGCTCAATTATAAAATGTCTACATTGTTCTAAAATTCTAAAATCGACAGTTTTTAAAATCTGCCTCTCTTATTAGATTCTTCCTTAAAAGGAGGATTCTGTGTCTTTTTAAAATCTGTATATCCATGACCTGGCATAGTTCCTATCAGAGAGTAAGTATTCAGTACATAATTTTTAATGAATAAATGAAGGAATGAATGAGTAAATGAATGATAAGCATATCACTCATATATCTACATATAATCATTTTGGGGGAAATGTTATTCAGAATTTCCTATTTTTCTCTTCTTTTTTTATAACCTCCATGTCCCTCATGAAATATGAAACTAGGTAGGGCCGGCCCCGTGGCTCACTCAGGAGAGTGCGGCGCTCATAGCACTGGGGCCGCGGGTTCGGATCCTATATAGGGATGGCCGGTGCGCTCACTGGCTGAGCGTGGTGCAGACCACACCGTGCCGAGGGTTGCAATCCCTTGCTGGTCAAAAAAAAAAAAGAAAAAAAGAAAGAAAGGAACTAGGTAAATGGCTTAATTGTCTGTATCCCCATCCTAATATTATTTTCCCATATCATTTTACATCATGGACCGAAAAAAAAAAAAAAATAGATTGACTGAATAAAAAGCACTCACTTCCCTTCTTTAGCACAAAAGTCTATGTCACTGTAGGGTGAGGCAGAATGTACTGGTCCTCACATGAGGCCCTTACCCACACTTGTCCCAACTCCCCCACTGTTCACATGTTCACAGTATGGGTATTATTGAAGGGGCTGTCTCCTTGCTCCTCTATTTTTCATGCACTCACACACATATTCCCATGTAGTTATGCACATATACACACCTCACACACTAGTTGGTGGTTTAATCAGCTGCAAGGTAGAAGTACACACCAGTTGGTGGTTAAGCAGCTTCAAGATAAAGATATGGGGACTGAGATGGAGGTTGGGGGTGACAGGCGAAGAACTCCTTTTTAAATTGTTACTTTAATAAATTAAGCTTATTTTAAGAAAACTGTAGATTAACATACATTTGTCAAAAGTAATACAGAGAGATCCCCTGTATCCTTTACTCAGTTTCCCCCAATGGTAACACTTGTGAAACTATAGTACAATATTACAATCAAAATACTGACATTGATACAGTCAAGATACAGAACACCAAAAGGATCCCACATGTTGCCTTTTTGTAGACACACTTCCTTCTCTACCCTCAAGCAATCCGTAATCTCTGGAAACCACTAATCTGTTCTCCATTGCTATAATTTTTCATTTCAAGAATGTTATAAAAATGGAGTCATATATACCTTTTGGGATTTTTTTTTTTTTTTTGACAGCATAATACTCTGGAGTTTTATTCAAGTTGTAGTGTGTAGTATAACATACTATTGACATGTTTGTTTAAGCACTTACTCTAAAGATGGTATTTTCAGGTTTTTAGCTATTATGAGAAAAACTATTTGAATATAAGTTTTTATTTCTGTAGGATAAGTGTCTAAGAGGACAACTGCTAGATTGTATGGTAGTTACATGTTTAGGTTTTAAGGAAATCTCCACCCTGTTTTTCATATTGGTTGTACCATTTTATATTCCCACCAGCATGTGAGTGATCCAATTCCATTGCATCCTAAATAGCATTTGGCATTGCTACCACTTTTCATTAAAACATTTTTTGTGTGCAGTGATATCTCATTGTGATTTTAATTTGCATTTCCATAATGTCAGTTACTTTAGCTATATAAATGTTGAAATCAAGTAGAAGACACAACATCTTTTCACATGCTTATTGTGCAGTCTATGTATCTTCTTTGGTGAAATGTCTCTTTATACCTTATGCCTATTTCCTAATGAGATTTTTTTTAATGTTGAATTTTGAGCATTCCTTATATATTCTAGATACTAATCCTTTGTTGTACATGTTCTTTACAAATATTCTATCTCATGCTGTAATTTGTCTTTTCATCTACTTTACATGATCTTTTGCAGAGCAAGTGTTTTTCATTTTGATGAAAGCTGGCTTACCGGTTTTTCTTTTTATGGATCATCCATGATTCATTTTGAGTTAGTTTTTGAGATTTAAGTCACACAGCCTTTTTCTTTTCTTTTTTATTTCTTTTGCCTATGGATCTTTAATTTTTCCAGCATCATTTGTTGAAAAGATGGTCATTACTCTTTGAAGTACTTTTGTATCTTTGTCAAAAATCAGGTGGGCATGTCTATCATGTCTTGGATTCACATAATTTTAATTACTGTAACTATATAAGTCTTGAAATCAGGTAGAATAATTTCTCCCACTTTATTATTTTTCAAAACTGTTTTAACTATTCTAGTTGTTGTCTTTGCATATAAAGTTTAGAAAAATCTTGTCTTTATCTGCCAAAAGTCCTGCTGGGAATTTAATAGAAATTGTGTTAAACTTGTATATATATTTAGGCAGAATGTGTATTTCACTATGTTGAGTCTTCCAATCCATGATCATGGTATATCTACTTATTTAGAACTTTGATTTCTTTCATCACTGTTTTAGCATACATTTATTTAGATTTATACCTGAGTAAACCTTTCTTTGAGCAATTATAAATGATGTTGTATTTTCAGTTTTGATGTTTACATGTTGATTGCTAGCACATAGAAATACAATTGACTATGTGTCTTTATTTTCTATACCATGACCTGCTGAACTTACTCATTGTTTCTTGGATATATTTTTTCTTCTATCTTTGGAGAGTTCTTGAAGTTTTTTGTTTGTTTGTTTGTAGATCAAATAATCAGGCAATAAGGAACTAAGGAAAATAAGGAAACTCTTATTTATTTCTGATCTTATGACTCTTATTTTGTTTTCCTGACTTTTTGCAGGAAAATTGCTAGGATTTTTCAGCATTGTGGTAAATAAGATTGATGAGAAGGGCGTTCTTGCCTTGTTTCTGATCATAAAGGGAAACAATTTATCCTTAAATATGTTAGCTGTTGACTTGTTTTGTTGCTCTTTGTCAAGTTGAGGAAGTTTCCTTCTATTTGTAATTTTTGAGGCTTTTTATCAATAATGGGTGTTGAATTTTATCAAATGTTTTTCTACATTAATTAATTGATATGATCATGTGATTATTCTTTAGCATCGTGCATTAATTGATATGCTTGATTACCTTGATTTTCAAATATCAAACCTGCCATGCATTCCTGGAATAAACTCCACTTGGTCATAGTATATATTGTCTTACACTTGCTAAAATTTTTAAAGGAGTTATTTGTTTCTTTATTCATGAGGAATATTGACCTGTAATTTTCTTTTTTGGGGCTGTCTTTGTCTGAGGCATTTTACTAATATTATAAATAAATTAGAAAGTGTTCCTTCCTCTTCTATTTTATGTATAAGGCTACAAAGAATGGGTCTTAATGTTTTGTAGAATTCTCCAGTGAATCTGTCTAAACCTGGCAATTTTTTAATTGGGAGTTTTTTATTATTTATTTATTTATTTTGCCTTTTATAGGCATTTATTTTTTATTTTTATTTTTTACAATGTAATTATTTTTCTTTTTTGACATTTCTTAATTGAAACAAATGATTATATATGTGAGGCACAGAATTGAATATCAGTACATTGTACAGTATGTGGTGTTCAAATTGGGATTATTAATATGCTCATGTTTACAAAACGTAATCAATCTTTGCCACCCTTAACTAATTTCTCACTTACTCCCCTCCCTGTTTCCCACCTCTAATAACCACAGTTCTCTTCTCTTTTTCTTCACTGGGAGTTTTTTAAATTATAAATTTAATTTTCTTGATAGTTATAAAATCACTTTTATTATCTATATCATTTTAGGTTGCTTTTCATAGTTTGTGTTTTTCAAGGAATTGGTACATTTTATCTAGTTGGACAAATATATGTGTGTAGAGCTGTTTGTAGTATTCATCTATTATTCTTTGATGTCTGCAGGGTCTGTAGAGATAACTCCTATTTCATTTCTGATATTGGTAGTTTATACCATTTCTCTGTTTCTTTCTTTGTCAGTTTTGCTGGAGGTTTGTTAATTTCATTGATCTTTTCGGACAACCAGTCCTTTGTTTTGCTGATTTCATCTACTGATTTTCTGTTTTGAATTTCATTGTTTTCTGTCATATCTTTATTATTTCCTCCCTTCTACTTCCTTTGGGTTTATTGTGCCATGGAATTTTCTAGATTCTTGAGGTGGGAGCTTAGATTAATTATTTGAGTCTTTTTCTCATTTTAAAATATATATATTTAATGCTTTAAATTTCACATTTAGGATGGCTTTAACTGTGTCCCATAAATTTAATCAGATTTTTTTATATTATTATTATTGTTCAATTGTTTAAGTTCCTTGCATTTTCTGGATATTAATCCCTTGTCTGATGCATAGTTTGCAAATATTTTCTTCCATTCTGTAGGTTATCTTTTCACTTTGTTGATTGTTTCCTTTTCTGTGCAGGAGCTTTTTAGTTTGATATAATCCCATTTGTTTATTTTTTCTTTTGTTGTCTGTGCTTTTGGGGTCTTATTCATAAAGTCTTTGCCCATCCTACATCATGAAGCATTTCCCCCATGTTTCCTCCTAGAAGTTTTATAGTTTCAGGTCTTATATTTAAGTCTTTAATCCACTTTGAGTTTATTTTGGCATATGGCAAGAGGTACGGGTCTAATTTCACTCTTGTACATATGGATATCCAGTTTTGCCAGCACCATTTATTGAAAAGGTTCTTCTCTTCCCAATGTATGTTCTTGGTGCTTTTGTCAAAGATCAGCTGGTTGTATGTACATGTACTGATTTCTGGGTTCTCTTTTCTGTTCCATTGTTCTATGTGTCTATTTTTATGCCAGTACAATGCTGTTGTAGTTACTATAGCTTTGTAGTATAATTTGAAGTCAGGTAGTAAAATGCCTCCAGCTTTATTATTTTTTTTTGCTCAGGATTGCTTTGGCTATTTGGGGTCTTTTGTTTTTCCATGTCCCGCGCTACCATCTCGCCAGCAAGAACGACGCGGCACACAAAGGATCCTTCTGCAGATAAGCTTTAATGCCTCTTGAGAGGAAGAGCATAAGCTTGCTAAAAATGGAGACCCCGAGCGAGGGGAGCCGCGCCCCTTATATAGAGACAGTCCCTCGCCTAGGACGTGTTCCCATCTGATTGGTGGTCGTGCATCAGCCCAGATGACGCCACGGGAGAGGCAGAGACTAGAGGTGGGGAAATTCCCAGCACATGCGCTCTAGACTTGTTTTTGCCGATTGTCAGTGTCGGCCGGCGCCATCTTGTAATGGCGATTACGGTGTAACGTGGGCAGCTCCCCACATCTCCCCCTTTCTTATTACATTAAGAGGCTGGAGCAAGCTCATTGGCCACAACATGTCTAGCCAGTAGTCCTGTCTTAGGTCGACCCACCTCAGGCCGTGACCTTACCCGTCAAAGGTTAACCCTATCGCCACCAGGCACCATGTCTTAGGTCGGCACACGTCTGGGGGGAAGTTGCCCGTCTCTGGATCTACTGGAGCGGACTCTGAATTGTGAATTGTGGGCCAGCACGAGCCAGGGCGAACCCCACTGATCAGTTTTCAGGGAGGCCAGCCGAAAAGAGGGGGGGGGACTAGTCTTTGAGCATAGATAGCCAAATATCGGGATTGGCTCCTTGCTCCAGAGCCACAAGTGCTTGGGCAATGACCACCTTGTCTTTTTGTGTTTGGGCTTTCAGCCTACAGACCAGCCAAAGAAGGAACACTAGTCCACAGCAGAGGGCCGCCCCAAACAATCCCACCCCCACCCATTCCTTGAAATGTGACATGGCAGTTGTGATCCAGGAGGACAGTCCAGCTGAAAAGGAGGCATCCACTCTTGTTGAATTCACAGACACGATGGCATAGCGCAGTTCTTGCATCAGGTCGTCAAAGTTCCCTGTCCAGTTTCCTAAAAGATACTTAGACAATTGATGAGACAAATTTGCCGCCCTGGTAAAATTTTCATATTGGATGCTGGTTACACATAATCCTGAATATTTCCACTGACACCCCAACTGTGCTACTTGCCACAAAACATCTACTTGTTCCTGTACTAGATCTACCCGCTGGTTAACCACCATTAATCCTCCCTTTAACTGAGCATTTATCGCAGCTTGTGTGTTCAGGGCCTAAGCAACAGAAGAGGACAAATTATTTAATGTGGAGGCAGTCTGAACCGTGGTACCCAAAGACACAGCCGCAGCTGTAGCTGCAGCTGCCGCCAAGGAGACAGCGGTAACAATTGCTGCGGTGAAACCAAAATCCCTCTTTTGCCTGAATAAGGACATAGCATTAGGGGCCTCCACAGGAACGGGAACCCACCTAGGCATTCGCGCAATCACAGCCAATTTAAACCCAGTAGCATTCCAACACTGTGCATAAAAGCAGGATTCATTGGTGCAAGTAATCTGATTTTCCTGTACTGCATCCTGAACTAAAATAAACACGAAAGGGGGGAAAAGGCAGACTGGTGTCGATGGTACAGACGTATTTTGTCCGTACCTTTGGACAGAAACAGAAGACTCAAAAGTCTCGGACGTATTCCACTCAAAGGTGGCATGCCCCCAGCTTCCTCCTTTAAATCGGACTCCTCGCTAGGGCTGAGGGAGTCAGAGTCGGGTTCATGTAGATTTAAGTCCTCCAACCCTTGGTCTATGGCCCTCAGCTCTCCTACAGGGTAAAGCTCTCTTTTGTCTTTTCTCTTTTGGTGGGGGTTTAAAACCCCTTCCTCCCCGGCAGATTTTCCGGGAACGTCACTTTGATGGTTTAGAATCTCTCCCTCGTCCGTAGACTTACCGGGAGGGCACTTTTTTCTACAGGAGACGTCTCTCCTCTTGCGGGTACCCATCCTCTCACTCCGTTCAGTTTCTGACATGCTGACTTGGACTTCCTCTAATATATTTTGTCCTTCTGTCACTACCGGTTTACAGCCTTCATCCTCCAAACAATTCTTAATGAACTTCCAAACGGTCTTGGTGCCCTGACGTAGGTCTCCCTCTGCGTACTTGCGGTCAAGGTCTTTGCCCAATTTGTTCCAAGAGCTCAAGGTTAGGGAGCCGGAACAGGCATACCATGGCGCCACACGATCTACCTCTTTCACAAAATTTCTGAGTACACGGCCCCCTACTTTGATCTCACGTTGTCTCAGCACAGCCTCTAACGCGGTAACCATAGACTGCGTGGAACCCATAATGCGCCCTGCTTTAGGAGGCGCTGTGAGACACACCGCTCCCTTATGTACGAGAGGCTCACACGGGTCTCAGGTGCAGCTGCGTATCTACGTCAGTCTGACCACACCAACGGGCGATTTCAAAACCTTTTAAACCAACCGGATTAACCCCAGACCAAGAACAGGCATACCTCTCCGAACTTACCCTCCTGCAGTTCTGAATCCTCCCTGTCTCCAGGGGGTCTCCGAAGGTGCTGACGATGACACAAGTTTTCCCGGGTTTCGGCACCAGATGTCCCGCGCTACCGTCTCGCCAGCAAGAACGACGCGGCACACAAAGGATCCTTCTGCAGATCAGCTTTAATGCATCTTGAGAGGGAGAGCATAAGCTTGCCAAAAATGGAGACCCTGAGCAAGGGGAGCCGCGCCCCTTATATAGAGACAGTCCCTCGCCTAGGACGTGTTCCCATCTGATTGGCAGTCGTGCATCAGCCCAGATGACGCCACGGGAGAGGCAGAGACTAGAGGTGGGGAAATTCCCAGCACATGCGCTCTAGACTTGTTTTTGCCGATTGTCAGTGTCGGCCGGCGCCATCTTGTAATGGCGATTACGGTGTAACGTGGGCAGCTCCCCACATTTCCATATGAATGTTAGGATTGTTTTTTCTATTTTTTGTGAAAAATGTTATTGGTATTTTGATGGAAATTGCATTGAATCTGTAAATCTCTTTGGGTAGTATGGACATTTTCACAATGTTAATTCTTCCAATCCATGAATATGGAATGTCTTTCCATCTTTTTGTCTGATAAATTTCAATACATTGTTTTCTTATTTTCATTCACTGCAATGCATTTTTAAAAATTTATCTGGAGATTTTCTCTCAACCCATGCATTATTTAGAAATTTGTTCTTTAGTTTCCATGTATTTGGAATTTTTTTTTATCTTTCTACATTTGGTCTCTAGTTTTATTCCACTGTGATCAGAGAACATATTCTGTATTATTTAAATTCATTCATATTTTTTGAGATTTGCTTTATGGCTCAGGATATAATCTATCTTGGTATAAGTTCTGTGGGCACCTGAAAATAATACGTGTTTTTTTTTTTTTTGTAGGTAGAGTATTCTATGAATGTTGATTAGATCCTGTTCCTTGATAGTGTTTTTTTCAGTTCTTCTATATCTATGTTGATTTTCAGTCTAGTTATCCTCTCAATTGTTAAGATAGGGATGTTGTAGTCTTCAGTTAAAATTGTGGGTTTGTCTATTTGTCCTTTCAGTTCTATCATTTTTCCTTCACATATTTTACAATTCTGTTGTTCAGTGCATACATATATAGGATTGCTGTCTTCTTTGTGGATTGATACCTTTATCCTTCTATAATATCTCTCTCTGCCACTGGCAATTATTATTATTATTTTTTTCGCTCTGTAGTTTTTTGTTTTTGTTTTTTTTTACTTTATCTGGTATTAATATGGCCACTCCTACTTAATGTATAAATTAGGATGCTCAAAAAGTTTGGGGAAAAATGTAATTAAAAGATAGCAGGAATTGTTCCATGAACTCTGTGAAGTACTCTCTTATGATATACCTTGTCCCATTATTTTATTTTCAACCTGCCTGTGTTGTTATAGTTGAAGTGAGTTACTTGTAGGGAGCATATAGTTTGTTATGTTTTTGAATACACTCTGATCATTTCTGCCTTTCAATTGGTATAGTTAAACCATTTATATTTAATGCTATTATTAATAAGTTAGGGGTTAAATCTGCCATTTTATTTTTTATTTTATTTTCTGTTTGTTCTCTCTGTATTTTGTTTCACTGATTTCTTTTTGTTTTCTTTTTTCTTTGATTTTCTTCCTGTGGGTTACTTCAACAATATTTACAATTTCATTTGATTTACCTAGAGTGTGTTTGAGTCTCATTGTGTAACTCCCTTCCCCTCACCTTAGGTGTTGCTCTCAGTATTATTTTAAATATCACAGTATACTGTGTTGTCCTTTTGCCAGTCTGAGTAAAGTGCAGAAACCTTATATTCACTTATATCTCCTTACTCTCCCATATGTATAACATAATTTTTAAAAAAATGTTTCTTATACATTAATTTAGAAGGACATTGGACCATATTATGATTTAAGTTTCCATCATTAAACATAATTTAGAAAACCAAAGAGAAGAGGAAATTCTAATGTATTCGCTTGTATCTACTTACCATGTTACTTCTTCATTATTTTAGGGTAGGTCTGCTGGTGACAAAATTTCTTAATTTCCCTTTATCTGAAAATGTCTTCATTCTCTCTAATTTCTGAAGGATATTTTCATTTGGTATGGTATTGTAGGTTGACAGTTCTTATTTTTCAGCACTAGAAAAGCATTGTGTCTCTTCTTTATGGCTTCCAGAAGGATTTTGTGTGAGAAATACGCTGTCATTCAATTGATATCCCCTTTAGGTAAAATATTATTTCTCTCTTGCTGCTTTTATGAATTTTTTCTTTGTCTTTAGTTTTCATAAGATTGTCTATGATGTCTTTTTTTTTTTTTAAATTTTATTTTGTCGATATACATTGTAGCTGATTATTGCTCCCCATCACCAAAACCTCCCTCCCTTCTCCCTCCCCCCCTCCCCCCCAACAATGTCCTTTCTGTTTGCTTGTTGTATCAACTTCAAATAATTGTGGTTGTTATATCTTCTCCCCCCCCGCCCCCGGTTTGTGTGTGTGTGTGTGTATGTGTGTGTGTGAATTTATATATTAATTTTTAGCTCCCTCCAATAAGTGAGAACATGTGGTATTTCTCTTTCTGTGCCTGACTTGTTTCACTTAATATAATTCTCTCAAGGTCCATCCATGTTGTTGCAAATGGCAGTATTTCATTCGTTTTTATAGCTGAGTAGTATTCCATTGTGTAGATGTACCACATTTTCCGTATCCACTCATCTGATGATGGGCATTTGGGCTGGTTCCAACTCTTGGCTATTGTAAAGAGTGCTGCGATGAACATTGGGGAACAGGTATACCTTCGACTTGATGATTTCCATTCCTCTGGGTATATTCCCAACAGTGGGATGGCTGGGTCGTATGGTAGATCTATTTGCAATTGTTTAAGGAACCTCCATACCATTTTCCATAGAGGCTGCACCATTTTGCAGTCCCACCAACAATGTATGAGAGTTCCTTTTTCTCCGCAGCCTCGCCAGCATTTATCGTTCAGAGTCTTTTGGATTTTAGCCATCCTAACTGGGGTTAGATGGTATCTCAATGTGGTTTTGATTTGCATTTCCCGGATGCTGAGTGATGTTGAGCATTTTTTCATATGTCTGTTGGCCATTTGGATATCTTCCTTAGAGAAATGCCTACTTAGCTCTTTTGCCCATTTTTTAATTGGGTTGCTTGTTTTCTTCTTGTTAAGTTGTTTAAGTTCCTTATATATTCTGGATATTAATCCTTTGTCAGATGTATATTTTGCAAATATTTTCTCCCACTCTGTTGGTTGTCTTTTAACTCTTTTAATTGTTTCTTTTGCTGTGCAGAAGCTTTTTAGTTTGATATAATCCCATTTGTTTATTTTTCCTTTGGTTGCCCGTGCTTTTGGGGTCGTATTCATGAAGTCTGTGCCCAGTCCTATTTCCTGAAGTGTTTCTCCTATGTTTTCTTTAAGAAGTTTTATTGTCTCAGGGTGTATATTTAAATCCTTAATCCATTTTGAGTTGATTTTAGTATACGGTGAGAGGTATGGATCTAGTTTCATTCTCCTGCATATCGATATCCAGTTATCCCAGCACCACTTGCTGAAGAGGCAGTCCCTTCCCCAGTGAATAGGCTTGGTGCCTTTGTCAAAGATCAGATGGCAGTAAGTCTGTGGGTTGATTTCTGGATTCTCTATTCTATTCCATTGGTCAGTGTGTCTGTTTTTATGCCAGTACCATACTGTTTTGGTTATTATAGCTTTGTAGTATAGCTTAAAGTCAGGTAGTGTTATGCCTCCAGCTTTATTTTTTTTGCTCAGCATTGCTTTGGCTATTCGTGGTCTTTTATTGTTCCATATAAATGTCTGAATAGTTTTTTCCATTTCTGAGAAAAATGTCTTTGGAATTTTGATGGGGATTGCATTGAATTTGTATATCACTTTGGGTAGTATGGACATTTTCACTATGTTGATTCTTCCAATCCAAGAGCATGGAATATCTTTCCATCTTCTTGTATCCTCTCTAATTTCTCTCAGCAGTGGTTTGTAGTTCTCATTATACAGATTTTTCACCTCCTTGGTTAACTCAATTCCTAAGTATTTTATTTTTTTGGTGGCTATTGTAAATGGGCATGCTTTCTTCATTTCTCCTTCTGCATGTTCACTATTGGAGAAAAGAAATGCTACTGATTTTTGTGTGTTGATTTTGTATCCTGCTACTGTGCTGAAATCATTTATCAATTCCAACAGTTTTTCTGTAGAGGTTTTAGGTTGTTTGATATATAGGATCATGTCATTTGCAAACAGGGACAGTTTGACTTCATCTTTTCCAATCTGGATGCCCTTTATTTCCTTCTCTTCTCTGATTGCTCTGGCTAGTACTTCCAACACTATGTTGAATAGGAGTGGTGAGAGTGGGCATCCTTGTCTAGTGCCTGTTCTTAAAGGAAAAGCTTTCAGCTTTTCCCCATTCAGGATGATATTGGCAGTGGGTTTGTCATATATGGCTTTAATTATGTTGAGATACTTTCCCTCTATACCTAACTTATAGAGGGTCTTTGTCATGAATGAGTGCTGAACTTTATCAAATGCTTTTTCAGCATCTATAGAGATGATCATATGGTCCTTGTGTTTGAGTTTATTAATATGGTGTATCACATTTATTGATTTGCGTATGTTGAACCAACCTTGCATCCCTGGGATGAATCCCACTTGATCATGATGAATAATTTTTCGTATGTGTTGCTGTATTCTGTTTGCTAGTATTTTAGTGAGGATTTTTGGATCTATATTCATCAAGGATATCGGCCTGTAGTTTTCTTTTTTGGTTATATCTTTACCTGGTTTTGGTATCAGGATGATGTTTGCTTCATAGAATGAGTTTGGGAGATTTGCGTCCGTTTCAATCTTTTGGAATAGTTTGTAAAGAATCGGTGTCAATTCCTCTTTGAATGTTTGGTAAAATTCTGCTGTGAATCCATCTGGTCCTGGGCTTTTCTTTGTTGGGAGCCTTCTGATAACAGCTTCAATCTCCTTTATTTTTATTGGTCTGTTCAAATTTTCTATGTCTTCACGGTTCAGTTTTGGGAGCTTGTGTGTGTCCAGAAATTTATCCATTTCCTCCAGATTTTCAAATTTGTTGGCGTATAGTTGTTTATAGTAGTCTTGAATGATTCCTTGTATTTCAGATGAATCAGTTGTAATATCGCCTTTTTCATTTCTAATTTTTGTTATTTGAGTCTTCTCTCTTCTTTTTTTTGTTAGCCATGCTAATGGTTTGTCAATTTTATTTATCTTTTCAAAAAACCAACTTTTTGATTCGTTGATCTTTTGAATTGTTTTTTGGTTTTCAATTTCATTCAGTTCTGCTCTGATCTTAATGATTTCTTTCCGTCTGCTAACTTTAGGATTGGATTGTTCTTGTTTTTCTAGTTCTTTAAGGTGAAGTGTTAGGTTGTTCACTTGCCATCTTTCCATTCTTCTGAAGTGAGCATTTAATGCAATAAATTTTCCCCTCAATACTGCTTTTGCAGTATCCCACAGGTTTTGGTATGATGTATCATTGTTTTCATTAGTTTCAATAAACTTTTTGATTTCCTGCTTGATTTCTTCTTGGACCCATATGTCATTAAGTAGAATGCTGTTTAATTTCCATGTGTTTGTATATTTTCCAGAGTTTTGTTTGTTATTAATTTCTAGTTTTAATCCATTGTGGTCTGAGAAGATACATGGGATAATTCCAATTTTTTTGAATTTATTGAGACTTGATTTGTGACCTAATATGTGATCTATCCTGGAGAATGATCCATGTGCTGATGAGAAGAATGAATATTCTGAGGTTGTTGGGTGGAATGTTCTGTAGATATCTGCCAATTCCAATTGGTCTAGAGTCTTGTTTAGATCTTGTGTTTCTCTATTGATTCTTTGCCTAGATGATCTGTCTAATATTGACAGTGGAGTGTTCAGGTCCCCTGCTATTATGGTATTAGTGTCTATTTCCTTCTTTAGGTCTAATAGAGTTTGTTTTATAAATCTGGCTGCTCCAACATTGGGTGCGTACATATTTATGATTGTTATGTCTTCTTGATGGATCAGTCCTTTTATCATTAAGTAGTGTCCCTCATTGTCTCTTTTTATGGTTTTTAGTTTAAAGTCTATTTTGTCAGATATAAGAATAGCCACTCCAGCTCGTTTTTCTTTTCTGTTTGCATGGTAAATCTTTTTCCATCCTTTCACTCTTAGTCTGTGTGAATCTTTATGGGTGAGGTGGGTCTCTTGTAGGCAGCATATAGTTGGGTCCTGCTTTTTGATCCAGTCAGCCAGTCTGTGTCTTTTAATTGGGGAATTTAAGCCTTTAACATTAAGAGTTGTTATTGAAAGGTGTTGATTTATTCCTAGCATTTTATTGGTTGTTTGGTTGTCTTAGGTGTCTTTTGTTCCTTGCTTTCTGATTTACTGTTTGGTTTCTTTGTTTGTTGGTTCCTTAGGTTGTAGATAGTGTTTTTGTTAGCTTGTTTTCTCTTCATGAATGCCATTTTTATTGTACTAGCGGGTTTAGATTTTTCTTAGGTTTTTATGGCAGTGGTAGTTATTTTTCAGGAACCAAACCCAGTACTCCCTTGAGGATTTCTTGTAAGGGTGGTCGTGTGGTAGTGAACTCCCGCAGTTTTTGTTTGTCTGAGAAATATACTATTTGCCCCTCATTTCGGAAGGATAGCCTTGCAGGGTAGAGTATTCTTGGCTGGCAATCTTTGTCTTTTAGTATTTTGAAAATATCATCCCATTCCTTTCTAGCTTTTAGGGTTTGTGATGAAAAGTCTGATGTTAACCTGATTGGGGCTCCCTTATAGGTGATTTGACGCTTCTCTCTTGCAGCTTTTAAGATTCTCTCTTTGTCTCTGAGTTTTGCCAATTTGACTATGACATGTCTTGGAGAAGGCCTTTTTGGGTTGAATACGTTTGGAGATCGTTGAGCTTCCTGGATCTGAAGATCTGTGATTTTTCCTATACCTGGGAAGTTTTCTGCCACTATTTTTTTGAATATGTTTTCAATGGAATCTCCATTTTCCTCCCCTTCTGGAATACCCATGACTCGGATATTTGAGCGCTTGAGGTTGTCTGATATCTCTCTCAGATTTTCTTCCATGTCCTTGATTCTTTTTTCTTTCTTTTTGTCTGCTTGTGTTATTTCAAACAGCCCATCTTCAAGTTCAGAGCTTCTCTCTTCAACTTCGACAAGCCTGCTGGTTAAACTCTCCGTTGTGTTTTTTATTTCGCTGAATAACTTCTTCAGTTCAGCAAGTTCTGCTACATTTTTTTTCAGGACATTGATTTCCTTGTATATTTCCTCTTTCAGATCCTGTATACTTTTCCTCATTTCATCATGATGTCTAGCTGAGTTTTCTTGTATCTCATTCAGTTTCCTTAGAATTATCACTTGAAATTCCTTGTCAGTTATTTCAAGGGCTTCTTGTTCTATAGGATCTAGAGTATGAGATTTATTAACTTTTGGTGGTGTACTTTCTTGATTTTTTGTATTTCTGGTGTCTTTTTTTTGGTGTTTATTCATTGTGGCAGGGGGTTTCACAGTCCACCGGTTTGAGACTAATGACTAACTAGGATGTTGCTGTGGTTGCCAATTTGGTATGGCTCCCGCCGTGACTGCTCAGTTGGCCTCTAGTGTCTTGTGTGTGTGGTTGCCTCGGGTCTTGGGCTTCTCCGGGGATCCACCTTTCTGGTCAGCTTGGACTCTGCTGGGCTGGTGGATCACGTACCACAGGGTGTGTGATCTCTGTTGAGCTTTCACTTTCTGTACAGGACTTCTCCCCGTTCCGTGTGCTCTGGCCCAGGCTGTTAGATCGTGCAGTGGCGACCCCACCGGGTGTGTGGTTTCTGTCGAGTCTCCGCCTCCCTGGCCGCACGTCTCCCCCCTCTGTGCACACTGTGCTGGGCTGGGGTGTGTCTTCTGCACCCCTCATCTATCAGCTGGGCCTTCAAGACCCTGCTCAGCACCGCCTCGCCCAGGAAGTCTACCAGGTTTCTGCTAGGCACAGACGACCGGTCTCTCTGGGTGCCTTTGTAGCACTGTGTAGATCTTTCTCGGGTCTTGTTCACCTTTGTATCCCCCGGGTATAAACCGAGTCTAGTGCCCGCCTGCAGCCTGCTCTCCGGCAGGTTCAAGCGGACCTGGGAACTCTCCTACCACACTATTCCCAACCAGAAATTCGTTAGGCTTTTTTCCAAACTGGTGGTCGCAGAGATGGTATCTGCCTCCCAGTAACAGGAAGTTTACCGGGGCCGGAGTCCAGGGTGTGGTGGAGTGACAGTCGGCCCGCCCGTACTTCCTAGCCCTCCCAACACTGGTCGGGACGCCCCACACCCCCAGCCCCGCCAGAGAACCGCGGAGGGAGTGGGAGAGGAGGCCGGCCCGCAGGGTCCGGAAAGCCCCGCGCCAGGCCAAGCAAATGGGCTCAGTGATGGCCGAGCAGGGCGGAGCTGCCCGCACCTGGGAAAATGGAGGCAGCACCGGGGCAGTGAGTGGCCTGGTGGTGCAGGCGGGAGCCGCGTGGGCATCCACCCCCCGAACAGAGCTGTGCCAGGGATCACTCACAGTGCTGTGCCAGGTCGGGCGCTCGCTCTGTCTCTGGTTTGTTGCCTTCCGTGTTCTCGGCGCTGCCGCCTCGGGCTGTTCAGTCGCGGCGCCACTCGGGCGCTCCCAGGAATCTTCTTTAATGCCGGCCTGAAACCTCGAATCCTGAATAGGGCAGCTGGCCGCCTTCAGTGCGGCCCCAGCCTCCGGGATCCTGGCTGCATCCACAGCAGCCCTGGCGCCGTGTTCCCTGTTTCAAGACTCGCTTTTGCAGCTAAGAATCAGTTCTTTTCCTGCTCCACACTTCAAAGCTGTTGCCTGTAAATGAGGCAGCCTCTCCTGCCGGGGGCAAAGTGGCGTTGAGCCCCCACGACCGGCCAGCAGCAGCAATCCTCCCTTAAGAGATGGCCAGAGGAAGGTCCACAAGCTTCCCGGCTGCCTGAGGCCCAGTGGCCACCTTTTCCACCTCAGCTACTCCGCGCCAGCCGCCGCAGCCGCCGCCATCTTGAAACTCCTGGACTCTATGATGTGTCTTGATGCAGATTTCTTTCAGTTTATCATGCTTCTTCAATCTGTTTGTTCGAGTTGTTTGGTTAGGTTTTGTTTGTTTGTTTGTTTTTGTTTTATTTTTGCCAAACTTGAAGTGTTATTAGACACTATTTCTTTGAGTGCTTTTTCACTTTTTCTCCTCTTTTACCTCTCCTCTGAGGGCCTGATGACACAAATATTAGATTTATTTTTTTAATTGTCCCATAGATCACTGAGGCTCTTGTCATTTTTTCTTTTTTGACCAGTAAGGGGATTGCAACCCTCGGCATGGTGTGGTCTGCACCACGCTCAGCCAATGAGCGCACCGGCCATCCCTATATAGGATCCGAATGCACGGCTTCGGCACTACCAGTGCCACTTTCTCCCGAGTGAGCCACGGGACCGGCTCTTGTCATTTTTTATATTAATTTATTCTGTTTTAATTTATATTGTTTTATCTTCTGCTTCACTGATTCTTTCCTTTGTTCCCCCATTCCCTTGTTGAACTTATCCATTAAGTTTTTTTATTTCAGTTATTGTATTTTTCAATTCTAAAATTTTAATTTGATTCTTTTTTTAAACTTCTGTGTTTTTTATTGAGACTTTCTATTTCTTTGCTGAGACTTTATTTTTTCCATTTGTTTCAGTTATGTTAATAATTGCTCTTTGAACCATTTTCATAATGTCTGCTGTCATCTTTTGGTTGGAATCTATTGACTATGTTTTCTTTCAGTTTTAGATTCTCTTGCTTCTTGGTATGATGAGTGATTTTCTGTTAAATTCTGTGCATTTTGAGGCAGGAGAAAGAAAGGGGTGGATGCAAACTTTTTACTGTCAGGTGGAGATAAAAGTCCAGTTTTCATACCCAGCCTCTGTGGACACACAAAGGGGTGCAGTTCCTTGTCACAACTGAGTGGAACTGGAAATTATAGCTCCCCACTAGTCCTCCATTGATAGCTCTCTGGTTGGAGGGGGTAGAAGGTCCCTTACTACTACTTCCCTCCACATGGCCTCCACATTCATGGTAAATAGAGGTGGGAGAGTGTGATTTTGTTCTGTTAGGCAATGGTGAAAGTTCTGACCCTCCAGCAGGCCTCCTCTGATACCACCCCAGTCAGGAGAGGGAGGAATATCTTGTTACTGTCAAGTGGAAGTGGAGATCTAGGTTCCCCATGGGGTCTCTACTGATACCATTGTTGGGAAGATGGCTTGATAACTGCCCAGTGTGGATAAATTCCCAGCTCCCTATTATATCTTTCTGATACCATCCCAGCAAGGGGATTTGGGAACTTCATTATGGGCTGACAGGGGTACAGTTATAGGCTCCCACTGGCCTTTACTAGTGGGGGTGGGGTTAGGGTCACAGATTTTTGTGCAGTGTTTGGCTGGAGGGGAGCAATTATAGTCTAAAAGCTTTCTGTCCTTCTAGGCTACCTGTTTCCTAGACCTTCGGCTAGACAGGGAAGGCTAGATAGATTGGGACAGTTTTTTGTGTGCATCTGTTGATGTTTCTGAATTTCCAGTTTGCTTTGCTCCAACTCTGGAATATATGAAGCAAGAAGAAAACCCAGAAAACTTGTCACCATGTCCCTAAGTCTAGCTGGTCTTTCTGCTTCTCTTTATATTTTAGAATCTTCTTATGTTTCTTTTATATGCAATGTCCAGGGTTTTCAGATGTACTTAGTGGAAGGAGTTTAGGAAAGCACGTCTACTTTATCTTCTCAGAAATGGAAGTTTAGAGGCTTCCTTTTCATTTTTTGTTTAACACTTGGGATTTAGCACTTGGCATTTTGTCCTGGGATCTGGAACATTATTGCCACTATTATTTGAGCAATATCATTCCGAGCTACAAAACCTGGCTGGCAATGTCAGTGTAAACATAAAGTTGGCAGTTGTCACAGGCTGAATACAAAGACTGACAGTCTTGTCCTAAGTACAGGCATGTATGAAAAAGAGTCAGTTTGGAAAACAATATCTGTCATCACCATAATATTTACCATGTGTATACCACTTTATTATTATTCTTAGTAGCACCAATAATAATGAAACAACAAAAATAATTGCTACCATATTTGAATGTACATTTCAAAGGGGTTTGAGTATATTATATGTCATCTAATTTTCACATCAACCACTTTTGTGGGCATGTTTTTCTCTCTGTGTGTGCTTATTTAATACTTACTATCAGGCTACATTCTAGGAAATACTAGATATAAAGGAGAATCAGATAGCCCAGGTCTCTGTTCTCATGGTGAAGACAAACAACAAGACTTCAGATAAAGACACATGCTGTAAAGACAACAAAGGCTGGAGATGTGGCAGAATGTGTGTAGGATGGTGGGGACTACCTTATGAGGTGATTGGGATAGACCTGCACAAGACAGGCGATCTGTAATAGGAACAGCACTTTACCAAGCTTTAATGCTTTCAGTGATTACCAATTATTTTAAATGTAAAGGCTAACAGCATATATATACATATATACATATATATACATATATACATATATACATATATACATATATATATATACATATATACATATATACATATATACATATATATATATATACATATATACATATATATATCCTCAAAAAGACAAGCTTTTGCTTTCTACTGGAATTATAGTTTTATTTAGGATGTTTCATAGGTTAGTAGTGGAGTGTAAGGCACAAAATACTTAGAACACCAGGTCTTGATCACTACCCACTCATGTTCTCTTTGGGCAAGATTGTGCTGGTCAGAAATATATAACTTACTGTGTTTTTAGGACCCTCACATCAAAGCTGAAGTAAGCATATGATTCACAGTGTTAGAAAACTTATTTTTCTAGTGCTTTTATTTTACTGTTCATGGTCTCTTTTTTTGGTAAAGAAGAAAACTAAACAGCTTTCTTTAAAGAAGAAACAAAGTAGCTTCTTGAGGGGTAAATTTGTTGGGCAGTTACTGGATTTTAATAGAGCATATATACTCACCTTCACAATAATTAATTACTCTTAAAACAAAGAACTAGCTACTATTTATTGAGCATCTGTGATATGATGTGCACTGCATTATGCACTTTAAGTACACTTCATTTTATCTTTATAGCAGTTTTATTTGGCAAAGGTTCATTAATATCTCCATTTACAGAGGAGGAAAAAAAGAACTGAGAGAGTGAGCTGCTTTTCTCTGCTTGCATTCCCCTAACCCGGAACAATTCTCTGCTCAATTCTGACATCGGTACCCAAGGCACTGACCACTATTAATTTCCCGACCAAGGGCTTCCTTGCTAGCATGTTTCTTTTTTCTTTTTTCTTTATTTATTTATTTTTTACATTTTATTTTATTTTGTCAATATACAACGTGGTTGATTATTGTGGCCCATTACCGAAACCTCCCTCCCTCCTCCCTCTCTCCCCACCCTCTCAACAACCTCATATCTGTTCTCTTGTTGTGTCAACTACAAGGAATTGTAATTGTTGTGTCTTCTTCCCCCTCTGCCACCTCCCGCCCCCCTGGTTATTTGTGTATTTATTTATTTATTTTTAGCTCCCACCAATAAGAGAGAACATGTGGTATTTCTCTTTCTGTGCCTGACTTGTTTCATTTAATATAATTCTCTCAAGGTCCATCCATGTTGTTGCAAATGGCAGTATTTCACTCATTTTTATAGCTGAGTAGTATTCCATTGTGTAGATATAGCACATTTTCCGTATCCACTCATCCGATGATGGACATTTGGGCTGGTTCCAACTCTTGGCTATTGTAAAGAGTGCTGCGATGAACATTGGGGAACAGGTATACCTTCGACTTGATGATTTCCATTCCTCTGGGTATATTCCCAGCAGTGGGATAGCTGGGTCTGCAAATGTTTGAGGAGCCTCCATACCATTTTCCATAGAGGCTGCACCATTTTGCAGTCCACGAGCAATGTATTAGAGTTCCTTTTTCTCCGCAACCTCACTAGCATTTATCATTCATAGTGTCTGGATATTAGCCATCCTAACTGGGGTGAGATGGTATCTCAGTGTGGTTTTGATTTGCATTTTCAGAATGCTGAGTGATGTTGAGCATTTTTTCATATGTCTGTTGGGCATTTGTGTATCTTCCTTAGAGAAATGCCTACTTAGCTCTTTTGCCCATTTTTTAATTGGGTTGCTTGTTTTTTTTGTTGTAAAGTTGTTTGAGTTCCTTCTATATTCTGGATATTAATCCTTTGTCAGTTGTATATTTTGCAAATATTTTCTCCCACTCTGTTGGTTGTCTTTTTACTCTGTTAATTGTTTCTTTTGCTGTGCAGAAGCTTTTTGGTTTGACATAATACCATTTGTTTATTTTTCCTTTGATTGCCCATGCTTTTGGGGTCATATTCAAGAAGTCTGTGCCCAGTCAGTCCTACTTCCTGAAATGTTTCTCCTATGTTTTCTTTAAGAAGTTTTATTGTTTCAGGGTGTATATTTAATTCTTTAATCCATTTTGAGTTGATTATAGTATATGGTGAGAGGTATGGGTCTAGTTTCATTCCCCTGCATATGGATATCCAGTTATTCCAGTGCCATTTGCTGAAGAGGCAGTCTCTTCCCCGGTGTATAGGCTTGGTGTCTTTGTCAAAGATAAGATGGCTGCAAGTGTGTGGGTTGATTTCTTTATTCTCTATTCTATTCCATTGATCAGTGCGTGTGTTTTTATGCCAGTATCATGCTGTTTTGGTTATTATAGCTTTGTAGTACAGTTTAAAGTCAGGTAGTATTATGCCTCAAGCTTTATTTTTTTTGCTCAGGGTTGCTTTGGCTATTCCTGATCTTTTGTTATTGCATATAAATGTCTGGATAGTGTTTTTCCATTTCTGAGAAAAATGTCATTGGAATTTTGATGGGGATTGCATTGAAATTGTATATCACTTTGGGTACTATGAACATTTTCACAATGTTGATTCTTCTAATCCAAGAGCATGGGATATCTTTCCATCTTATTGTGTTCTCTTTAATTTCTCACAGCAGTGGTTTGTAGTTCTCATTATAGAGAATTTTTGCATCCTTGGTTAACTCAATTCATAAGTATTTTATTTTTTTGATGGCTATTGTAAATGGGCAGGCTTTCTTGATTTCTCTTTCTGCATGTTCACTATTGGAGAAAAGAAATGCTACTGATTTTTGTGTGTTGATTTTGTATCCTGCTACTTTGCTGAAGTCATTTATCAACTCCAAGAGTTTTTTTTTTTTTTGTAGAGGCTTTAGGCTGTTTGATATATAGGATCATGTCATCTGCAAAGAGGGCCAGTTTGATTTCATCTTTTCCAATCCGGATGCCCTTTATTTCCTTCTCTTCTCTGATTGCTCTGGCTAGTACTTCCAACACTATGTTGAATAGGAGTGTTGAGAGTGGGCATCATTGTCTAGTTCCTGTTCTTAAATGAAAAGCTTTCAGCTTTTTCCCATTCAAGATGATATTGGTGGTGGGTTTATCATATGTGGCTTTAATTGTATTGAGATACTTTCCATCTATACCTAACTTGTACAGAGTTTTTATCATGAATGACTGTTGAATTTTATCAAATGCTTTTTCAGCATCTATAGAGGTGATCATATGGTCCTTGTGTTTGATTTTATTGATATGGTGTATCAAATTTATTGATTTGCATATGTTGAACCAACCTTGCATCCCTGAGATGAATCCCACTTGATCATGGTGAATAATTTTGCGTAAGTGTTGCTGTATTCCGTTAGCTATTTTATTGATGATTTTTGGATCTATATTCATCAAGGATATTGGCCTGTAGTTTTCTTTTTTAGTTGTATCTTTACCTGGTTTTGGTATCATGGTGATGTTTGCTTCATAGAATGAGTTTGGGAGAATTGGCTCTGTTTCAATCTTTTGGAATAGTTTGTAGAAAATTATTGTCAATTCCTCTTTGAATGTTTGGTAAAATTCTGCTGTGAATCCATCTAGTCCTGGCTTTTCTTTGTTGGGAGCCTTCTGATAACAGCTTCAATCTCTTTTATTGTTATTGGTCTGTTCAGATTTTCTACATCTTGTTGGCTCAGTTTTGTTAGCTTATGTGTGTCCAGAAATTTATCCATTTCCTCCAGATTTTCAAATTTGTTGGCATATATTTTATCATAGTAGTCTCAAATGATTCCCTGTATTTCAGACCTATCAGTTGTAATATCACGTTTTTCATTTCTAATTTTTCTTATTTGGGTCTTCTCTCTTCTTTTTTTAGTTAGCCATGCTAATGGTTTGTCAATTTTATTTATCTTTTCAAAAAACCAAATTTTTGATTCATTGATCTTTTGTATTGTTTTATGGGTTTCAATTTCATTAAGTTCTACTCTGATCTTAATGATTTCTTTCCATCTGCTAACTTTTGGTTTGGATTGTTCTTGTTTTTCTAGTTCTTTAAGGTGAAGTGTTAGGTTGCTCACTTGCTATCTTTCCATTCCTCTGAAGTAAGCATTTAATGTGATAAATTTGTGTACTGCTTTTGAAGTATTCCACTGGTTTTGGTATGATGTATCATTATTTTCATTAGTTTCAATAAATTTTTTGATTTCCTGTTTGATTTCTTCTTGGACCCATATGTTATTAAGTAGAATGCTGTTTAATTTCCAAGTGTTTGTATAGTATAACAAATTTCATTTGTTATTTATTTCTGATTTTAATCCATTGTGGTCTGAAAAAATACACGGGCTAATTCCAATTTTTTTGAATTTGTTGAGACTTGATTTGTGACCTGACATATGATCTATCCTGGAGAATGATCCATGTGCTGATGAGAAGAATGAATATTCTGAGGTTGTTGGATGGAATGTTCTGTAGATATCTGCCAAGTCCAATTGGTCTATTACGTTGTTTAGATCTTGTGTTTCTCTGCTGATTCTTTGCCTAGATGACCTGTTCAATATTGATAGTGGTATTCATGTCCCCTGCTATTATGGTATTAGTATCTATTTCCTTCTTTAGGTCTTATAGAGTTTGCTTTATAAATCTGGCTGCTCTGACATTGGTTGTGTATATATTCATGACTGTTATTTCTTGTTGATGGATCAATGCTTTTATCATTATGTAGTGGCCCTCATTATCTCTTTTTATGGTTTTTAGTTTAAAGTTTATTTTATCAGATGTAAGAATCGCTACTCCAGCTTGTTTTTCATTTCTGTTTGCATGGTAAATCTTTTTCCATCCTTTCACTCTTAGTCTATGTGAGTCTTTATAGGTGAGGTTGGTCTCTTGAAGGCAGCGTGTAGTTGGGTCCTCCTTTTTAATCCAGTTAGCCAGTCTATGTCTTTTGATTGGGGAATTTAATTC
Organism: Cynocephalus volans; assembly: GCF_027409185.1. Taxonomy (NCBI): domain Eukaryota; kingdom Metazoa; phylum Chordata; class Mammalia; order Dermoptera; family Cynocephalidae; genus Cynocephalus; species Cynocephalus volans. Next base: position 90,541,481 of record NC_084463.1, read on the forward strand.
TTTTACATTGAGTTGTTATTGAAAAGTGTTGATTTACACCTAGCATTTTATTAATTTTTGTTTGGATGTCCTAAGCGTCTTTTGTTCCTTTCTTTCTGATTTCCTGTATGTTTTCTGTATTTGTTGGTTTCTTGGGTTGTAGATAAACTTTTTTTTTTTTCTCTTCATTGTTGGCATTTTTATTTTACTAGTGGGCTTTGATTTTTCTTGAGTTTTTATGGCAGTGTTAGTTATTTTTCAGGTACCAAACCCAGTACTCCCTTGAGAATATCTTGTATGGGTGGTTGTGTGGTATTGAACTCCCACAGTTTTTGTTTGTCTGAGAAATATACTATTTGCTCTTCCTTTTGGAAGGATAGCCTTGCAGGGTAGAGTATTCTTAGCTGGCAATCTACATCTTTTAGTATTTTGAATATATCATCCCATTCCATTCTGGCTTTTCAGGTTTGTGATGAAAAGTCTGATGTTAGTCTGACTGGGACTCCCTTATAGGTGATTTGACGCTTCTCTCCTGCAGCTTTTAAGATTCTCTCTTTGTCTTTGAGTTTTTCCAATTTGACTATAACATGTCTTGGAGAAGACTTTTTTGGGTTGAATACATTTGGGGATCTTTGAGCTTCCTGAATCTGAAGATCTGTGTCCTTTCCTATACCTGGGAATTTTTCTGGCACTATTTTGTTGAATATATTTTCAATGCAATCTCCTTTTTCCTCCCCTTTTGGAATACCCATGATTTAGACATTCGAGCACTTAAGGTTGTCTGATATCTCTCAGATTTTCTTCAATATTTTAAATTCTTTTTTCTTTTTCTTTTCTTTTCTTTTTTTTTTTGTCTGCTTGTGTTATTTCAAACAGGCCATCTTCAAGGTTAGAAGTTCTCTCTTCTGCTTCTGCAAGCCTTCTGGTTAAACTCTCTGTTGTGTTTTTTATTTTGATGACTGAATTCTTCAGCTCAGCAAGCTCTGCTGCATTCTTTTTCAGGACATTGATTTCCCTGTACATTTCTTCTTTCAGGTCCTGTACACTTTTCCTCATTTCATCATGTTGTCTAGCTGAGTTTTCTTGTATGCCATTTAGTTTCCTTAGAATTATCACTCGAAATTTCTTGTCAGACATTTCAAGGGCTTCTTGTTCTATAGGATTTAGAGCTTGAGAGTACACCACCCTTTGGTGGTGTACTTTCTTGATTTTTCATATTTCTGGTATCTTTTCTTTGATGTTTAGTCATTGTGGTAGGGAATTTCACGGTCCACTGGTTTGACACTATTGTCTGGCTAGAATGCTGCTGGGGCTGTCAATTTGATATGGCTGCCTCAGTGTCTGTTCAGTTGCCCACTAGTGCCTCAGTGTGTTATCACCTTGGGTCTTTGGCCTCTCTGAGGAAGTGCCTCTCTGGTCAGTGTGCACTTGGCTGGGCTCGGGATGGAGACAGGCAGTGGCAGCGAGGCCTACCTGCTGGCTTGTGTGCTGGCACTACTGGGTGCATAGTCTCCATGGATCTTGGGCCTCTCTGGCTGGGCACCTCTCTGATCAGCATGCACTCGGCTGGGCTGGGGACGGAGTCAGGCAGTGGCAGTGATACCTACCTTCTGGGTCACGTGCTGGCACCACAGGTCGCATTGTCTCCACAGATCTTGGGCTTCTCCAGCTGGGTGCCTCTTTGATCAGTGTGCACTCGGCCAGGCTGGAGATGGAGTCAGGCGGTGGCGGTGAGGACTACCTGCTGGGTTGCACGCTGGTACCGCAGGTCATGTAGTCTCCATGGATCTTGGATCTCTCTGTCTGGGCGCCTCTCTTGCTAGCTTGTTTCTGATTGTGTGGTTGGGTTTGGCCAAAGCGTAGTCCCTTCAAGAGATCTGAAGGTGAGAGAAGAAAGAGGCCAGGGTATTTATTTCCAGCCATAGTACTGGCAGTGGGTGGTCCTTCCAGGCAACACTTCTTCCAAGACTCAAGCTCTCAATAGATTCTAATTCTCCATTCTTCCCCCTTACCCTAACTCCTAGGGGTAGTAAAGGCTCTTGTGCCTGCTCCTGAGTCCCTGAGTCCTTCATTATTCCTTGTTCATTCCCTTTACCTGCCCATACCTTCTTTCACTAAATTATCTTCAGAATCTCATCTATATTTCCTTTTTTTTTTTCTTTGAGGGCCCTGTAGACACAGAGAGACTGTGCAGCTAAGTTGCACAGTTAGTACATGGTAAGCGCAGAATTCCTACTATTCCAACTCTTGTCTGCCTGATTCCAAAGCTCATGCTTTTTTCACTAAAATTGTCATTCTCCCCCATCCCTAAAACATTAAGTGGTAGCTAAGTTAAAAAAAGGGTTCATGACTCCTCTGAAATGACCAACATAAACTCATGTAATTTTTCAACTGACTAGTTTTTTAGAAATGTGCTCTCTAGAGATGCAGAAGTGAAAACCTGCATATGAAGATGTAACAAAATATGCAGGAAATTATTTTGGCATGTTCTCAATACCAAACTTGTCCACATTAGAAACCTTTCTAATCATCATGGATATTCAGTGTGGTGGTTTTACTTTAATTAAACAATATTGGATCTGTGATCACTGACTGCACTTTAGCTTAAGGGGTTTGGCCATTTAAGACTTAAAGTATTTTATAGTTGTGTCTTATAGTGATCACAATAGCTCTTTTCACTGCAGGCATTAACATAATTGACCTTGGCTCCCATGATTTGCTTTCATCTGGAAGACACAGCTCCCATCACGGTCAATTATCTTACAGTAATTTCAACAACAAAAGTGACTTTTGCTTAATTAAGCAATTTTCTAATCACCTTCTTGTACAAGAGAATGTAACATGGCACATACTAATACGGCTGATTTCATTAGAATTGCTGCAACACATGGGTAACTCACACATAGTGCAAAGTATTTTCTGAGGTTGAACAATTTAGGCAAATTAATATTATGAAGACTATTTTATATTGGACACACTTGGAGGATGAATTAAGGCTGACTTCTATCCCTAGGCCTCGTACTCAGTGCAGATAAGACAAACTGCTTTTTCTTTGCATGTAAAATTCAGTTCTCCCTGCCACTTCCCAGGCTTGCTCCTCTGGGCTGCTCAGAATTCCTGCAAAGTCCATATTAAGAACACTACACCCCCGTGTGGTGGCAAAAATATTCCTGGGAAGTCATGTATGAGAGTAGGGACTTTGCTGTCATGTATAAGTTTTCTAATCTCTCTAAATGTCATTTTTAGGTCTCATTAAAGTTAGAAAAATTTTGTAGATTAGCAAAAGTAATTTTTAAAAATACTCTGCTTATAAAATTGTTAAAATCTATTTGTCAATTGTAACATTTTTCTTGGCTTACTATAGTCATATCAAGTAGACTTAATACAGTCATATCAAAAGAGACCAAACCCATACATTAGACAAACAGCAGGTGTCAAAAGTGTTTTTTGTGCACCTGTTATTAATAGTCGGTTATACCTTATCAAATGTGGTGGAAAACTATGTTGGACTGTGAGTTAGAAGATATGGTTTCTAGATCTTGGTCTTCTACTTGCCAGTCATTCTTAGCTTCAGTGTCCTTATCTGCGAAATAAGGGCATGATTCCTGTCTGAATTCATCATTTAAAAACTGTCAAGTATAGAGTAATATTTTATTAAAATTTACTTTAAATACTCTTAATTATAGCATGCATTTTCTAGCTAAACAGTCTTAAATTGTATAGCTAGGTAATTTACCATTTCAGTGGTTCTGAACACTGCATTTTGTAACACTATCTTTAAAATTATTTCTCCATATATATTGTTCTTTTTCTAAAACACCTATAGCTGTCTTTTATGTTGCTATGTATTGGTCCTTACTCTGTTGTCCAATTTTGTACACATAGCTTTGTAAAATTTCATTCACTACTGAACATAGGATAAAACTTGTTTCTTTGGCAACAGTAATACATTCACCTCATCAGACTAGATGGTGTGATATCGAGTGGCCTCTATTTTATGCTCTATATGTGAAAGCGCTTTTTTATAAAGTATAAGCAAATGGAAAATATTACTATTATCCAGTGTTCAGCTAGACACTGGTTCTGGGATATTATTTATTACTGTTACTATTTTAAAATAGAAAGAAAACTGAAAGTAGCCAGAGACCAAAGTTAGAAATCAGGAATATGCGAATAAGACAGAGAAGCCTGGGTAGGAAAAAAACTGTCACTTGAATGTTTCCTGGAAACCTTTGGATTTAACACTTTATAATGTAGTTTGACAAGTGAAATTAAGAAGGAAAAAAAAGTACAAAGAAGAAAGAATCTGAAAAATATCTTTTCTCTGGATTCGAGAAATTGATAGGGGATTGAGAATAAAGCCTTGTCCTAAAATATTTACTCAATCATTGCCTTGATGCTCTTTAACAGAATTTGAAGAACTGTAAATGAAGCTTAAGGGAGGATTTTGAGAATTTGGGGGAAGGATCACCACATTCACCATAAGAAAGCCTGGTAGTTGGGTGAAACCCAAGGCTGGATATTAGTAGTCCTGTCAGAAACTCCAGGAAAGGCAAGTGAGTGTCAGAATATGCTGCCCAACAATCACCATAAAAAGGCTGTGGTTTCCAGGCCTCCACCTTACAGAAGAGTTCAGAAACAAGGGCATAAAGAATTGATTTGCCTGATGTTATGCCAAAACTATTTCTTTTACATTTTTTTCTTTGTTTCATTCTCTTGAATTGTCTTCTGGGTGATTTTGTAGACAAGCCGTAGGTCTGAGTTCATTCTGGTTTTAGGAAACTCTATGTGATAGCATCATTTTCACTTCTGGTTTCAGTGAGGAAAACAGAGCTGCCATGAGTCACCATGAGGTCTCTCATTAACAATAGCCAAGAGCTGGAACCAACCAAATGTCTTTCAACAGATGACTGAATAAGGAAAATGTGGTATATTTACACAATGGAATACTACTCTGCCATAAAAAAGAATGGAATATTGCTATTCACAGCAACATGTATGAACTTAGAGAAAGTCATGTTAAGTGAAATAAGCCAGGCACAGAAAGAGAAATACCACATGTCCTCAATCATAAGTGGGAACTAAAAAATAAACAAATAAATAATAATAAAAAAAGAAAGATACAACAATCATAGTAATATGTTGAACTTTCAAAAGGAGAGCACAGAACTGAGGTTACACAGGTGGGAAAGGGAGAGGCAGGGGGAAAGGAGGAATTGGTAAAGGGCCACAGAGAACAATTACATTATATATTGTTGAGTATACTAGTTATTCTGATTTGAACATCACGTATTGCACACAGGTGCTGATATTCAACTCTACCCCACAGATATGTACAATCGATTGTGTTGAAATAAAAAAAACAAAAACAAAAAGCCAAGGCTGGAAAAGGACCACAATGTGAAGAAACCCAGGAGGTTCAGATCTGAGAACTTTGATACATTTATTTTTGATTCAACAAATTTTATTGTGTTATGTCTCAGTTACTGAAGTTCTGTTAGTGATTGGAGAGCAAAAATTTTGAGCAAAACAATGACAACTTTGTCTTTCTCATGGAGGTTTCACAGTAGTAGGGGAGATAGATAATCAAATAATCAAATTATAACTATATTATAGTAACTATTTTATTTAATATAACACAGTTATAAATCTATATTTGCAATAAATATACATGACAATGGAAAAAAACATTTCATACATGTTACAACACATATATAACTATATTATATAATGGGTTACTAAGAGAAGTCATATATATATGAAAGAGACAAAATGTATTCTATGGTGTGACAGAATACATATAGAAAATAATTCAGGACCATATGCATTATTAGGTCACCCTGGTTGATATTATTAGGTCACAATGACAGAGACCTTTGAAAAGTGGTGCACACCTACTTCTTTCTTACACCTATTCAGTAAGTAGCTTTTGATCACCTATTATATTCCAAGTAATGTGCTGGCTGTTGGCCACAGATTGTAGGTTGGATGGGATGCCTCTGCTCTCTGAATCTCTCTCAGCAGATGAGCAGAGAAAGTGAGGAGTGTGATGGGAAAAGACCCCCATTATTTGTGGCCTTTTTTTTTTTTTTTAAGTATTTACCAGCTAGCTACCTCGTCTGGGTGACCTGAAGTGTAGAAGTCAGTCAGCTTTGTCCTGTGAAGCTAAGTGTTGTTTCTTTCCTCTTTATATATCCACAGATTTTTTTTTTTCCAAATGCCAAATTTGGGTGAATTTTTATTTTGTTATTATTTTATTAATTCTTTATTGAAACGTATTGGTTGTACATATTTGTGGAGTATAGTTATATTTCAATACATGTGTACAATGTATGATGATTTCATCAGAGTAATTAGCATATTCATCATTGCAAAACTTAATCATCTCTTTGTGATGTGAACATTTGGATGTTGTGTAATGTATCTCCCATTAGTGACAGCCTTTAAATATTCATGAATGTCCTTTGATATACCAGGAGCCAAGATAGGAATTGGGGTCAGAAAAATAAATGAGGCATATTTCCTTTATTCACGAGGCTCAGAAATAAACATATAGGGGCTAATTACCGTACTATGTTTGATGATGGAGGTATGTATTAGGTAAAGAGGTAGGACAGAAAGAATGAGCATTTGTTCCTCATGGTAGAGATGGAGTACAGAGAGGGGCTTAAAAAAACTTTGTAGAGAAGCTATGGGAGTTTAGAAAGAAAAATTACTTAAAGACAGACCTTCTATGCTGAAGGAACAGCATGTGCAAAGGTCCAAAGAATAAATAATTGGATTTGGCTAGGGCAGGACATGAGTAAAAAAAAACAAAGAGTTCAAACATGCGAATTCGGAAGCACTCCAGGTGAGGAAGTGAACAGAAGAAGAGAACAATAGGGACTGATGCAGAAGCAATGGATGGTAAAGGAGCCCCCTAAGGGAAAATTCATGTAGCAGGCTTGCTAAGAGTCAGTCTAGAAAGGGGACATGGCTCTGCTGCAGGGGTACTTGGGCATGAATGAGTGTGAGCAACATTTAAGGCAACCTGATGGTGTCTAGTGCAAGAAATCATTGTTACTCCTGTGTTGGTTTCTTGAGTCTCATTAGTGAACATCGCAGTGCTCAGACACTCTAATTAGATTGGTCTGAGTTCCTAGTTAAAAGGTCTGGATTTTTTAAAAACATTTTTCCCCACCAAAGCCATTACTCTTCAAAAACCAGAGCAGTACCAAGACTTACTTTAAAGAATTTTCCAGGACCCCTGAGCCTTAATTAAAGGAAGGTCTGAACAAAGAGGAGAGCTTTGCCTATCTTTCTGAACACAGGGAGATGGCGTCCCAGAGAGATTTATAATGCTGGTCAACTCTGTGGCTACAGTGGTTCTTTTGAGGATTTTCTACTACTCTGCTTTATTGCTTCTGCAAAGGAAATATTCAGTTGAGGCAGCCTAGATTAAAAGGAGAAACGCTTCAGAGGAGATTGTCTCTGACTCAGTGGGGCTTCTTTCAGATCGCACATGGAGAGGGCTCAGCAATGGAGTTGATGTTTTATTTGGGAAACCATTCTTTACATAACTGGAAGGCAAAACAGAGTAAGGGGGCTCAGTGCTGTGTCTAAGAAACTTGTGATAAAACTGTCAATCATCTTGCAGTTTCTAATATTCCTTTCTAGCTGTATTTAGCTAGTAACTTTTGGAATGTCCCTGCTTGGAATTAAGAAGTTTGTGGCTTTCAGAGCTTCCACTTTTATGTATAATAAAGCCAAATGGTGAGTTCCATATATGGGAGTGGTTCTTGGTATTTCAGTGTTTTCTATATGGTCAGACTAACCAATATCATCTTGTGAGTGTTCAGTGTGAGGCTTGTTTTATTATTCTCATTTTTCAGGTACAAAATTGAGGGCTTAGTGTACTTGCAGGTTACATCACTTATTCTGCAGGTAACTGGTGGAGCTGGTATACAAACCGAGGTTCTTGTAAGATTGATAAAGTTAAGTATAGTTTGCCTTGTAAGTTCAGAGTGAGTTATGATAATGATGTAATTTATCTTTAAAAAAAGAGTATTTCCGGGCCGGCCCCATGGCTCACTTGGGAGAGTGTGGCGCTGGGAGCGCAGTGGCGCTGGGAGCGCCGAGGCCACGGGTTCAGATCCTATATAGGGATGGCTGGTGCGCTCACTGGCAGAGTGCGGTGCGAACGACACCAAGCCAAGGGTTGCGATCCCCTTACCAGTCACAAAAAAAAAAAAAAAAAAAAGTATTTCCCAGTTTTGTTAACACAAAGGGCTAGAAACAATGGCAGCTTAGTAGCAACAAACATCCCTAGTGCCTCCAGTCCACTTCCTGATACGAATGTACTTCAAAAAGTTTGTGGAAAGATTCATATTATCCTTTAATTATATTTTTTCAGGAACTTTTAAAAATACTCTTATAAAGGGAGCCAGGACTTCCTGAAAAAAAAAAAATCTGATTTCCAAGAAAAAGGTTGATTCTAGGTCTGATGTAGGAAGAATACAAGATGAACCTGTAATATTTTATGTCAAAAAGCAAGTAAACTGTATACCAGGATGCATAGTGTCATGTTAAGGGGATTCAGTGGCCCACTTGCTTCCACTGGCAAAAATAAGGCAATCTGAGCATCAACGAGGATAATAATTATAATGGAGTTAAACACACCAAATATGTTTAAATCCATGATTTCAGAACGATATACTTTAAAAATTATCTAATTTTTGTTTTGGTGGATGCTAGGGCATCTATTGATTATTTTGAAAACTGAAAACGTAAAAAGATCAAACATTTATCCTGTTGTTTATTTACAAATTGAAATTTAAGGTAACCTAGCTTTTATTGATTATTGTTTGGTTCTCTTAGGTGTCTTTTGTTCCTTGCTTTCTGATTTACTGTTTGTTTTCTGGGTTTGTTGGTTCCTTAGGTTGTAGATAGACTTTTTGTTTGTTTGTTTTCTCTTCATGAATGCCATTTTTATTATACTAGTGGGTTTTGATTTTTCTTGGGTTTTTATGGAAGTGGTTGTTATTTTTCAGGAACCAAACCCAGTACTCCCTTGAGGATTTCTTGTAAGGGTGGTCGTGTGGTAGTGAACTCCCGCAGTTTTTGTTTGTCTGAGAAATATACTACTTGCCCTTCTTTTCGGAAGGATAGCCTTGCAGGGTAGAGTATTCTTAGCTGACAATCTCTGTCTTTTAGTATTTTGAATATATCATCCCATTCCGTTCTGGCTTTTAGGGTTTGTGATGAAAAGTCTGATGTTAGCCTGATTGGGGCTCCCTTATAGGTGATTTGACGCTTCTCTCTTGCAGCTTTTAAGATTCTCTCTTTGTCTTTCAGTTTTGCCAATCTGACTATAACATGTCTTGGAGAAGACCTTTTTGGGTTGAATACGTTTTGAGATCGTTGAGCTTCCTGGATCTGATGATCTGTGATTTTTCCTATACCTGGGAAGTTTTCTGCCACTATTTTGTTGAGTATGTTTTCAATGCAATCTCCTTTTTCCTCCCCTTCTGGAATACCTATGACTTGGATATTTGAGCGCTTGAGGTTGTCTGATATCTCTCTCAGATTTTCTTCAATGACTTTGATTCTTTTTTCTTTCTTTTGTCTGCTTGTGTTACTTCAAACAGCCCATCTTCAAGTTCAGAGGTTCTCTCTTCAAATTCCACAAGCCTGCTGGTTAAACTTTCCGTTGTGTTTTTTATTTCGCTGAATAACTTCTTCACTTCGGCAAGTTCTGCTACATTTTTTTTCAGGGCATTGATTTCCTTGTACATTTCCTCTTTCAGGTCCTGTATACTTTTCCTCATTTCATCATGATGTCTAGCTGAGTTTTCTTGTATCTCATTCAGCTTCTTAAGAATTATCACTCGAAATTCCCTGTCAGTCATTTCAAGGGCTTCTTGTTCTATAGGATCTAGAGCTTGAGATTTATTATCTTTTGGTGGTGTGCTTTCTTGATTTTTTGTATTTCTGGTATCTTTTCTTTGATGTTTATTCATAGAGGCAGAGGGTTTCACAGTCCACAGATCAGATGAAATGAGCAGAGTATCTTCTGTTCCCCTGGGCAGTCTGATAAACACAGCAGGTAGACTGGCTCTCTTAGGGCGAGTTGGTGGGAGCAGTTGGCTGGTAAATGTCCTTCAGTCAGGTCAGGTAACAACTCTTAATGTAAAAGGCTTAAATTCCCCAATCAAAAGACACAGACTGGCTGACTGGATTAAAAAGGAGGACCCAACTATATGCTGCCTTCAAGAGACCCACCTCACCCATAAAGAATCACATAGACTAAGAGTGAAAGGATGGAAAAAGATTTACCATGCAAACAGAAAAGAAAAACGAGCTGGAGTAGCTATTCTTATATCTGACAAAATAGACTTTAAACTAAAAGCCATAAAAAGAGACAATGAGGGACACTACATAATGATAAAAGGACTGATCCATCAAGAAGACATAACAATCATAAATATGTACACACCCAATGTTGGAGCAGCCAGATTTATAAAACAAACTCTATTAGACCTAAAGAAAGAAATAGACACTAATACTATAATAGCAGGGGACCTGAACACCCCACTGTCAATATTGGACAGATCATCTAGGCAAAGAAGCAGCAGAGAAACACAGGATCTAAACAATACTCTATACCAATTGGACTTGGCAGATATCTACAGAACATTCCATCCAACAACCTCAGAATATTCATTCTTCTCATCAGCACATGGATCATTCTCCAGGATAGATCACATATTAGGTCACAAATCAAGTCTCAACAAATTCAAAAAATTGGAATTATCCCATGTATTTTCTCAGACCACAATGGATTAAAACTAGAAATCAATAACAAATGAATTTCTGGAAACTATACAAACACATGGAAATTAAACAGCATTCTACTTATGACATATGGGTCCAAGAAGAAATCAAGTAGGAAATCAAAAAATTTATTGAACCTAATGAAAATAATGATACATCATACCAAAACCTGTGGGATACTGCAAAAGCAGTATTAAGGGGGAAATTTATTGCATTAAATGCTCACCTCAGAAGAATGGAAAGATGGCAAGTGAACAACCAAACACTTCACCTTAAAGATCTAGAAAAACAAGACCAATCCAAACCTAAAGTTAGCAGATGGAAAGAAATCATTAAGATCAGAGCAGAACTTAATGAAATTGTAACCCAAAAAAACAATACAAAAGATCAATGAATCAAAAAGTTGGTTTTTTGAAAAGATAAATAAAATTGACAAACCATTAGCATGGCTAACAAAAAAAAAGAAGGGAGAAGATTTAAATAACAAAAATTAGAAATGAAAAAGGTGATATTACAACTGATTCACCTGAAATGCAAGGAATCATTTGAGACTACTATAAACAACTGTATGCCATCAAGTTTGAAAATCCAGAAGTAATGGATAAATTTCTGGACACACACAAGCTCCCAAAACTGAGCCATGAAGATGTAGAAAATCTGAACAGACCAATAACAATAAAGGAGATTGAAATTGTTATCAGAAAGCTCCCAACAAAGAAATGCCCAGGACCAGATGGATTCACAGCAGAATTTTACCAAACATTCAAAGAGGAATTGACACCGATTCTTTACAAACTATTCCAAAAGATTGAAACAGACGCAAATCTCCCAAACTGATTCTATGAAGCAAACATCATCCTGATACCAAAACCAGGTAAAGATATAACCAAAAAAGAATACTACAGGCCGATATCCTTGATGAATATAGATGCAAAAATCCTCACTAAAATACTAGCAAACAGAATACAGCAACACATACATAAAGTTATTCACCATGATCAAGTGGGATTCATCCCAGGGATGCAAGGTTGGTTCAACATACGCAAATCAATAAATGTGATACACCATATTAATAAACTCAAACACAAGGACCATATGATCATCTCTATAGATGCTGAAAAAGCATTTGATAAAATTCAACACTCATTCATGACAAAGACCCTCTATAAGTTAGGTATAGACGGAAAGTATCTTAACATGATTAAAGCCATATATGATAAACCCACTGCCAATATCATCCTGAATGGGGAAAAGCTGAAAGCTTTTCCTTTAAGAACAGGAACTAGACAAGGATGCCCACTCTCACCACTCCTATTCAACATAGTGTTGGAAGTACTAGCCAGAGCAATCAGAGAAGAGAAGTAAATAATGGGCATCCAGATTGGAAAAGATGAAATCAAACTGTCCCTGTTTGCAGATGACATGATCCTATATATCAAACAGCCTAAAGCCTCTACAAAAAAACTCTTGGAGGTGATAAATGATTTCAGCACAGTAGCAGGATACAAAATCAACACACAAAAATCAGTAGCATTTCTTTTCTCCAATAGTGAACATGCAGAAAGAGAAATCAAGAAAGCCTGACCATTTACAATAGCCACCAAAAAAATAAAATACTTAGGAACTGAGCTAACCAAGGATGAGAAAAATCTCTGTAATGAGAACTGCAAACCACTGCTGAGAGAAATTAGAGAGGATAAAAGAAGATGGAAAGATATCCCATGCTTTGGATTGGAAGAATCAACATAGTGAAAATGTCCATACTACCCAAAGTGGTATACAAATTCAATACAATCCCCATCAAAATTCTAATGACATTTTTCTCAGAAATGGAAAGAACTATCCAGACATTTATATGGAATAACAAAAGACCACACATAGCCAAAGCAACGCTGAGCAAAAAATATAATGCTGGAGGCATAACTCTACCTGACTTTAAGCTATACTACAAAGCTATAATAACCAAAACAGTATGGTACTGGCATAAAAACAGACACACTGATCAATGGAATAGAATAGAGAATCCAGAAATCAACCCATACACCTACAGCCATCTGATCTTTGACAAAGGCACCAAGCCTATACACTGGGGAAGAGACTTCCTCTTTAGCAAATGGTGCTGGGAGAACTGGATATCAATATGCACGAGAATGAAAATGGACCCATACCTTCTACCATACACTAAAGTCAACTCAAAATGCATTAAAGAATTAAACATACACCCTGAAACAATAAAACTTCTTAAAGAAAACATAGGAGAGACACTTCAGGAAATAGCACTGGACACAGACTTCATGAATACAACCCCAAAAGCACGGGCAACCAAAGGAAAAATAAACAAATGGGATTATATCAAACTAAAAAGCTTCTGCACAGCAAAAGAAACAATTAACAGAGTTAAAAGACAACCAACAGAGTGGGAGAAAATATTTGCAAAATGTACATCTGACAAAGGATTAATATCCAGAATATAGAAGGAACTCAAACAACTTTAGAAGAAAAAAACAACAACCCAGTTATAAAATGGGCAAAAGAGCTAAGCAAGCATTTCTCTAGGGAAGATAGACAAATGGCCAACAGACATATGAAAAAATGCTCAACATCACTCAGCATCCGGGAAATGCAAATCAAAACTACACTGAGATACCATCTCACCCCAGCTAGGATGGCTAAAATCCAAAAGACTCTGAACGATAAATGCTGGCGAGGTTGCGGAGAAAAAGGAACTCTCATACATTGTTGGTGGGACTGCAAAATGGTGCAGCCTCTATGGAAAATGTTATGGAGGTTCCTCAAACAATTGCAGATAGGTCTGCCATATGACCCAGCTATCCCACTGCTGGGAATATACCCAGAGGAATGGAAATCATCAAGTCGAAGGTATACCTGTTCCCCAATGTTCATCGCAGCACTCTTTACAATAGTCAAGAGTAGGAACCAGCACAAATGTCCATCATCAGATGAGTGGATACGGAAAATGTGGTACATCTACACAATGGAATACTACTCAGTTACAAAAATGAATGAAATACTGCCATTTGCAACAACATGGATGGACCTTGAGAGAATTATATTAAGTGAAACAAGTCAGGCACAGAAAGAGAAATACCACATGTTCTCACTTATTGATGGGAGCTAAAAATAATAAATCAATTCATACACACACACACACACACACACACACACACAAAATAACTGCGGGGGGGAGGACGGGGGGAAGAAGACAGAACAACTACAATTCCTTGAAGTTGATACAACAAGCAAACAGAAAGGACATTGTTGGGTGGGAGGGGGGAGAGGGAGGAGGGAGGGGATTTTGGTAATGGGACACAATAATCAACCACATTGTATATCAAAAAAATAAAATTGAGGGGAAAAAAAAGAGGAGGGGGAGAGGGGAGAGGTGGAGAAAAGAAAGGGAATAATAAATAAATAAATAAATAAATAAATAAATTTTTAAAAAAAGAATAATAACAAAAAAAAAAAAAGAAGTTTAGGGTAACCAAATAATTGAAAGGAAATTTCTTTTTATAGCAGTCTTCAACCTAATGAATTAGGAAGAAATGATAGAATATTACCATCTTAAATGAGTAGATCTAGAAAATATTTGTCCGTGGCTACAATACCATCAAAAGAGAGACATTTAGACAGTATGTGATTTCTGATGTAAGTATGCCTCACAACTTGTGAAGGAGTCTTGCCTAAAATATAGAACCTGAGTGTAACCAAGTCTCTAGATTTAACTCCAGTTTCATAGGAGATACAGGGGGTAATAACATGATCAGAAAAATCCACACTGTCAGAAGCACTATAGGACAAACAATGTTTGTTTTTTTTTTTAATTTAACAAATAAACTGCAAGAGGTCGGGTGGGGGGAGGAGAGTTCCTGCAGATTAAAAGATTAAAAGAGACTAAAAAAGACAATAGAGACATGCAACCCATATATGGATTTGTTTTGAATCATGATTTGAAGAAACTTTAAAAAAAAATTAGACAAATGGAAAAATTTGAATCTCGATTCGTTATTTGATGACTTTAAAGAGTTTTTGTTGGCACTAGAGTTATGTTAAAAATAAAGAGTTCTAATACTTAGATATTCTTACCAAAATATTTACTGATGAAGTGAAATGATACCTGATTTTGCTTCAAAATAATCTGAGGGAGTGGTTAGGAATATAGATGAAATAAGGGTGGTTATGAATTGATCATTGTTGAAGCTGGGTTAGGGGGGATATGGAAGTGTACAATGGTAAGCTCTCAATGCATTTGAAAATTTTCTTAATAGAAGGTAAAAAGAGAGGGGAGGGGAAGAGAAACCAGGTATTTCTGACTCTACACTTGGTGTTCTTATCCTATTCTCTATGCTCTATAGTATTTAATATGCTCATTGTTAAGGGTTAACAGAAAACAAAAGAATTACAAGAGTCTATGGTAGAAAACTCTACAAGTTGCCCCCAACCCCAGCCTTAGTTTAAACCTAAGCAGATTGCACATAGTGGGGGCTTACTACATGTTTATTGAATTAAATCATAACTATATATGTGAAACATACAGATACAGCTAATTACTCGACATGTTGAACATGTATGGAGGAAATATATTGAAATAAAAGTCATAAGCCTTTAATTCTGGCCCAAGGTCAATTACCTTAGGGCTGAGAAGTTTTAGGCTGGTCACTTAGCTTCTCTGAGTTTGAGTAGGAATAGTGGTTATCTTATAAGGCTTTTGAGGATCTCCAGTGAGATATTATATATAAATACCTATTGAAGCGATAGTGTTATACCAGTATAAGATGTTCTTATTGATCAGTACAGAATTTAGATACCATAAGAACAATTCTCACAGGCTTAGGAGTTGGGGAGATTTTATGGATGAGGGAGTGCGTAAGTCAAACCTCAGAGGACAAGAAATGCTTAGTGTGGCAGAAAGAACACTGAAGAGAGAGCAGAGAGAGCAAAGATTCAGAGTGGGAAAGAGCTTTGCATTTAAGGAGTACAGTATTATGAAGCCAGAGAATATCAGAACTAAAAGGAATCTTAAAAGTTGTCTGGCCCAACTACTTCATGTAAAAGTTGAGAAACTAAGGCCCTGATAAAATAAATGCTTTGCTCAAGATGAAAATAGCTAGTAAGTGACTGAGCCATGACCTCTAATAGTGATATTTGTCCTCCTATGAGAGCTTTCTCTTGGTGGTGAGAATTAGCTGGCTAGAGCTGAGGAGGTAAGATTGATTAAGCAGGAGGGTAAGATAAATTGATACTTAAAAAAGGCTTTGACTTCTAGGTTTTAGATGTGATTTCTAACGCAATTGAGAGCCTTGGTAGATTTTTAAGCAGGAGAACTACAGGAAGAAGCAATGGGTCGAGAGTAGTGTGCTTTATACATAGGAAGGAATAAGAATTGAAACAAGATACTGTAGAATGCTACTGCAGCTCCTTGTAAGTACAGATGAGGACTGCTCCAGAGGTGTGCTGATACTGGCGGGATAGAGAAAAAGGGGGAAGCTCTTAAAGGGAAAATTACAAGCTATTTATGACAGATTTAAAGTAACTCTATGGGACTGTAAGTAGATTCATATACAAGTATTATAGAACTTTGCATAGAAGACTGTATAGAAGACATATTTTTAAGTTATATAGCCATTTCTATTTCACTCCTCTATTTAATAGACAGTCAACAAGAACAGTGAGAAAACAGATTCAGAGAGAAGAGTTGATTTATTCAAAGTTATGTGGATGGAAAATGACTGAGTGAAAACTCAAGTTTAGTACCGTTTCCATCAGAATTCATGGATTCTTAAGGAATTGATGACTGAGTCTCAATTATTCTCTAATCCCTGTGGAGATATATGTATATTTTTTGAATTATTCATTTTAATGCACGGGGGGACAGAGGATGTGTGTGTGTGTGTGTGTGTGTGTGTGTGCGCGCGCGTCTGTGTTCAGTGGGAAAGAATATTCATAACTTAGATCATCTTGGGATGACTTGGGACATAAGAGAAAATTTTTAAATATTTTATTAATTAATGAAATCAGCTCACAGAGGGATCCTCTGTGGTGTTATATATAACAGCAACAAACAGATAAAAGAGGCTTAACTAAGTTCTCAGTTTACCCACTGCCATTCCAGAAATATATCAGTTTAGTATCTCAAAACTTATAGATATCTGTATTTCAAAGGATATCCTTGAAAAGTATATACTGTCGGGCGAGCCTGTGGCGCACTTGGTAGAGTGCTGCGCTGGGAGCGCGGCAACGCTCCCGCCGCGGGTTCGGATCCTATATAGGACTGACCGGTGCACTCACTGGCTGAGTGCCGGTCACGAAAAAACGAAAAGTATATACTGTCTGAAGAAACTAGATCAAGTTTCTGAATGATGTTTGCTGCAAGGTATTTGCTTACTATGTATCACTGATTTACATTCAAAAGTTGCCCTGTTTTGTACTTTTATGTGCTATGTTCCATCCATATTTGGTATTTCCAAACTTAGGTTGAAATTTCTTCGAAAGAATACACTTAAGGCTGTGATGAACTCTAACTTGGCAGTCAATGAAGTGGTATTGTCTTTTTTTTTTTTTTTTTAACAATCACTTCACAATTCATAAACTGACTCCTTTTATTTTACTAGTTCTTTTCGCTTCTTGGCAGTTCTAAACAATTGAGCAGTTGCCATCTAGTGGGGAAAACTTATAATGACATAAAGAAAGCTGAACACATAGTCACTAAGATGGGAACAATATATATCTAGAAGAAGGAACTTATTAAATCCATTCACGAGTTTTTCAATAGTGATATTATTTGATACTAAATAAATATATTGGAGCTATAAATAAATATCTCAAAATCTGAACTATTTTGGATTAAGATGTAGAAGAAAGTTAAAACCACAATGACATGTCACTGCAACAATGACAACAATAACAGATGACAATGCCAAATGTTGATGAGGATGTGAAGCAATCAAAATTCACAAACACTGTTCATAACAATGCAAAATGGTATAGCCACTCTGGAAAACAGTTTGGCACTTTTTCATAAAGTAAAGCATAAATTTAACCATAAACTCAGCAATATCATTTCTAGGCATTTATCCAAGAAAAATGAAAAATATATCTTCACACAATATTTGTACACAAATGTTTATAGCAGCTTTATCCAGAATCATCAATAGCTGAAAACAAACCAAATGTCCATCAGCTAATTATTGGATAAACAAACTGTGGTACATCCACACAATGGAATACATCTCTGCAATACAAATGAATCAACTGTTGGTAGACGTGACAATATGAATGACTCTCAGATGCATGATATTAACTGAATGAAACTAGATTCAAAAGACTACATATTGTATGATTCCTTTAATATGATCTTATGAAAATGAGAAAACTTTAAAGTCAGATCAGTAGTTATCAGGGACTGAGAGCTTGTAAAGAGGGATGGACCAAAAACAGATATGAAAGAACTTTTGGGATGAGGAACATGCTCTCTATCTTGACTGTCTATAGCATTGGTTACATGAATTTCAAAGTTTATCAAAAGTCATAGAACTGTTCACCTAAAAAGATGTACCTCAATAAACAAAAAGGAGGGATAAAATACTTTAAAATAGCAGATTAAACAACCAGTCACTGAGAAACATGAGAAGGGTTATCAGTTATCAGATGCTACAGCATTATGAACCCAACAGACAAACAGAAAGAGCTCCTCATACCCACCCTGCAGAAGTTTTATACTGACTCGTCCCATTTCTAATAATTCTTTGAAAAAAATTTTTTTCTAAAGTTTCATTTGTTTACAATCTGTCCTAGGGTTTATAGATATGTCTAGTTTTTATTTCTGGGCTCCTTTTACTTCCTTTATAATGATGAATCTGTCCTGCACTCTTTTGGGTGGTAGACATACAGCAATGAATAGCATCTTAATTATATCTTTTATTTTACCAAGAGTTTCTACTATTATTTACTGTACAGCCCTGTTAAGCAGGCCAGGCAGTTATTACTATTTCAAAGATCCTCTACCATCAAGTAGGTTAGGCTATTTTAAAATTTCATTTCTTTAATTCTGAAGTGACATTATACAAGTAACCAATCATGCAAATTTGTTTAAAAAAAAGCTTTACTATTCCTTTGATATTTAATAGACAATGTAGAGTGAAATTGTTTCATGGTGGGCTTGACAGTGTTTTAAAAATACCTCAGAAATAAACACAAACACAGCAAATAAGTCATAAACTATGGAGTATTGTGATGGCCCAGACTAAAATAGCTACAAATGAGCAATAGTGATATTTTGGGGTGGGATGGTAATGGTCTGTGTGTGCACTTTTTCTTTTGTCTCTTTATTCATATTTACAAATATATGTACATTGAAAGTTGTTAGGCTGAGAAACATCTGTATGCTCATTTCACAGATGAAAGGAGGGTTGAAAAGATGGGTTAATTTGTGTCCAGGATAACATTGCTGAGAAGTGGCAGGACTTGAGACTTAAAATAAGCCCTTCTCATTCTGCTCATTTCATCACTTGAGCATCCTCTGGTTAATGCAGGCACAGGTCTCCCCTGTACTGGATTGCTCCTGATAATACAGGTAGTAGATTGCCTGTCATAGAAGAACCAGTGTTCTACGGGAAAGCCAAAGAGAAGGAATTCACAGTCGCAAATACCTAACAATTGGAGAAAGGCTTTCTTCAGGTCTTGTAGTCCTATCATGTAGGAATATAAGTTACCTACCCTGAGGACCACGGTACAGTTAGTGTGCAAACAATACTTTCTGCTTCTCCAGACATCTCTTTTCAACCCCAGCCTACTGCATAAGCAACCACTGGTGAGTGTTTTATTCACCTCAAGTGTCTCAGTGGAACAAATTGTCCTGTCACATAGCTTAATAAAAAAGTTGGTAGGAAGCAGGCTCTGGGTTAGACAGGAATCTCATCGATCTGGATTTCAGATTTAAAAGGCAAGGTGAGGACTTTATCTTCTCTACTCAGGGCCCTTTATGAGTCCCAAGGTTTGAAACCACATTTTGAGTATTTACTATATGATGAGCACTTTCTGTCATTTAAATCCTCACAGCAATCCTCTATGCTTTGTGTAGCTCCAATGTATAAATGAAGAAATTAGGGGTTCAAATATGTCAGGTAACATACTCCAAGCCATAGAGCGGTTAAGTCATAGAATAACTCTTCATTTCTGGGTCTGTCTTACTCCCAACCCTTTGCCCTATCTAATATGAATTTTTAGAAGCTAATGATTTCATTTTCTTATAAATGATATACTGTTATGACCGCTATAATTCCAGTATATATGATATATTGAACTTGAATATTCAAATAGGATTAATCTCTAATGAGCATATACTATATACCAAGCTTTATGCTAGGCACACTTTAATATTATCATATTTAAAACTCATACAAGCTATGAGTGGAGCTATCACCCCATTTTTAGGATAAAGAAACTGAGGCTAAAAGTGGTTTAATGACTTTTCCAAGGTTACTTAACTAACCAGGTAATGCTGGAGCTGAGATTAAATGGAGGTCTATGGAATTCCAGTCCATGCTTTACTCAGTGGGATTTACACAGCCTTTGGAATCCAACAGATCTAGTCTTGAATCTCAGCTGTCCCCCAAAGTAAATCACCATTACTTTTCATTTCTACTTTGTTCTATCATTATTTATGAAGATATCCTATTTCTTATACTAGGCTATAAGCATCTTGAAGGCATGGGCTATTTCTATTCAACTTTATATTCTTCCCCTTTCCTTTCCACACTAATTACCCTAAACAGCTAACAGAGTGCCTACTTTATAAAGATTCCATAAAGTAATTGATTAAATAGCATGTAAGTATTGAAGTACTGAATGATTTGAAACTGGATGGAAGATAGGTCTGATTTAGTGAGTTAGTTAATTCATTCATTTACTTATTCATTTAACAATTATTTACTGATGGCCTGTTATGGTCTCTGCCCTATTCCAGGTGCTGAGCTGATGTTCTGTTGGTGCACAACAATGTGGTGTCCCAGACAGCATCTATTTTAATTGATGCCTGTGCCAGACATATTACTATTTATTTTGATTATTACCCTTTACTGAGTTCTTGGCATATAATGACGAGCAAGAAAAAAAAAAGACATGGTCACCCTACTTACAAAAATTTCAAATAAATGTAAAGTTACTATTGTGAAAGGAAGAAAGGTACGTAGTGCTATGACAGTGGTTAGCAGGATCACCTGATCTAATCTAGTTGCAAAAGCACTCATGATGAAAAATGGGAATAGAAAAATTCAATCAGTTCCTTTATCATACAAATTCAGTTTGCACCTGTGAAGGCTAATATGACATTACTGTTTTTATGGGATCAGTGACCTCTTATAAATGGTACTATTCAACTGTTCATCTCCACAGTGTTCTTACATACTATGATGGATGTGCCAATATTAAGTTGGGTGATGTTCAAGGCCCCTACAGAAGGAGTATTGCATTTCATTAAATGTCTGTTAAACTGAATTGAAGGTGTTGTGAGAATACTTCTTAATGCCCTTTTAAAGAGTGTTCAGATTAGTTCATGAATGAATGCCGTCACCTGGGTCAAAAGGTCAGGAAGAAGTCATCAAGAAGAAGTGATGCTTCATAAAATAGAATGAACTTATATCACTAGTGAGGGAAGGCAGAAAAGGGTAGAATTTCTCCAAAGAAGTTCTCTTAGTTGCTATAAGAAAACAACCTTATACCAAAATGGAGTGACCCAGGAGATGAAACGCCTTATTTATTTATTTTTTAAAATTGGCATCCATCTTTAATTAATTAATTAATTTGTTTGTGTTTTTAATCATTTTTAAATTTAAAATTTTTTTGATACATAATTGATTAACATATTTGGGGTTGCAAAGTCAAATATCAATACCTGTGTACAATACACGATGATAAAGTCAGGATAATCAGTATACTCTCCTTTATAAAAAATGATCATTTTTTGTGGCCCTTTTTCCCTCTAACCCTCCCCCCCTTACTCACCTCTGTTGGCCTCAATTCTGTTCTTTCCTTTTGAAAGGTTAGTGAATTATTGTGATTGTTGTATCTTTCTTTCTTTTATTTATTTGCTTACTTTTTTAGTTCCCACTTATGAATGAGGACATGTGGTATTTCTCTTTCTAGCCTGGCTTATTTCACTTAACATAATTTTCTCTAAGTTCATCCATGTTGTAGCAAATGGCAGAATTTCATTCTTTTTTATGGCAGAGTAGTATTCCATCACATATATATACCACATCTTCCTAATCCAGTCATCTGTTGATGGACATTTAGGTGGGTTCCAACTCTTGGATATTATAAATAGAGCTGCAATAAACATGGGAGTGCACATATCCCTTTGAAGTGATGATTTCCATTCTTTTGGGTATATACCCAGAAGTGGGATTGCTGGATCATATGGCAGTTCTCTCTGTAGTTGTTTGAAGGAACCTCCATACTGTTCTCCATAATGTCTACCCTATTTTGCTCCCAAAGCACAGGCAACTGAAGGAAAAATAAACAAATGGGATTATATCAAACTAAAAAGCTTCTGCACAGCAAAAGAAACAATCAACAGAGTGAAAAGACAACCAACAGAGTGGGAGAAAATATTTGCAAAATATATGTCTGACAAAGGATTAATATCCAGAATGTACAAGGAACTCAAACAACTTTACAGGAAAAAAACAAGTAACCCAATTAAAAAATGGGCAAAGGAGCTAAATAGGCATTTCTCAAAGGAAGATATATGAATGGCCAACAGACACATGAAAAAATGCTTAACATCACTCAGCATTCAGGAAATAAATATTAAATACCTTATTTTTACTTATTTTTGTTTCCTAACTTTAATCATTTTTCAGTAGGAGGTTAAATAGTGAATAGCTTAAACAGTTTAAAAATTAGCTGAGTATAACAAAATAATTTCCATACCTTCCTGAAATAGCAGCAAGGCAATTGTATATATCTTCTGGCTCAAGTATGTGTGATATTTTCCTCATAGAACTTAAAATTACTCAACAGAAGACCTTGAAAAAGTACATTTTTCAGTGGTTTTTCCAATTCCTGTGTGACAGGACATTATACAGACTTTTGAGAAGACAGTGATTAGATGAAGGGAGATCATGTTCTTGTGAAGTAGTCTGGAAAGCTGGATTAATACTATCCGATATTCCATTATCCAGGAGATCTTAACCTACTACAAATGTAGAACATCACTTATGTTAGTAGTTACTCCCTGTGCTCAGCCTACTAAGACAAGAAGAGGCATGAGTTTGCAGGAAAGAGTCCAGTGTAAGTGTAGGAAAAGAAGTTTTCTAGTCAATTCAATTCAACAAGCATTTACTGAATGCATTCAAGTACAGAGTACAGAGTTTGTTGCCCATTAGAAGCTTACAGTCCTAGAGGTACATAATATAAATCCAATATTAATTATTCTATAAGGCAATATATAACAAATAATATGAAATATACAGAGTGGAAGTTTGGAAAAGAAGAGATCACTTCCTGACATTGTATAGGCAAATATGACCATCTTCTTACTCCATCTCTTAAAGCTCTTTTGTTTTCCCCAACACCTATTGGATCAACCCTAAGCTGCTTAGCATTACACATGTGATCCCCCATGAACTAAACTTGCCTACATTTCCAGTTAGCCAATGTTCAACAAACAATTTTAAATAAATTAATGAATACCCATACCATTCTGTTTTATGCCATCATGCCTTTATATATGCTGTTCTATCTATAAGAAATATCTTTCTTTACCTGATTAACTTGTATGAACTCATTCTTCAAGGCTTACCTGCTCTAGGGGCTGGCTGGTTAGCTCAGTTAGTCAGAGTGTGATGCTGATAACACCAAGGTCCATGGTGTACTCCCTGTATTGGTTGGCTGTTCCTCCCATACCCCCCGCCCCCCCCAAAAGAAGACTTACCTGCTCCAACTTCTAACCTCAGATTCGTCATCTTTAAAAGGGAATACTAATAATATCTATCAGATCGGGTTGTTGTGAGGATTAAATTAGTTAGTATAAATAAAGTACTTAGAACAGTACCGGGCACAAAATGAGCATTGTTATTATTAGGAGTTAACTATTACTTTTAAGTGCCCCCAAATATTGGCCACAACTACAGAACTGTATGGTGGAGAGAGAGTCAATGAACTCTTTGTACAAGTGGAAACATTCAAGATAGAAGAATAAACAGGTTTCTGGCAAGTAGCATTGGAGGTAAACCGTAGAGGGAAAGTCATTACAGAAGGTTGGAGTCAGGTAGGGTATGGCACTAGGACATTTGGCTTTCTACCCCTTTCCCCCACCCCCCACACTGTCAACAGAGAATCAAGTCCTAGCATATATTTTGGAAAGCATTCCTCCTGCAAGTTGAATTCCCTTCTCTTTTACTGTCTTGCAGGATCTTCTGTGGGAGCCAATAAAATGGTGAGATAAAAAGAAATTGCAGGTTTGTAGTGTTGACTGAAAAGGCCGTAAACTGCAAGTTCTCTAGGTAGACTCTTCACTAATTGTAAGCCAGGAAAATTTTATAATAAATGTACCTAAGTCGATATCTGTAGTAGAATATTATGGAATGAAATGAAGTTCTTCTCTGAGCTTATTGCTAATGTACACATACACACCACCACCAACAACCACAGTTCCTTAAGTTCTGTAAGAGATTTTGAAGGAGGTGAATTACACAGGTGTAATAAAAAATGTATGTGAAGCAGATTTTACAGATTGGATAAAACTCCTACATTGACTCCTACTGTAAAATTGACAACATTTAAAAAAATCATTCCGAAAACCCCAGTTCAGTGGAATGACAATTGTATCCCCGGCACTCATCTGAATGCTTATCTAACCTCTTTCTTCTCCTGAGGGAGCAGTCAATGGAGAGAGAGTTGTACTAAAGTGTAACTTCAGGGGGTATTTTCTGTTTATGTGGCCCCAGATGGGGAAGATGAGAAACAGCATCCTGGAAGAGGTGCTGAGGGTAAAGCCAGAATTGGACTATGTTCCAACCAGACTGTTAATTAGAGAATGGGGTCGTGGAAATATGGGTCCAAAGGAGGGCAACAGGTGAAAGACACAGCAACACCAAGAGTGAGAGGCAAACAAATAGGTCAATGGAAGCTGATTTAACTCTAGAGATGGAATGTTGAGTATCAGTGAGGGCTGATGATCCACTCCCAGCCTGATTAACATGAAGAAACTGGGCTTATTTAGAGGAATAGGAAGAGACAGACCCTGCTGGGCGTAAGGCAGTGAAACACCATTACTCCCCTCGAGAAACTCCTACTCGAGCAAATAAAAGAATTTCAATACAATGTGGTTTATTAAACATTCTTTGCTTTTCAAAATTCGATTGAGTTTCTGTATTAGACAGGTAGTTTTCTAATGTGGCAGTGTGGCAGTGAATAGACAGATATGTTCCCTGTCCTGAAGGCTGTGTAGGAGTTAGCCAGGTAATGGAGTGGGGACAAGTCAGGACAGAAGAATATTCTTGGCAGAGGAAATGGCATGTTGATGAGGGCCTTGGGCAGGAGAGAATTTCGTATAAAATATTTTCCTCAAATGTTGGCCTTTAACTTCAGCATTTTCTTTAAGAAACATTCCATACATCCGGGGTCTTGGTTAGATTTCTCCCGACCTACTCCCATAGGAGTCTGTACTTCTCCCATTGTAGCTCTTAGTATGCTCTACTATAGTTGCTCATTTTCTGTCAGATTCTCTACTGTGAATGCTCAATTGGAAGGAACAACCTTCATTTTTATGTTGCATCTCAAGTGCCTAGCTTGCTGGATGACACATAGACATTCAATAAATATTTGTTAAATGAACAGATAAATGACTAAATGAATGAACTCAGGGTCTGAAATGTGAAATTTCCTTTGGCCTTTAGTACCAGGGTGGTGGAAAGTAGAAGCAAAAGAAATGGAAGTCGTTGCCTTTCTATGCTTATTTTAGTCAAATTTTTGAAACAAAACAAGAAAATGTATTAATTCATATTGAATGTTTTCCTTGCCCTTGTCTTTCTCACCCCCATACCCTTATCCCCTACTTATATTACCCTTAAAAGCTGTTTTAATCCTCTTGGGAAAAAGTATATAAGAAGGGGATCGTGATAAATTCAATTGTCAATTCCAGATATTTCAAACACTTAATTTAGTTTAATTAAATTTAATTGATTTAATAAATGTTTGTTGAACACCTAGTGTGAAAGACTTTATGTAAAGTACTATGGAGATAAAAGGAAATATAAGAAGACTTAAGACCCTCAAAAGTACGTACTTTTAATTTTGTAGATATTTTTTCTAGATCTTCCATAGTCCTTTATATTTTATTTATTTATTTATTTATTTATTTTTTACAGGACAGACTGTTTTTTCTTTCTCTTTTCTAATTATAAATGAAACATATTCTCATTGTAGATAATTTGAAAACTACAGAAGTGTGAAAAAGCACAAAGAAATCTCCCACTTCATTTGAGTATATTTTCTCCTAATCTTTTTCTTTTATTTATTTATTTATTTTATTATGAATATTCATGAGATACAAAGCTGATTGTTACCCCTTGTGGCATGATGTGAGGGCCAGATTCATACTGGCAGCATACCTATTACCCCAAATTGTACCCCATTTCCCCCACCCAGTTATCTCCTCTTCCCTCCTTGTCCCCGTTCCCCCCACTCCACTTTGTAGCCCAAGGAATGTTCTCTCCCTCTGCAAGATGAATGCACTACTGTGGTCTTTCTTTCCTTCCTTCTCTCTCTCTTAGCTCCCGCATATGATTGAGATCATGTGGTATTTATCCTTCTGTGCTTTGCTTATTTCACTCATCATAAGTTTTTCCAGGCTCATCCATGTTGTTGCGAATGGGAGTATTTCATTCTTTTTTATGGCAGAGTCATATTCCATAGTGTATACATACTATATTTATTTATTTTTATAGGAACATAGTTCATTGTACGTATCTGTGGGGGTACAGGTATTTTTGTTGTTGTTTTGCTGCAAGGTTTATGTGAGTTCTACATGGTGGTGCTTTGTTTCAATGAATCTATTTCAGTGCTGAATGTGTGACCTTGTGTGACTGTCTCACAAAGTATTTTTCAATGAACCTTCTCTGCACCTATGGCCAAATCTGCCTATAATGGCATGTTCCAGCTCACATTCCAAACAAGAATTTGTGCACGATATATGCCATAGTACATTGTGCTACTTTGTTTCACTGAATGAAGCTGAATTGTAAAAGGGGTACCTTGTGTGACTATCTATCATAGAGTTTTTCACTAAGGTTTACTAAGCATACCACTGATCTGGCTACAATGTCATTTTCCTGTACATGTTCCAAACAAGATCACTCAGTCTAGCTTACAACTGAATTGTGAAGCTCGACTATCTATCTTTCACAGAGGTTTTGGACGACTGTTCTCTTCACTTATCCCCAGTGATAGTTATAATGGCATTTCCCGTACACGTTCCCAACAAGAATTTCTGCAAGATAGATGTGAGTTCTGCATGGTGCTATATATTGTTTCATGCATTATACTGAATTCTGAATGGGAACCTTCTGTAGGTATCTTTCTCATAGGTGTCTACCAATGTTGTCTTTTAAAAAATATTTTGTTCTGTTTTCATTGGTTATGAATATTCATGAGGTACAAAGCAAATTATTACCACTCGTGCCTGAGATGTGATGGACAGATCCATACTTTTAATTTTGTAGGTATATTTTTAAACCTTCCATAGTTACTTATATTTTATTTTAGTTTTTTATTGGAATGTAGTTCATTGTACATATCTGTGGGGTACAGCTTTGAATATCAGTACCTGTGTGCAATATGTGGTGCTCAGATCAGGATAACTAGCATAGTCAACATTGTACAATGAAATTGATTTTCCTTTACCAATTCCTCCCTCACCCCTTTTTACTCCCCCTTTCTCACCTCTGGTAACCTCAGTTCTGTTCTCTTCTTTCGAAATTTCAATCAGCATATTATTGTGATTGCTGTATCTTTCTTTTTTGCTTAATGGTTTCGTTTTTTTTTAGCTCCCACTTATAAGTGAGGACATGCAGTATTTCTCTTTCTGTGCCTGCCTTATTTCATTTAACAGAATTTTTTCTAAGTTCATCCATGTTACTGTGAATGGAAGTATTTCACTTTTTGTGTGTGTGCGTGGCAGAGTAGTATTCTATTGTGTAAATATAACACATTCTCCTTATGCAGTCATCCAATGATGAGCATTTAGGTAGGTTCCAATTCCTGGCTATTGTAAATAGAGCTGTAATAAGTTTGAGAGTACAAGTATCCCTTTAATGTAATGATTTTCGTTCCTTTGGGAGTATACCCAGCAGTGGAATTGCTGAATTGTATGGCAGTTTTATCTTTAGTTGTTTTAGGAAACCATACCATTTTTCATAATGGCTGCACTAATATACAGTCCCACCAACAGTGTAGGAGGTTTCCCCTTTCTCTGCATCCTCACCAGCGTTTTTTATTCTCTGTCTTTTTAGTAATAGCCAGTCTACCTGGGGTGAGATGATATCTCAGCGTGGTTTTGATTTGCATTTCCCTGAAGCTGAGTGATGATGAACATTTTTTCATGTGTCTGGTGGTCATTTGTATACCTTCCTTTGAGAAATTCTTATTCAGCTCCTTTGCCCATTTTTTAATCAGGTTATTTGTTTTTTTTAAAATTTTACTCTTAGGTTGTTTGAGTTCCTTGAATAATCTGGATATTAATCTTTTGTCGGATGCATAGTTTATAAATACATTCTTCTGCTCTGTAGGTTGTCTTTTTTCTCTGTTGTTTTTTTTGTTGTTGCTGTGCAGAATCTTTTTAGCTTGATATAATCCCAATGGTTTACTTTTCCTTTTGTTATCTGTGCTTTTGGGGTTGTATTCATCAAGTCTTTGCCCCATTCTACTTCCTGAAGGATTTCCCTATGTTTTCTTTTAGGAGTTTTATACTTTCAGGATGTATACTTACATTGTTAAGCTGTTTGGAGTTGATTTGGGTATATAGCAGGAGGTATGGGTCTAGTTTCATTCTTCTACATATGGATGTCCAGTTTTCTGAGCACCATTTATTGAAGAGGCAGTCTTTTCTCCATTCTGTGTTCTTGGTGTCTTTGTCAAAGATCAGGTGACTGTAAGTATGTGGGTTGATGTCTGGGTTCTCTATTCTGTTCCAGTACTCCATGTGTCTGCTTTTATGCCAGTACCATGCTGTTTTGGTTGCGCAAGCTTTGTAGTATAACTTGAAGTCAAGGTAGTGTTATGCCTCTGGCTATCTATCTATCTATCTATCTATCTATCTATCTATCTATCTATCTATCTATCTATCTATCTATCTATCTATCTATTTTGCCCAGGATTACTATTTGGGATCTTTTGTTGTTCCATATGAATGTTAGGGTTGTTTTTGTTCTTTCTGTGATGAATGTCATTTGTATTTTGAGGGGGATTGCATTGAATCTGTAGATCGCATTGGGTAATATGGACATTTTCACAATGTTAATTCTTCTCATCCAAGAGCATGGAATGTCTTTACATCTTTTTGTGTCCTCCTTAATTTATTTCAACAGTGATTTGTAGTACTCATTGTAGAGATCTTTCACTCCCTTGATTAGCTTTATTCACAGATATTTTATTCTTTTGGTGACTATTGCAAATGGATTAACTTTATTTCTTTTTCTGCTGGTTCATTGTTGAAGTATAAAAATGTTACTGATTTTTGTGTGTGTGTGTGTTGACTTTGTGTCCTGCAACTTCACGGAAATAGTTTATCAACTCTAAGATGTTTTTTTGGTAGCATCTTTAGGCTTTTTTATATACAGAATCATGTCATCTGCAAACAGGAACAATTTGACTTCATCATATCTGATCTGGATGCCCTTTATTTCTTTCTCTTGCGTGATTGCTCTGGCTACTACTTCCAATATTTTGTTAAATAGGAGTGGTGAGAGTGGACATCCTTGTCTTGTTCCTGTTCTTGTGGGAAAAGGTTTCAGCTTTTCCCCATTCAGGCTGATGTTGGTGGTGGTTTTGTCATATGTGGCTTTTATTGTGTTGAGATAATTTCCTTCTATGCTTATTGGCTGAGAGTCTTTATCATGAAGCGATGTTGAATTTTGTCAAATAAATTTTCTGCATCAGTTGAGATAATTGTATGGTTTTTGTCTTTGATTTTGATGATGTGGTGTATCACATTCATTGATTTGCATATGTAAAACCATCTTTGCTTACCTGGAATCAATCCTGCTTGATTATGGTGTATAATTTTTTTGATGTGTTGCTGTATTCTATTTGCTAATATTTTACTGAGGATTTTTGTGTCTATGTTCATCAAAGGTATCGGCCTATAGTTTTCTTTTTGCTGTTGTTGTTGTATCTTTGTCTGGTTTTGGTATCAGAGTGATGCTGGCCTCATAAAATGAGTTTGGGAGAATGGCCTCCATTTCAATTTTTTGGAATAGTTTGAAGAGAATTGGTATTAATTTGTCTTTAAAGGTTTGGTAGAATTCAGCAGTAAAGCCATCTGGTCCTGGGCTTTTCTTTATTGGGAGACTGCTGATTACTTCTTCAATCTTGTTGCTTTTTATTGGTCTGTTTGGGTTTTCTGTATTTTTTTGGTCCAATTTTAGTATTTTGTACATGTCCAGAAATATATCCATTTCCTCTAGGTTTTCAAATTTGTTGGTATATAGTTGTTTATAATAGTCTCTAATGATTCTTTGTATTTCTGTGTTATCTGTTGTTATGACTCCTTTTTCATTTCTAATTTTTGTTATTTCAGTCTTTTTTCTCTCTCTCTCTCTCTCTTTTTGGTTAGTCTTGCTTATGGTCTGTCTATTTTATCTTCTTGAAAATCCAACATTTTGTTTCAATGATCTTTTGCATTGTTTTTTGGATTTCTATTTCATTTAGTTCTTCTCTGGTCTTAATTATTTCTTTCCACCTACTAATTGTGGGATTGGATTTTTTCTTGTTTCTCTAGTTCTTTGAGGTATAGCATAAGGTTGTTTATATGAAATATTTCTATACTTTTGATGTTTTTATTGTGATGAACACTGTCTTAGTACTACTTTTTCAGTATCCCACAGATTTTGGTATGATGTGTCTTTATTTTCATTACTTTCAAGAAACTTTTTCATTGCCTGTTTAATTTCTTCTTGGACCCAAATGTCATTTAGGAACATGTTGTTTAATTTCCACATGTTTGTATAGTTTCCAGAGTTTCACTTGTTACTCTTCTCCAGTTTTAATCAGTTATGGTCTGAAAAGATACTGGAAATGATTTCAATTTTTAAAAATTTGTTGAGACTTGATTTATGACCTAACATGTGGTCTATCCTGGATAAGGCTCCATGTACCGATGAGAAGAATGTGTATTATGTGGTTGTTGGATGAAATGTTCTGTATATATCTGCCAAGTCCAACTGGTCTAAAGTGTTGTTTAAGTCCTGTATTTCTTTATTGATTTGTTGCCCAGATGATCTGTCCAGTGTCGAGAGAGGGGTGTTCAGGTTTCCAACTATTATCACAGTTGGTTGGGTCTCTTTCTTTAGTTCTAATGGTGTTTGTTTTACATATCTGGGCGCTCTGGTGTTGGATGCATATATATTTATGATTGTTATGTTTTCTTACTGAATACATCCCTTTATCATTATATATAGTGGCCTTTTTTGTCTCTTTTCATGGTTTTTGGTTTAAAATCTATTTTATCCAGTATAAGAATAGCTGCTCCTGCTCATTTTGGTTTCCATTTGCTTGGTATAGCCTTTTTAATCCTTTCACTCTTAGTCCCTGTGTGTGTCTTTACAGGTGAGGTGAATCTCTTGAAGACAGTACATAGTTGGGTCTAGCTTTTTAATCCAATCAGTCTGTCTGTGTCTTCTGAGTGGGAAGTTTAATCCATTTACATTTAGGGTTGATATTGAAAGGTGTTGACTTGCTCCTGGCATTTTATAAATTTTTGTTCTAAATATCTCTTGTTCCTTTCTTGCCCTTTTATTGTTTGTCTTCTGTGTTTTTTTGTTTGTTTGTTTGTTTTTTTAGGTGGTTAGATAAAGTTTCTTTCTCTTTCTCGTTTGCATTTTTGTTCTGCTAGTGGGTTTTGTTCTTTCTTATGTATTCATGGTAGTGATTATTGTTTTTTGGACTCCAGATGTAGTACTCCCTTGAGGATTTATTGTAGGTATTGTCATGTGTTGGTGAACTCCCATGGTTTTTGTTTGTCTGGGTATGTACTATTTCTTCCTCATTTCTAAAGGACATCCTTGCTGAGCATAGTATTCTTGGCTGGCATTTTTTTCTTTTAGCAGTTTGAATATATCATCCCATTCTCTTCTGGTCATTAAGTTTTCTGTTGAGAAGTCTGCTGTTAGTCTGATGGGGGCTCCCTTTAGGTGATTTGACACTTTTGTCTTGCTGTTTTTAAGATTCTCTCTTTGTCTTTTAGCCTTTGTCAATTTGACTATAACGTGTGTCAGAGAGGAACTTTTTGGATTGAATGTGTTTGGGGATCTTCAAGCCTCCTGGATCTGAAAGTCCTTATCTCTCTCTTTACCTAGGAAGTTTGCCACTATTATTTCATTGAATATGTTTTCAATGCCTTTTCCTTTCTCCTCCCCTTCTGGAACACCTGTGATTTGGATGTTTCTGTGCTTCAGAGAGCACAGAAAGCTTCAGAGGTAGTTGTGTACTACCTCTCTCAGATTTTCTTCACTTTTTAAATTCTTTTATCTTATTGTCTGCCTGGGTTATTTCAAAAAGACTGTCTTCAAGATCAGAAATTCTTTTTCCTGCCTTCTCTAGCCTGCTACTTTAGCTCTCAGTTGTATTTTTCATTTCATTGAGTGAATCCTTTAGCTCCAGGAGTTCTGCTGCATTCTTTTTTAAGGTATTAATCTCTTTGTACATTTCCTCCTTCAGATCCTGGATACTTTTTCTTATTTCTCTGTGTATCTCATTGCTTTAAGATTGTTGCTCAAATTCCTCTTCAGTCATTCCAATGGCTTCCTGCTGTATAGGGTCTGGTACTTGAGAATTATTATATTCCTTCAGTGGTGTCATATTTTCTTGTTTTTTACATTTCTAGTATTTCTATATTGGTGCCTAGTCATCCGGTAGAGCAGTTGCTTTTTCCAATACTCTGGAGTAGGCATTGAAGAGAGAGAGGTCCTCTTGTAGATGTGTTTTATAATGACCATTGAGTGGGGTGTTTTAATATTCATCTGTGTAGATGTGGTAGTTTAATATCTGTATGGGTAATGGCCAAATGCAGTGTTGTAATCGCATGTGAGTGCCTCCATGGCCTAGTCCCCAGGGCACTTAGTGATTCCTTGCTGAGGTTGGTGACACTATGTTGGTTTGTCCAGGACATGGGCAAGCTCTTGAGTTCTCAGGGGAAGCAGTTTGGTGCCCTGTCACTCTCTGGCTGTGGTGGGTGACCCTGGGTGGTCCTGTTGGAACCCCATCTAGCTCCCCATGACCCTGATGGGAGCACTGGGGTATACTGGTGCTCCTCAATTTGAATGGGTGACCCTGAGCAGGTTTCCTCTTTCCTGTTTCCTACAGAGACTCCTCCTGGGACCTTGCTTCCCCTGTTTGGGGGTTGGGTTGGTAGTGATTGGGAAATTTCTTCCTTACTCTGTTTGGCTATCCTGGGTTTCTGTACTCTCAGGGGTTCTGTGTTAGTCTCTCACCAGATGAAGGCAATCCCAAGAGCTGCATACATATGTACCACCCCCAGGTATACTACCATTTATAGCAGCGTAATTCCCCCTGTGGGTCTGGACACTTGGTAGGTAACAGGTCTGTGCTCACTCACCTCTTTCCCTGGGTAGCTCCACTGGTGATTCTCCTTCTGTCTATGCTGATGAGTGTTCAGCGGGCTGCCTATAAGGCAGTGGTGGTTGCTGGTATGGCAGTGAACTGTCTTTGCAGTGGCAGTGGCTGTTGTGGACCACCTGCTCACCACTCTTTTCTGTGGCAGTGGCAGGGAGTGCTGCTGCCAGCAGGGTGGCTGGTACTCTGGTGCCATTAGTCGGGGCTGGCTGGTAGTTAAAGCCACTTCCTGGGGTCTGTAAGATGGCCACGTGTGCTGGTGCTATAGTCGGGACTCTAATTTTTAATGTATTCTTTTGACCCTTGAAAAGTGAATAATTATGTTTAAGTGAGATTTTTGCTAATTAATTTCATTTCCATTTTTACCTAAAATTTGAAAGTTGGACATGGTGGAGGTCCAATCTTATTTTCAAATATGATGTTTCTATAAACAAAAATGAGTGATAACATAAAAAGATATATTTTTGGTTTAAAGTAACAAAACCCAACTTTATGCTTAGATCAAACCAAAAGACATGTATTATATAAACACAGATGTGAATAATGGAACTCAAGGGCAGAATTGACCCTTAGAAATAGAATGGAACCAAGAAATAAGAAAACATTTTCATAACTTTATTGAAGAGCCCATTCCAGGTAAAAATGCATTGCTTCCATTCCAAAATTCCAAGAGAGAGAATCTGATTGGCCAGCTCAGTTCAGATGTGAATTGAATTTGGATTCTCCTAGAAGTAGGACCTGACAATGATTTGAGTACAAATAGGTTATTCGGGGTGGTGCAAGAAACACCAGGAGGCACATGGGCATGTGTAACAAGGAAGAAAAGGCATCCAATAAAGGGTATGTTATCAAGCCAGCTCTCACTGACAGAAACTGGGAAACTGAAAAATCCCCAGTAGAACTCACAGCTCAGTGATATCCCATTCAAAAAGCAAGGGACCAATTACACATCAACTCCTGTCAGTCATTGGTTGATGGCCATTATTAGGGAGCAATTATCTTCTAGTACTTCTAGCTTGCTGTGCACTTAAAAGAATAATCTTCTTCAGCTTCGGAGAAAATCCTCAGGCAAAGAAGAGATGCTAAAACTGGCAATAAGATGTTGGTGATACATATCCTCTTGCCATTAGCACATCAGTATGTACCATCAGCAGCTGTCAGCTGAGAAAGAATTGTAGCACCTAGTATTAAACATGCAATTCTCATTCATCTAACAAATATTCAACAGTTATTGAGAGCCATGCCCTTAATGGTAGGTACAGGACTGCAAAGAAAAGTAAGTTACTCTCCCTGTAACTCGGGTACTGATAGTCTCACAGAAGAGACAGGCAAAAAATAATTTAAATACTGAGTAACAAGTACAGTAATGGAGGTGTGTATAATGTGCTGTGGGAATGCTGCTAACTCACTGAGGAGAATGCTGCATAAGAGGCATGGATTGTCACATCCTGATTAGCAGCAGAGATTAAAGAGCTGATTGTGTCTGAAGCACTTGTTTGCCAGGTTGTTTTTCTCTTCCCTAAGGAGAGGCAAACCCCAGACTACTGGTAAACATGTAGTATTTGGTAATGAAGCCAATTTACTAAATGGCTTATGGAGACTGTTTTCTTCTGAGTGTGCCCTTTCCTTTGGGTAGATCTCTGAAAGGGCAGACAGCCTGACAAGCCCATTAGAAGAAACAGGAAGCTGAAGCTGAACCTTTATCAAAACGAGGACAGTGAGTTTGCATGGAAGCCCTGGACAGAGACAGTGAGACCACCATTGAGAGATTCATTACCTCAAGAATGAAGTCCCAGGAACAAGAAAGTAAAGCTTACCGTGAACATGCATGTACTATTTTGGCCACTATTAATCCTCTTGGAAGAGAGGAAATTGATGCAATGCCCAGGATTCTAAACTGAAATACCATTTACAAAATATTGTATTAGATATGGCAACTAATTTTAAAAAGCTTAGAAGAAACAAAACCAATGATTCTTCGTTCATGTGAATAGTCCATTGCATCACAAATGTACTGCACTCTAGGAGTACCTTGAACAGAAAGAAATATACCTATTAAAGGTGTAATTTTAGAGAACCTGTAGTTTCTACAAGGGAAGTTTGGAAAGTATTTAGAAAAGATACCTGGATCCCTATATATATTTTTTCTCAAGGATAATTACTGTCTTGACTGAACCTACTAGAATTAAAAATGATTACTTCTTTCCAGAATCCCCAGTAGCATATGGAGAAGTGTTCATGCTGGAATAGGGAAAATATTGCTATCCATCATTATGCCTATCTCTTGAAAAAAGGATGATCTTTTTACTATGGGCACTTTTGCTCTTGTGTGAACAAATTATTTTATTGCAGAAAAGCAGGTGGTCCATGAGTCCCAATAACTGCCTTCAAAACATTTGTTTTCAGAATCAGTTGACTGAGTTTCTAGCGTTGTTTGATTTAAATGAAAAGAAAGGGATTATCATAAATGCTAAGGTCTCACAATGAACTCTGGCTGGACAGACTATGATACTATGATATTATTGTGATAATTATGTTATTACTTACAGCTACCACTGGTTCTGATTAAGAACTCACCATAAATTAACATTTACCAAATCTAGTCCAGGCCAACCTGTTATATGCTGCCTTAATTAACATCCTGCATAGCTTCATACTGATTATACTGTTTCACATTTCTCCTTTAGCCTAAAAGCTTCTCAAAGACCGAGGCAATGTCAGTCTTACTCATATCTGTATCTTCAGATGCTAATCTGAAATCTAGCAATAGTTGTTACTTAATTTTAGAATATATGAATGAATGAATACATACATAAATAAATAGATTTATGTATTGTGTAAAAAAACGGCCTTTAGGAGTTATGTCACTTAGTAAATCTACATGACCTTGTGCACAAAGGTTTCCAAATCCTCACCTATGAAATGTGAGTATGGTTTCCTTCCAGATTCACAGGGTTATGTAAATATTAATTTGAATCAGAACATGAAAACATTTTGTAAACTAAACAGCATTATATAATAGTATTGCCATTTGTGGAATGATTTAAAATAATAGAATTTTGAATCATTGAAATGACCTAGGGGAGAAGTCTGTAGGGTAGAGACAGAATGGATCAATATCAGAAGGCAGTGTGCAGGAGAGTAAAACAATCAGAAAACACATTATAAAAGGAATCAGCTCAAACTTTTTTGAGTACCTACCATGTGCTTTCATTTGATGCAATCTCATTTAATTATCATGACAATTCAGGGATGCAGGGATATTATCTTTATTTTACAAATAACGTAACTGAGGATAAGTAGCTTGACTCAGTTCTTAGCTAAATGTTAGAGTCAAGATTCAACCTAGGGTCAGACTAACAACTCCATAACTTCCTGTACAAAATCCAGATACATAGCTTGTTTTTACAATAAAAAATGATTCTGCATGGTTGTTCTGCATGGCTCCACAAGGCTCAAAGAAGGAAAGCTACAGAGGGAAAGAATTCAGATTAATTTAACTAAAAGGATCATTATTGGACTGCAAGAGTATCCAGAGAGAATGAGCTACCTCTGGGTATAGTGAGTTCCTGTCACTGGTGATATTCAGTTTATAATCAGTGAACAATTGTCAAATATGTTGTGGCAATTACTCAAGCACTGGAATTGAGATGAGTAGATTATTTATAATATATTTTTAAGTCTTAGGGTTTAATTGACTTCTGCTTGTCAGGCTAAAGGGAAATTTCCAAGGTATTAGAACAGGACACAGGCCCTTTTGGGTGAGACTTCATGGGCTTCCTGATGTCACCAGGAGATCACCAGGCAGCAGGGGAGAGGGCTGGTTAACAGAACACAGCTTTGCTTGGGAAGGCAGCATAGTTTTGAAACAACATGGTATAGTGGAAAACTGTGGGATTTGAAATCGAACAGACCTAGATTTAAAGCTACTTTCTGAGTGTTTCTGAGCTCTAATTTCCACATTCTATGAAATGGTGTGGAACTAAGGGATTAAATGAGATAATGCATGTAAAGAGGTCAGTACATAGAAAGCTCTCAGGAACTGTTAGTAATTGAAATCATCATCATCACTATCATCATCTTCATTATCATTTCCTTGATAGAGAGGTGTGGTGCCTCTTTGGAGGTTGTCTTGCTCTGGAGTTGGTCAGCCTGAGGCAACATGGACTGAAAATACAGTCTTGTAGAGTGTTAGGGCTGAAGGGATTTTAGAGATTATCTAGATCAATGTTCCTCAGACTACCTGTGGTGAAAGGTGTGTGTTTGTGTGTGTGTTTAAATTTACAATCTATTGCAGACCAATTTTCTGTAAAATGCAATAAAAATGAATTTTAGTAGAAAAATGAAATGGGGAAATAAAACAAAAACATATAAAATACAATCCCATTTTTTTTATTTTTCGAAAGATATACAATTATCTGCCAAATTGTAAAAATTTCTAAATGCTTACTCTCATTTTCAATACTTACTTTGTAGAAGATGGGAACCAGTTTGTAGACTAGCATCCATCCACAGGCCACACTCTAGGAGCACTGGTCTAGCTCATTTCTCCTATGCACAAAGGAAAAGAAGCTCAGAGTGGAGAAAAGCTTGCCCATTGTTACATAACAAGCATTAGTTCTCTTCATTCATTATTATTTAGGATACCTAAGGATTGGGCATGTCTGTGAAAAAGCTAAATATATATATCCAGTATCATGATTCCCCTAGGTGCTATAGGATAATGCCTCTACCACATATTTATCTCACTGGAAAATTATAAAAATTATTATAGTATCTCTTATCAGTTTAAGTATTTGAGAGGAAATTAATGTTTGCTCTGAGAAGAGGGAAGAAAAATAGTGACTGCTATGTATCTGTTTTATATGTATTATGCTCTACACACAATATTTCATTTAGTTCTCATAACAACTCTCTAAGGTAAGCGGTATTATTTACATTTTTCAAGAACCAGAGAGGTTAAGTACCTAAACCAAAGGAACACAAGTAGAAAGTGGTAGAATTTCAAGTTCAGGTCTGTTTGACTACAGAGTCCTCTTTTCTCCATATTATTGTATAAACATGGTCAGTAGCTTGGTTATATTATGCTCTAGAAGGAAAATGCTCTCCTTAGTAATCATTTTCATTTAGAATTTATAGAATATTTTGTGTCTGCAAGAGACTTTACAACCACTTATTAATTTCTTCTCCTATGTTGCTGTAGCAAAGCCTTCCACAGAGACTAGAAAACAAAGGAATAGCAAGGTATTCTTTAATAATAATTATTAAAAGTTGGTTACAAATATATTCCACTTTAGAAATTTATGATGTTTTAAATTTTCACTTTTTTACTATTTTTGGCAGAGTCCTTCATATTCCCATCTTTACTCAATAGTACATATTAGCGTTTTGTACCCTGACCACCATACATGTTTCCTAATTATTTTCACAAGTTTTTGGCAGTAATGTAAACTGAAGTGTGCCATCATTCTATTAAAGTCATGTTTGCATATATAACAAAAAATTAATATTTCTGTCCCCAATTATAGTTTCAAAGGGAACAGTAAGCTTACACTTTGATATATTGGCTAATCTACATGACTCTCACACTAAAAGTGACTTTGTGTTTTTACCCTAGCTTATATATTGAAAATTGGTCAGTTTATTTTGTTGTTGTTGTTGTTTTATGACATTTTTCACAATAGTATCTGTTGACCAACCCTAGATAGTCTGGGTAAAGGATATATGCTGAAAATCTCAATAAATGAGAGGAAGTGTACAGAACCATAAACCCAGGCCAGAAATTGGCATAGGTGATCAGCAACATTTAGCCCGTTAATAAGGAAAGAATGAACATATAGAGCAGATGTACAAGTATTGTAAAGATTATCAAGATATGAAAATGCATTTTTTTTCTAACATTCAACAAGCAGGCAAACATACATCCATTTATGAGACATTCAGCAGACATTTACTGAGCATTTTATGATCCATATGCTGTGTAGAACGTATTTAGGATCAAAGTTTTTTTCTGACCCAAAATGAATCTGTGATTAACTACACCTTCCAAAACATTCACTTTGACATCTAGGAATCTTCCAGTCTTTTCAAACTTGACTTGATGTTATTTTAAATCTAGCTTGCTGCTATGGCCTTGAATATAATAGCAAAAGACATGTAGAAGTTGCACAGATTAGAGATTTTTAAGCCAAGTATATTATTTTCTCATAACATCCCATGAATTATCTAAGACTTCTTTTTTTAAAAAAAAATTAATTAATTAATTTATTTTCTTTAAATTTTATTTTGTCGATATACATTGTGGCTGATTATTGCTCCCCATCACCAAAACCTAAGACTTCTATTTTATTAATTTTTTAGACTATTGTTT
This sequence comes from Cynocephalus volans, assembly GCF_027409185.1. NCBI lineage: Eukaryota > Metazoa > Chordata > Mammalia > Dermoptera > Cynocephalidae > Cynocephalus > Cynocephalus volans. Next base: position 90,581,511 of record NC_084463.1, read on the forward strand.
AGAGCATTTTAAATTTCACAGCAAAATTAAGAGGAAGGTACAGAGATTTCCCATATACCTCTCACCCCGCACACGCATAGCTTCTCACACTATCAACATCCCCCACCAGAGTGGTACATTTGTTACAACTGATGAACTTACATCCACACATCATAATCACTCAAGTCCATCATTTACATTAAGGTTCACTCTTAGTGCTGTACATTCTATGGGTTTTGACAAATGTGTAATGACATGCATCCCTCATCATAGCATCATAGAAAGTATTTTCACCACCCTAAAAATCCTCTGTGCTCTACCCCAGCCTCCCAACCGCTGGCTACCACTGATCTTTTTAGTGTCTCCCTAGTTTTGCTATTGTATCAATTTTTACATACATGATCCTAATTAACAAAATTCTTAAAATAATGTCTCTATAAAACAAATATTGTACTACTTATTCAAAACATTTCCTAAGTTTCAGGAGATTTTCCGCAATTCATAATATGTAATTGCTTTTTATCTGTTTAGTAGGATCATTTACTCAAACATTTCTAGATTATTTCATTCAACTTTGAAAACAGAATTGGGTAGGTAGGTTCAATGCCTTAAAAGGGTGCTGTTCAAGCACCTCATTTCCTCTCCCTACTCATCCTTCCTGTCACGAAATAACATAATATTTGTATAGTGCCTTAGAATTTATGAAGATATTCTATATCCACTCACTTTAATATTCAAAATAATGTTTGCTGCTTAATATGATCATTATCTTCATTTTATTTATCCCTTCCTATTTTTTGTCCTCCCATTATGCAAAGCTCATCAAAGGAGTAGTCTATACGCAAAGTCTCCGTTTCCCCACCTTTCATTCTTTCCTCCACCCATTTTAGTTAGGCTTTACTCCCTGCCATGACACTGTAGCAGCTTTAGTCAGTCCCTCATAATGTCCAGTTGCAAAATGCATTGATCAGTTCTTAGTCCTCATCTTTCTTCACCTCTCAGCAATACAGTACATAGTTGGTCACTTATTATTTTTAAAAATATTTCCTTCACCTGGCTCTAGTACAATGACTTACTGCCTATATTACTGGCTATATTTTCTGACTTACTGCCTGTATTACTGGCCACTCTTTCTCAATCTCTTTTGTTGACTTTTCCTATTTTTCCAGTCTCTAAGTTTTGCTGTTGACCAGGGCTTTGTCTTGGAATCTCTTCTCTTCTCTAGTGATGCTCATTCACACCGTCAAGCCAGTTCTATGACTTTAAATTACTTCAATAATTTACATGTTCTTCTGACTCCCAAAATTCTTTCTCCATTTCCTACCTCTCCCTTGACTTCCTAAGTGAATATTTTGCCATGTATTCAAAATTTCTGCTTGGGCATCTAGTAGTAACATCAAACTTATATAAAAACCAAACTCTATTTTCCGCACCCCCAGCATGTTCCAGGCCAAAAACATAGATTTAGTCTTTGACTGCTTGTATCCCTCTGAGCCTACATTCAACCTACTAGCAAATTCTGTAGGCTCTATGTTCAAAGTATGCCAAATCTGGTTACTTCTCACCGCTGCTACTGCTGTTCATATGTCTACACCTGCCTGCTAGTCTACTTCAAACCACCATTATCTCTTGATTACATGTCCTTCCAGCAGCTGGAAAGATCAATTTTAAAAGGGAAATAAGCTTCAGTAGCTTTCCAACACACTCAGAATAACCCACCTCTCTCCTCTCTTTTCTTGTTTTAACTACACTGGCATTTTTACTGTTTCTTGAACAAACTAAATTCATTCTTACCTAAGAATCTTGGAATAACTGTTGACTTACTTGCTCATAACTTCTAGTGGGGAGAAAAAAAGCTTCTCATTTTCTGCTTACATATTTTTTCCTCAGAAAGCCTTCCCTAATTACCTTATTATTTAAAATAGCCCATACATATCTCAGCATTCTCTCTTCTTACAGTGCTTTAGTTAAGAATGTTTTTTTTCCTCACAGGACTTATTTCTATCTGATATCTTGTGTGAATGGTTACAGCTGTGTAGTTGATCTGTTTCTCCCATTAGAATGTAAGCCCAGTGGAAGATGGGACTCTGTCCTCCTTACTACTATATTCACAGCACCTAGAACAGTGTCAAGCAAACAGTAGGTTCTCAGTAAATATACTTGAGTTAATGAAAAAAAAAGTGAAGAGATTAAGTGATCCAAGGCTGGTGAATCAGGCTAGTAATAGGGAAAGAACTTGAACTCAAGCGACCTAATTCTAAATCCCTTGCTTTCTCTACCTACATCAGACTACCCTTCTGTTGAATTAGGTCATCAAAAATTTGAGTGTCTTGATATTTCCCTGTAATCAGCCATCTCCCACCTGCCAATAGTTCAGCCAAGATACTACCTATTACCTCCCTTTTGGAAAAGAATGTAGTGTGAAATAGTCTACAACTCGCTGAAAACAAAGTAGATGAAAGCTACTGCATCCTCCATGCCTGTAGCCTACCACTCAAATCAAAGAAAGAAAAATCAATTGATCTAATTTTTTTGCAAACCATGTTTTTTTTTTTTTCCCGCCTGCCTGGTATTCTAATCTCTTCTAAGCAGGTAATCTCAAACACGATGTTGCTACACATTATTGCATTGTGATCAACTGTAATTTGATACTAATTATGAAGTACTTATTTTATTTACTTAAAAAACAAGTTGTAGTCTGTTCAAGAATATTTATAAAATAAAGCTCTTTTTACTTTCTATGTGCATTCTTGAGCTTAGGGTTTAGAGAATTGCATGTAACCATAACTGAGGTTTGCTGTGCTGCAGCAAAATATCTGGGGGTGGTGGGGAAGGAGGGTGGAGGGAAGGTTGGGGACCATGAAATCCTGGATCCGTGTGAATCGTGACTCCCTCCATGTATGTCACAGCACAGAGAAAGAGGAGATTAGAACTATTGTTCCAAGCTACTTTTTATTTGTATGAGGATCTCTCCAGGATATAATTGATTGCCTGGGCAGAGTTTCTCCCTTCTTTTAAAAGTGGGGTACCTTTTCCAAACCTGGCCTTTGCACTCCCTTAATTCTCGTAAACGATGCCTACTGTTTTTACAATAATAATAAGCACTATCACCTTGCTGCTTGAAATATTAGGCAAGGAATGTACAAAAACTTTGTGAACCTCAGTTTCTTCAGATAAAAAATGAAGACAATTATATACAAATCTCATAGTTGTTCTTTCAGAGATTAAGTGAGATAAAGTACATGTGCTGATTAGAGCAGTGCTTGACCCAGGTGCTTAGTTAGTGTTAGTGCTATCCCTTCTCCCCACAGTCCTTTTGATTCTTCCTTTCTGAATTGTAACATTGAGTCTGCATACTCTTCCCTCCAGAATGCAGTTGTGATATAAAAGCTGAACATGGATTTGCCATCAATTTTTCTGAGTGCAAAAACTTCAGCTACCTAATTGTCCTATTTTTTCTAATGACCCACTCCATTATTTATTTTTTTTCCTCAATACTATCTCTGCCATCAGTTAAATACATTACCAGTAACAGGAAAATTCTTGGCATAATTGGATACCACAGTGCTCCTTTTGAGTCTTATAGTCACTGTATTTCTCAATTATCCAATACAGAAACCACTGGGAAGTGTTAATTAGGTACTAAGAGCAAATTGGATTACCTTAGGGATTTTTTTCTTAACAACCATTTTACACTCAATCAGGTGGTAAGGCCATAAATTATACATATCATCCTAATATCTGGTCCAAGTGTGATTCTTGACTTTCTGTGGTTTGACATTCAAGTTTGCATCTTTATAAAGTTATTTAAAAGTATTCTGTGTTCTTAGAAAGCACCCTGATTGGTATGATAGAGTTGGGAAATGTTGATGATTATGATAGCCAGATTCAGAAATTTACATTCTGTGGGCAGAGTTAATTCTGTCATGAACTTAAGAGTATGATATGGTATGGTTGTTTTTTAAGTAACTTTTAAAAAACATCTTTATTGAGATATAATTTATAAATGATAGTTTTTTTACATCCTGAAACAATAAAACTTGTTAAAGAAAACATAGGGGAAACACTCCAGTAAGTAGAAATGGGTACAGACTTCATGAATGTGACCCAAAAGCACAGGCAACCAAAGGAAAAATAAACAAATGGGATTATATCGAACCAAAAAGCTTCTGCACAGCAAAAGAAACCATCAACAGAGTGAAAAGACAACCAACAGAGTGGGAGAAAATATTTGGAAGATATACATCTGACAAAGGATTAATATCCAGAATATACAAGGAACTTAAACAACTTTACAGCAAAAAAAACAAATATCCCAATTTAAAAATGGGCAAAGGAGCTAAATAGGCATTTCTCAAAGGAAAATATACGAATGGCCAACAGACACATGAAAAACGCTCAATATCACTCGACATTTGGGAAATGCAAATCAAAACCACTTTGAGATACCATCTGACTCCAGTTAAGATGGCTAATATCCAAAAAAACTGAGAATGATAAATGCTGATGAGGTTGCAGAGAAAAAGGAACTCTCATACACTGTTGGTGGGACTGCAAAATGGTACAGCCTTTATGGAAAATGGTATGGAAGTTCCTCAAACAATGACTGATAGATCTACCATATGACCCAACTATTCTACTGCTGGGAATATACCCAGAGGAATGAGAAAAGTTTTAAACAAAGCTTTGAGCAAAGATTTTTTTCCTTTAAACTCAGCATCAGAAAATGTGTACTGGCCTATGCCACACCTGATCCCAAATCTTAATGTTGTGGTGGGATCTAGACTTGGAACATCCGACCTCAAACCTCACTCTTCCTCTTCCTGGCTGTGTGTTCTTAGATAAATAAATTGAATTAAATAAATCTTCACTTAACAATTTATTTAACAAATATTTACTGAAAACTTACCTATGCTAGGCACTCTTGTAGGTATTTTGGATAAAACAGTGAGCAAGACAAGCAATAGTCCATGCTCTTGTAAAAATTCTGGCTTACGCTGATTGAATATTGGGACATGCCCGGTGTAGTTCTAAACATGTAGCGGAAATAAACAGCAGGGGAAATGCAAAGAAACAGGTTAACTTTCTGCTAGGGAGGAACACACTCTTAACCCTTAATTTCCTTAGTTTTAAAATAAAAAGTATACAAATATGTATATTCTACGGTTGCTATGAGGGTTTTACATATAAGTTTTAATCAAGTCTGGTCATTGATTAAGCTGAGAAGTATGGAAGCTGTGTTTCCACTATGACTGTGTAAAACCCCCTTTTTTTTTTTTTTTAATGGGGAAGACTTTGCCAATGCATGGGCAAAATCCTAGAGTGAAGGAAGAACAGATTTACTCAAAAAACAATAAAAATTCTAGTTGACAGAAAGTGGTGAACATGTAAGAGAATAGTCGGTTACAAAGCTTGAAAAATCATCTCAAGTACTCCTCTACTATCTCTCTTTTAAGCTAATGAAAATTCTGCCACAAATTTTTCCTACCTTCCCTGAAGGAAGATGATCTTTTTTTGACCTTCCATAAACATTTTAGAGGCCAAATATAATACAGGAGAGAACACTGTGTTAACAAAGGACCCAGTAACCAAATGTGCAAAGATGACTTACAGTCTCTTATAGCCTTTGCTTCTTCACTGTATACCAAGAATAGTATTGACCTCACCTCTCAAGAATAAAGGGCCAAGATTTATTTATGCTTTAGGTCACTTATAGAAGGCTATATACAAATAAATTAATAAATAAGCCGATGAATATATAGTATACTTATTTTTATATTCCCTGATAGTACATAGGAGAGGCTCAGTAAGAGGTTATTAGATAAATACACTTGTAAATGCATGCCCATCTCTCAGAAGAAAGGAGAAGAAGAATATAAAATTTCACAGTGCTGTGCAAATGAAAATGTTAATTACCACCTCACTGTTCTCAACCTATCATTATAATTATTGGTATAGATGCTTTGTTCAACATGCATATGTGATTATGAGCTATCTGATAGTAATGCCAAATCCTCATCTCTGGTTCATTAATGTCTATTATTCAGGACACAGTGAAAGCCAGTTGGCTTGTTGAGGGCTACAACAGAAGCTGTTGGATAATCTAATAGGTAGCCCTCTTGCAAGCTCCTATTCTCTAAATAAGAGAGCAAGTTTTCTCACACATGATTTTGTGTCATGGGATCTAAACAGGAGAGCTCTGCAGCTGCACAGCCTCAGAGCAGATGTTGCCCTGTCAGGTGTCTTTGATTCTGCTCAAGAAACCACAGGAAGCTGGTTGCAGACAAATCAGCAGCACTGTTGGAACAGGGGAATGGCAGCCTGCACTGTGTGCTCACAGAGGAGACATGGCATTCAGCCACATAGAAGGGAAAATGACTAGGGCTAATGTAGAAGTACAAATAAGTGGGACCTGGCTGTTGTCTACTTATAGTTTGTTACAGAACTTCTTCCACTCTGCTTTGTAGTAGAGTTGACTATTGAAATATCTGTGTCATTTATTCAATTAAAAACCTTTTGATGACAAGGACCACATTCTAACCATTTAGGATAGCCAGCCAGCTCCTAAATTAGTGCATATAAGAAGGATGTGCCATAAAATATTTTTAGATTTTAATTATTTGAACTAAACTAATACCTAGGGACACTAGGAATGGAGGAAAAAAGGCAGCCAGTGAGACCTGAATTGATATTTATTGAGTAACTTAGTGCAAGGAAAAGTATTTTTATATTACATTATTTCATTTTATTTTATAGCAATACTATATGTTAAGTAATACCATTCTTATTTTAATGTAAAGTGAATGGGACAGCTGAATAAATTTCCCAAGGTCACATATCTAGTGTATTACAGAACTGGAATTCAAATCCATATTTGTCTGATAACAAAGCCCAGTCTTTTTCTTTTGCCTCAAAATTACTAGATTGTTTTTTTTTTTTTTTTGGTATAATTTCTGAAATTTAGTTTTATTATGGTAAATGCATTTTTACTGCAACTTCAATATGATCATGTGCACAGATTGTATGAATATGTGTGAATAATCATATGACTTAAAAATCATGCCACTATTTCTGTTAATAGGCGTGGTTTCCTATTTAAAAAGGGAATTGAATTCACCATTATAGCTTTTGGGAACACATTTGGCTGCCTATCCAGCATTCATTTGCTCCCTTCCTTCTTCTTCACAGAATATGTTGTTCAAGTATTTATTCTTCCATCAAAAAAACCCATGTGCCTTAGGAGAAACATGACCTACTCAAGCTCCAAGGAGTTGGCCTGACTTCTCTAAGGTTAATCCCACACCCCTTGACAGTTTTTGGCTCTAGACTGGTCACGTGGTACATTTGGGGTCTATAAAATGCAAGGAGGAATTTCCATGGGGTTTTTGGAAAAAGTTATACTTGCTATTCTGAGATATCTTCTGGATGCCAGCCTTCTTTCTTCTGCACTCTGCTGTTCCTGGAAGTGAAGTCCAAAACTACTACAGACATCATGCTACCAGCCTGAGGGTACGACATCACTACACAGACGAAGGCCAGGCCAAAAGATTGGCGAGGAAGTGGACCTGAACCCTTTGGATTAAGTTAACCTTAATGCTTGTGGCCAAAGAATTTACTTATTGTTTAAGCAAGTTGGATTTTCTGATCTTGCAGCCCAAAGATCAAAATACCCTGAATGCCTAGACAAGAAATAAGTGATAAATTTGATCCATTTTGTTAGATCACATCATCTCATCTCTTATATGTCATTTTATGATTAATAACTTATTGGAATCTACCTTCTCTCATCAAGTCCTTTTCATTTAGCCTCATTTTACAGATGTAGAATCTGAGTCTTAGTGTTAAGTGACTTGTCCAAGGCTACAGTCTTACTAAGTAACTTGAACCTTGGGTTTCTAACTTCAAAATTACAAACCCATGCATTTTAATCTCATCTAAACTAAGCTGAAATAAAGAGCATGGGCAGAGTTAAGTTCGTTGCTAATTAGTAATGTAAAATAATACAATTTATTAATTGTTGCCTTTATTCAATAGTAAAGAATTATTTTGAAGCATCAGTTTCTGGAATACAATAAATAGAGTGGCTGGGTCTGTTCTTGTCTTTTTTCTTTCCTCTTCTCATTTTCTTTTCTTTTTCTTTTCTCCTCTTTCCTCACAGAATTGTGTTCATTCTCAAAGCTTGACTAAGCACTCTTCATCTGCATTCCCAATAACCCTCTGGCCACAACTATCAACCTATTTAATGTGTTATTATAATTATCTGTTTCCTGTCTATCTCAATCACAATCTAAGCTACCTGAGAGCAGACATGGTATCTCGCCATTTTTGTGTAATCCACTTCTAGAACATAGTAATCAGTCAATTCGTGTTTGTAGACCTGAACTGTGCTTCAGCAATCCACCTGGAATTTTTGAGACGCAGTCATTTTGTATAGCTAAGTTTTGTAGATAGCTAAGGGCTAAATATTTTAAGTAAACAAAGCTTTTAGATTTCAATTGATTTCAATTCATTTCTGAATGAGAATCTTTATTAAACTTAGTGCATAATTTTACATTTTCTTAAAGCTTAGGTGATACAGTTTAGCCATTTCATATAATGATGTCCCGCCTTAGAAATTACTTGTGTTATAACCATTTAACCTTATGATGGCTGATCCATAATCTCTGTTATTCTTTAATTCATATAGCTACTGTTCATATTTTACTTCACCCTTCCTTGTTCTCTTTATAATTGCTTGCAGAGGTTCTCTACCAGTTTTATGTTTATATTTTGACTATTACGGACTTGAGATTCTAATATGAACTGCATTAGTCTGTTTCTGTTGCTTATAACATAATACCTGAAACTGGGTGATTTATAAAGAAAACAAAATTTATTGCTTACTGTTTTGGAGGCTGGAAAGTCCAAAGTCTAGAGAACACAGTTGGTGAGTGTCTTCTTTGGTGGTGATAGATGGTATTATGACATTGCAAGATGATGGAAGCAGAGAGAGATAGCACCTTACCACCTCTCCTTTTAAAGCCCTTAGAACCATGTCCATGACCACCATTAAACCATCAACTTAATCACTTCTTCAAGGACCCACCTTGCAATTACCATAATATGATTTCTCATCCTCTTAACAGTGTCATAGTGGGGACCAAGCCTCCAACACATTAAACTTTGGTGGGGACACAATTCAATCCACTGCATTAACCTTATGGACAAATTATACGTAAAGTAAAAATACATTGTTTTTGAGTACAGGGCTAAAAGCCACCTGTTTTCATAGATTCCAGAACAGTAAACTCTAATAGATGAACTTTGGGTATATATATTGGAATTTTCAGAGTTTTTTATTTTTTTCTCTATTTCTAGTTTTGAGTGTTTGAGCAAATCTTTTTGGAGACCTGATTTTTCAAAAGATGAGGAGGCTGTTTCATAGACGTGATTTGTCCTTTTTGTTTGTTTCCTTTTAACTTCAGTAATTTAAAGAAATGTCCTCCTGTTTAGTAGCTCCCTTTCCTGAAAATGCAGGTGTGCTTTCCAGTTTTACCCCCTCAGACTTACTGATTTGTCTTTCTTCTCAATTTGTTTTCTATTTGTATCTGGCTGTGAGAGGTATTTTTTCCAAAAATTGAGAGGACAAATATGCAAACATTAGCTCAGGTGGGAACTTGACTTTGCTCTTGCATGTCTTATTTTAGCTTAGTATTGCAATTTTAAAATAGATTTAAATATGTTCAGAATTTTTATAGAAAAGTGTTATCTATTCCTTTTGAGGACATAGAACTGTAAATTCTCTAATTAGTACAGTCAGAACAGAAGAGTTCTTCCTAAAAAGCTGTATTCACACAGGAGGAGTTGCATAAAACATTCTTCAGTTACATTCTCAGAATTTTTTTTCATGTTGAAATTTGCTGCAGCATTGTACACAAGAAAGAACATTCAAGAAGGTGTCACAAGGTCTATATTTTGCAGCCCCAGCTGCACCTCAAATGCATTGTGCAAGAGTTAAAAGGTTTGCTCAGTCTTAGCTATTTCTCTGTGTAAAAATTACATATTGTCTGATATACGGAGAATATGATTCAATTCACTTTCTCACAATTAAATAGATTTAATAGCTCCTAGAGAATCTCTGGCCTCTGTCTTTGTTGTTGTTCAGTGTTCTTCTACGTATACAGTGATGACACATGAAATCTAAACTCCTTGCCTGCATAAAATCTATACAACCAACTTCTTGTTCCATCACTTCCACCAAGAACCTTGTGATTTGACCACATGAAGTTTCTCCTCTTCCCTTGAGCATATTAGATTTTTTTTGTCACATGCCTACGTGAAGCCCATCCTGACTTACCACATAGAAAATTCCTTCTCCCCAGACCCCAATCTACTGTCACCTTACTAAAAGGCTTACTTGTTTTTCTCAGTTTGAATTAATTGCCAATCCATTGGTTTTCCCATAGCATTCCCGCAGCATGCATACATTAACTGTCAACTCTCTTCTCACATGGTCATATAAATTACCTGTTTATGTAACTATATGTCTTCTCCAGTGTGTGAGTTCTTTACAAGGAGAGAGCGTGTTTTACTCATCTTTCTATCCTTAGCTTCTAGTCCAATATCTGAAATGTCATAGAACTCAACAAATGCTAAATGGATGGATAGGTTGATAGCTAAATAAGAATATAAGTAAATAGAAAAAAATCATTGTAAAGATTAGATTATTCTAACTAAAGATGGTGTGTAGACTAAATGACCTCTTAAAGATCCCTTAGAGCTGTCAATCCATATACCATTTCTTCATCTTAGACATCTTTGAGTCACAACAGTGTTGATAGATGTGAACTTACTTTCCTGAAAGTTTTTGAGAGTAAGATAAACTGCTCAGTGCTAGAGATTTTTAAAGGTAGCTTCTATTCAGAATGAACTCCAGGGCTGCATGAAGGATTTGCAGGTTAATAATAATACTCTGATGATCAGAAACATTACAGCCTTATTTGCAATGGTCATTTGAGTATTGGCCCCTGATATTCTACCTAATCTTATTTGATATTCACTTCTACTCTTTAAAAGAATTTATCAACATTGTGATACCTTTTTTCCTCCAAAGACATGATTTTATTTTCTGGGGAACATGATTTTAAGTATAGAAATATTTTACATAAGAGAAATAAATGTATCTTCTTTATGCATTCCCATTTGTGTTACATGTACCTTATAAAGAACAAAATATGCTTTTAGTTGAGAAAAATGTTATTAAAAATTATTTGTACTCTATTTTATTTACTTATTCATTTATTTGAATGATTGATTTGAATGATTAATTGGTTAAATAAACAATTCTTGAGCAGCAAGTGTGTGCCTACCATTGAACTAAGCACATACTAGTTGGAAAGATGTAAACCAAGAGTCTAAATCATAAAATGGGCGGCAGCGCAGTGTAGTACAAAGAATGCAGACTTTAGAACCATGAGTATGGCTCTGTATCTGTCACTTTAGTGATCCTGGACCAGCCTCAAACCTTTCTAATTGTTTCCAAGTTGGGAAAATGTCCTCAAGACGGTAGGGTACATTTCCTGTTTGTCTCATGTACTATTACATCCCAAGTACCTAACACAGTGCCCAGTCACATAACTTTTTCCTACGTGCTATATAGAAAAAAAAAAAAAAAATTAAAAGTCCAAAGTAACTTTGGGATAGGGGGTTGCTGTCTGAGTGGGAAGAGTCAGCAAAGACTTCAAAGAGATGACTTTGAAATTGATTCTTATTGACTTAATAGGATTTTCTGTACAATTATTATATAATGATAACAATTATGGTATTGATAATTATAAAAACAATAATAATAATACCAAGATATGCTTACCATATGCTAGGCAGTGCTTTAGGAAATTTTAAACATTAAATCGTTTAGATCTCTGAAGATTTTAAGATAAGCACTTTTCTAATCCTCTTTTTACATACGAGGATACTAAGGCACAGAGACTTTAAGATACTTGCACAAAGACACTTACCCAGTGGAGGAGCCTGAATTCGAACATAAGCAGTATGATTGCTTTTTGCTCTCAACTGTCAGCACCTTCTCTCTCTCTCTCTCTCTCTCTCTCTCTCTCTCTCTCTCTCTCTCTCTCTCTCTCCCCTTTAGTAGATGCCATGGAAAGCAATAGACATGATAATCTCCCAATTTCTAGAAGTTGGGGTAAATACAGAGTGGACCTACACACTGTGAGGACAAGAGTCTGATCAATATCTCATGAGACAAAGTATTCTGGAGTCTAGCTGGGGCCTGGGCCCGAGGAACACCCTGAGAAAGACTCTAGGAGGCTGCACTAAACCAAACTTCAGAATAGCCAGGTTGTTATGGGGCATAAATAAAGTATTATTCAAGTAAGTATCAATATCCATAGATATGAAGTATTTTTGTATACTACTGTATTGATTGACACTGTTTTATGTGAAATAGCTAATTACTCTACCTAATTTTTGTTCCCTTGACCTGCTATCATATGTGAGGAACAGCAGAGACTCTGAACAAGCTTCAAACAAAAGTTCCTGATCCCTTGGCCAGGGAATTCCATTCTTCAGTCAAATACTTACAGCTTCCTCAATATCTCTAAGTTTTCAACTCTCAAACTTTGGTCTTTAATCAGTAGAAACTTTTCATTTTTAAAGATATACCTTTTCCTAGTGTTATAAAAGATTTTAAAAACCCAGTAAAATTCACGTAAGAGTGAATGAAGTAATTGTCTGAGTGGTCTTGGCAAATTTATAGAATAATTTTTTTCATTCTGGAAAACTGAGCCCTATGTGGAATTCTATCTCCTAACAAAGTAGGAAATCACCAGCTATGTAATAATATCTGTGTAGGAAGAATTTAATTTGGGAATTACTTGGATAGGAACCTGAACCATTTGTTTTAATTTTAAAAATTATCTAGAAAATTAATATGATTCCTGGGTCTTGAATCCTAAACCACCTAAGATATTTTAAAAATCAACATTATCGAGGTATAAATTACATATAAGAAAATGCATCTACTTAAAATTTACAATTTGATGAATTTTGACAGATCTGTATACCTGTGAAACCACTGTCCCAATAAAGATACAGGTAATTTCCTTCACCGTGAAAGAGTCTTCATGTGCCCTGTCAGACCTACTCTTCTTCTACCTCTAGGCATTAGCAGCAATGAATCTTCTTTTTATCACCATAATTTTATTTTCTATAATTTTATGTAAGTGAAATTATGCAATGTGTACAATTTTGTGCCTGTCCTTCAATTAGAAAAATAATTTTGAGATTTTGCAGATTTATCTTGTTTTATTTATCCATTCATATGTTGAAGTACATGTGGGTTGTTTCCAGTTTTGAGGTACTATGAAAAAAGCCGCTATGGACATTTACATACAAGCCTGTGTGCATATATGTTTTCATTGCTATCGAGTACTTAGAAATGGAATGGCTGAGTTGTACAGTGCATTTATGTTTAACACTTTAAAAAATATCAAACTGTTTTCTAAAGTGGTTGTATCATTTTACATTCTCATCAGCAGTGTGTGAGAGTTTCAGTTCCTCCAGGTCCTCATCAACACTTGTCAGTCTCTTAAAGTATAGCCATTCTAATACGTATGTAGTGGTATCTCATTGTGGATTATTTTTCATTTCTTGGCTAACTAATAATATTGACCTTTTTTCTTGAGCTTTTTGTCCACTAATATTTTCAATATCTGAGGAAATATTTTTTACAACCTCTTATAGAAGATGTATTTCTATAGGGAAACAAACAAAGGGAACACATTGCCTAATATATTGAAACTAAGAAAGTGGCTAACTGTTAAGCACTGTAGATGTTACTGTTATAATGTTCTTAAATTTTTTTCTCCAGCTTCAGTATTTATTTTATTTTTTTATTTTATTGCACCACCTTGCTGCCTCCCTTGTAGCAAGTAATGCTCAACCTAGATAGTTTCTACGCTATTGAAAAAGGGGATTTGTTAGAGTTAAGCTGAGTCAACAGAGTAGCTGCTAAGAAAAATAGGGTTCCTAAAGATCAAAAAAATATATGTTACATATTTGATTACTTCAATGCCTGATCTCAGGCAATTTTCTCTTCTCATGTTCTTCTCTTGGGTTATATATCATCTGTTCCCAAGGCTTTAATACAACCAATTCAGAGACAATTCATAAATGTATATTTCTATCCCAGCAGTTTACTTTAAGCTCTCAATCCAAGTATCCCACTAAGACTTATAAAAGGCACTGTAAATTCAAATTCATAAAACAAATAAGGCCTGTATTGCCTTGATATGAAAAACAGGAAAATATATCACAAGAAAATAATATTACAGACTGATAGCCCTCATATACATGGATGCAAAAATTCTAAACAAAATTTTAGAGAATGGAATCCAATGATATGTTAAAATTATAATATATAATGACCAAGTGAGGTTTATCCCAGGAACACAGGGTTGTTAACATTCAGAAATCACCATATTAATAAAGTAAAAAACAAAAAACAAAGCAAAACTCATCTCAGTAGCTAGAAGAATCATCTGACTAAATTTAGTATCTATTCCCGATTAAAACAAAACAAAACATAACCAACCAAACAAACAAACAAAAAACCAACTCTCAGGAAAGTAGAAATAGAAGGGAATTTTCTCAATCTGATAAAGAGCATCTATGAAAAACCTGCAGCTAACATTAGACTTATTAGTGAAAGACTGAATACTTTCCCCTTAAGGTCAGGAACAAAACAAGGATACCCATTCTTGCTACCTTTATGCAACATTGTACTGGATGTTTTAGCCAACACAGTCAGTTAAGAAAAAGAAACAAAGGAATAAGTAAAACTGTTTTGTTCACAGATGACATGACATGATCTGATAGAATCTATTTAAAAAGCTATCAGACTAATAGGTTTAGCAAGGTTGCAACTGAATTGTGTTTGTACATCTCAAAAGGAGCAGCCAGAAATTGAAATCAATAAAGCAAGTCTATCTACAGTAGCATAAAATATGAAATAGGGAAAAATCTGATGAAATATGTGAAACAGACATACACTGAAAATGACAGAATATTGCTGAGATAAATTAAAGACCTAAAGAGTGGAATAACATCTTGCTCATGGGTTGGAAGAATCAGTACTATTAAAATGTCCATTTTCTCCAAACTGATCTAGAGATTCCATACTCAAAATTCCAGCATAAATTTTCATAGATAGACATAATAAGTTAATTCTAAAGTTTGTATGAAAATTCAAAGTACCTAGGAGAGTCAATACAGCTCGGAATATATAAGAACAACAAAGTTGGAGGTCTAAAACTATCTGAATTCAAGAATTATTTTAAAGCTGCAGTAATCAAAACATTATGGTTTTGGTGTAGAGACAGAGAAAGAGATCAACAGAAAGGAATTTAGAGTCCAGAAATAAACCATACATATAAGAAATAAACCACACATATAAGGACAACTGATTTTTGACAAACACACATGATTAAGTGGAGAAAGGATAGCTATTTCAACAAATGGTACTGAAACAATTGGATGTACCTGTGCAAAAAAATAAACTTGGATCTATACCTCACACCATATACAAAAAATAACTCAAAATTGATCATAGGCTTAAATGTGAAACTACAAAACTTCTAGAAGAAATTAGAGAACATCTTTGTGATCTTGGGTTAGGCACAGATTTCTTAGATATAACACTAAAAGTATGAACAGTAAAAGGAAAAATGAATAAATTCAACTTAATCAATATTAAAAATTTCTGCTGTTCAAAAGACACTGTTAAAAGAAAAGACAAACCTCAGAGTGGGAAAAAAACTATGTGTAATATATATCTCACAAGGGGTGTGAATGCATACTACATAAGGAACTCTCAAAACTCAACATTAAGAAACAAACAACCCAATATCAAAGATATGCAAAAGATTTGAATAGACACATTACCGAAGATAATAAACAAAGCATGTGAAAAATTTTCAACACTATTAGTCATTAAGAAAATGTAAATTAAATACAACTACAATGAGATAGTACTATACATTGATTAGAATGGCTAAAATTAAAATAACTTACAATACCAGGTGTTGGTAAAGATGTGAAGGGACTAGAAATAATTCTCATTCTCTGCTAGTGGGAATACAAAATGATGCAACCTTTTCAAAAACCAGTTTAACAGTTTTTAAAAAATGTTAACATGTATTTACCATGTAAACAAGCTAACCTCCAATGGAAAAGGAAATGCATGTCCATCCATATTCATAGCAACTATATAGCCTCAAACTGGAAACAACTCAAATGTTCAACAGATATAAACAAATCATTGTATAACTTTAAAATGTAATATTACTCAGCAATAAAAAGCAATAACAAACTATTAAAATAGTCTGGATAAGTCCTGGAATAG
This sequence comes from Cynocephalus volans, assembly GCF_027409185.1. Taxonomy (NCBI): domain Eukaryota; kingdom Metazoa; phylum Chordata; class Mammalia; order Dermoptera; family Cynocephalidae; genus Cynocephalus; species Cynocephalus volans. The sequence continues at coordinate 90,597,889 of NC_084463.1, forward strand.
ATGGCAAGTGAAAAAAAAATCAGAAAAAAAGCACATATTGTATGATTTCATTTACATAAGTCTCTAGAATATGCAAACAAATCTATACTGACAGAAAGCACATCTTCTGTTGCTTTGGGATGGAGGAAGTGGAAAAGACTGGGCAGGGGAAGGGCTACAGAGGGGCATGAGGAAACTTTTGACGGTGATAGACACCAGAGTAATTCAAATAGTTCATGGAAAGATTCAGATTATCTTTCAATTCTGTTTTTCCACAAACTTTTTGAAGTACCCTTGTATATTTATCTTGATTGTGTTGATGGTTTTACAGATGTATACAATTGTTGAAACTTATCAAACTGTATACTTTAAATATTTGTAGTTTATTATATGTCAGTTATATTTAATAAATCTGCTTTTAAAATCTTCCTTATGTAGTTTCCTAAGACTTCTAAACTAAAAACAAAAATCTTAAATATAACTTCATAGTCTGACATCTGCTTTCTTCTTCAGCTTCTGCTCACATGATGTTTTCCCTTGTTTCCTGTATTCCAATTATTATGAGCTTATCTCAGGCTTTCCTACATCTCTTGTTTTCTGGCTCCCCGTGTTAGTATGTTCTGTTCCCTCTCCTTGAGGTAAATTTTCCTCCTCCATTTGTCCAGTTAATTCCCACTTCTCATTCTTAACTCAGTTATCACTTCCCTAGTTATGCCTTCTTTGACCTCTCTTGTTAGATGAGATCCCCTACATGCTCTCATAGAGCCATATAGCTCTCCTCAAAGTGCTTATCCCAGCCTGCTTTTCCCATTGATCTCTAATCTCCATGAGGCCGGGGCTTTATTGATCCATACTTAACACTGCATTCCAAACTTAGCATAGTGTCTAGCACATAGTAGACAGTGAAAAATATTTGTTGAATGAATGAGTAAATAGTAATTGGGAACCAAAAGGGGGAGATAAAGCTAGTGTGCTGACATTATGAACCAAGCAAAGGCTTTTCCACGGTCACATGCTGACGTTAGCAAACACAATTCAGATCTTCCAGCATATGATACTTGAGATTGACTGTACTTATAATGAAGGCAGAAAACACCAGCATTGTTGTAACAGGAGTAACTCACACATTGTACAAAAAGGTGGTTTTCTTACAATGATCTTATTTTAAGCAAACAGGAAATGGAAATTTCGCTTGGCTATACTTAGAATTTGGTGCCATCAAGGACTTCAAACATCATGCTTTCACCTTATTAGAAGAAAAAGAAGATTGTGTCATAATACTGTTTATGATTTATAGCTAGAGATTGTAAGAGAGATCTGATGTCTTCACAGTTTCAGGGGAGCAATTGTTTCATTGAATAATCATTTTGCTTAGTTTGGGTTTGGTTAGCTGAGAGCCCCTGCTTGCAACAGAATAGAGTGGTGTTGTTCAGGGTAAGTCAGTCACCTCATTTAGTTCATGCAGCTAGAAAAGCCATCTATTGTTCAGATGAAAGGGAGTTGATAAGAAAAATCTATTTGTAGTAGAGAAGCTCACAGTGGCAATATAAAAGCCATTAAAAATGAGCCATGTTCTTGTCAGTTTTTCCATGAATTGATGCTCTTAAAGTTGAACTCTGGTTTAGTATATATTTTTAACAATGAACAATTTGTCTGAGTTTCACAGACAGGCAAGCACAATATTAAAGTAGAATTAATGATTCCATATAAATTTTGCTGTGTTTGGTTAACAGTTATTTAAAATAAGTTTCTTGGCTAGTTTTGGTGTGTGATGAATGAATATATAGAAGAATAAGTGAGTGAACCAATAAATATTATTAAGCATTTATTAATAATATGTGCCAGGTACTTTGATAGATACTTTCACACACAGTATTTTAGTTAATTCTTATGGAAACCCTGTGATATAGGTGTTATTATTCAACAACCTCCTCCCCTTTCTTAGTTAATGAGCAAATTAATTGTCAAATTGATTAATTGACTGACTCAGGTTACACAGCAAGTGTCAAAACTAGGACCGGAACCCAAGACTCAAATCTTATGCTTTCAACACTGAAATAAAATGTGGTGAACAATAAGATCTAAGAAGAGTTCTTTTTTATTTGAATTTTGCTACTAAAGAAATTCTCACAGGTGGTGCAGAGGTTAATGTTTTCAAATTATTTTTTCAAAATGGCAACAAAGGCGAACGTAATTGCCATGAGAAAACTTAAAGGCAAAATTTTGCTTTGCCTTATGAAAGCTGAGGACAATAATTATTTCAAAACACTGCTAAAACAAAATGTCAAAATTGATTCAAAATCAATGGGCTGGCATTTCTTCAATAAAGGGTGTACTCCTTCCAACTAGGATTTGGTGGGGGTGTAGGGAGAAAGGGGCTGCATCAGGAGACAAAGATCTATACTAGTTCACCTAAGGCCTAGGTAGAAGCTGTGGAGAGCCTGGTTTAACTCATATATTGATTTGTTCTTTATTCATTCATTTATTGACTAAACATTCCATACCACAACTAAACAAAAAAACTATTTCAAGTAAACGTCAGGCAAACATGCTAAGTGTGACTCAGATAACGGCCAACCAGTCACTAGTGTGACTGGCCCAAAATACTTGGGGGCAGGTGAGTTGAAGTAAAGGACTCAGATATGACAGGTAACAGAAAGAGTTGACAGTCATGGGGGAAGCTTGTTGGATATTAGAGTTAGTTTACATGGGGCCTGACAACACCTCACTGCAGTCAAGTGTTCCTCAGTAAGAGGGGCATGAGAGAGCTGAGAAAGCATATGAGGAAAGTCATCGGGAGAGTACGATTTGTGAAGAAAGGTTAAAGACTTCAAATTGTTCAATGTAAAACGATTATACACATTGCATAAGTCTAATAGATTTATTCTTTCCTTTTAACTTTTATTGAAAACAAATCAGGAAATTAATACAAAGCCCCTCCAATTTACAGAGTGCCTAGCACAATCCAGATAAGGTTGACACGCATTTTGAAATACATCATCTCTTTAAGCCTTGTAGCAATATTATAGCATTATGACCATTTTACAGAAAATTATACAATTAAATGATAATTATAAATAATTCTATTATTTCTATAATTACAGAAATTATAGTTTAGGTTAACCAGATTAGTCAAGCATACTTACGGACTTAGGTACATTCATTAGTACTTAATTATATATACTTTCCTCCAGTTAGGAAGAGCCACTGTTAGCTCTTATTTCAAAGCAATCTCTTCAATTCGTTTGTAAACTCAGTGATCGCAGAAAGACACATTCATATGACTCTCTGCATTATATACTTCAGGAAACTCAATGATAAAAACATAGTTTGTGTTCCACTTGCATGAAAACATCTCTGCTAAAGATTAAATTAGAATAAGTGGACTTCAACATGCAGTGGAAGGGAGAGGAAGGAGAAGGATATAAAGGTTGAAATCACACAGCCATTAGTGGCAGAACCTAGTGTGTCTGATTGGCTCCAAAGTTCATGTGTTTTCTAAATCAACTATGCTTTCTTTATAGGAGTCATAGGGAAGAATTCCCTCAAAGAGTTACTAAAAAACAAACTGTATTATGGAAAGTAGATGAAAATTGGGATGTGTTGAGTGTAAGTGAAGGCAGGATGGTCTTCCTGTTAAGACCCTGGGTACTCAAGTCAGATTGCTTGACTTCACATCCCAGTTCTATCACCCACCTAAGCTGTGGTCTATTGTATTACTGTTCCCAATATTCTCTCCTTACTCCCTCTGACAGAATTATCTTTTTCCACCCCACTGGCATCAGGTTGGCCATGACATTCTTTGGCTAATAAAATGTGAGCAGGAAGATGTTGTCAATGTCTGAACAGAAGTTTTAAGAGCCACTGCATATTTAGCCATTGAACATTTTTCTTTCTACAATAAGAATATCATGTGCCTGATAGAAGCTGCTCTTCTGTGCATGGAACAACATGGGCTAGCTAGAGTGAAGTCAAGTTGTAAAGGGCATCTAACATGAGGAAGAAATAAACATTTGTGGTTGAAAATCATCAAAAATTTTTTCTTAGTTAATTCATTTACCTGACTAGTATAACAACAACAGTTTTGTTACCTAGAGCAAATTACTTAATCTCTCTGTAAGTCAGTTTCCTTTTTTTTTTTTTTTTTTTTGGTTGGGTTACCTAGTTGTAATGATTAAATAAGTCAATGTAGATAAAGCACTTAGCGTTTTCCAGTTCACATGATATAAATACTTTCTTACAGCTGATTCAAAGCTACCAGAATGATGTCGCTGAGTGGGAAGTTAGAAAGAGGCACACACAATCAGCTCTCATGAGAAGGATCTGGCTGTAGCACACTGCTACAACCGCGCATGTAGCAAACACTGTATTTGCACATATCACATACGAGTAATAAGCACAATAGAAGGGTTTATTTTCTAAAAACTGGTGGTTGAACTAAATGGCTTCTCAGAGTTCCTTTCCATTCTTAAAAACCTGTATTTGGAAGGCCAATCAGATAACTTCAGCATTGGAAGTAAACTTAGAGATGATCTAGTATACCCATTTCATCTTTGTTTGTTTTGTTTTGGTTTGGTTTGTTTTTTTAAAAAAAAATGGTTATGGATATTCATGAGATATGAAGCTGATTGTCTCCCCTCATGCCCTAGATGTGAAGGCCAGATCCATACTGGCAGCATGCCCATTACCACAAGTTAGAATTGTACCCCCTGTCCCCCACCCAATTATTTCCAACTTCCCCCCCTCCCCATTCTGCCACTACAGTTTGTATCCCTAGGTGTGTTCTCTCCCTCTGCAAGTCCAACACACCACATCTTAATAGAAAAGGGAATCGATGCTCAGAGAGGCTGAGTTGCTTGCTCGAAGTCATTCAGTCAGTAGGAAAAAGCACTATGGTTCCTGGTGTCCAATCTTCTCTTTTCCCTTCCAGCATGAACAACCTCTAATTAAAATTTCTATGGAAGATATCAGCAAAGAAAGAAAACAGATGAGTAATTAGCTAATGCTTCTTATCTTGTCCTAATTTCTGATTAGAAATAATAGTAATAATAGACAAAAGATTAAAATTAAACCTGGTCATACTTATTGATAATCCTGTTTTTTTTTGTGTGTGTGTGTGATTATGAGTTCATTTTGAGGAAAGTTGTTATTAGGAAAAATGGGTAATAGTGTGTAGTTCTAATGTATCATTTCATAAAAGTGATGATTATTAGGAAGAACTATAAATGTTACCAGTCATTGAAATGTCTAATAAAGGGTAGTTATTTTGACTATAAAAATGATGCATCATCTCCTAGCATTCCTTAGTAATATCTCCTCCTAAAAATATTGCAGTACACCCCCATGCAGTTATGAATATACTTCCAAATTAGTGCTTTTCAGACCAATAATGCAATATGTTCATATCTTAAGGTAACAGTGATTCATTTTTTAACCATAGTGGTTACTGGCTGTAACTATGGAATACATTGTCATGGAAACAACTTTCCCCCTCTCCCCCCTCCTACTTTAATTCACCCCAGACCTATTTTTGAGAGACAAGAATTACGGAAAAGCATTTTGTGAAATGCATAAAAACAGAAAACAGATACACATTCACAGTTGTGTGTGTGTGTTTATGTGTGTGTATGCAACTCAAAAGAGAGATATATAGATAAATGAAATTTCATTGACTAAAATTAAGCATAAAAGATTAAGGTAATGAAATACACATTTTTCTTTATGTTTTGTCATCTGGCTTTATCAAGTTAAACCAGCACAAACTGTAAAATGGGGAATAACTTGAACAGCCTTTAATGCTGCTCTAGAATAAGAGGTCAGCCTTAGCTTGGGTAATTCATTAGGGAAAGACTGTGTTAGATATTATTGGAACATCACAATATAGAGCATATAATACTTTTTGGGTGTTTGAAATCCAAATTATAGGTTAATGAATAAGGGAAATATTGTACAACTTTTTTAGAATCTATTCTCCTTCGGAAAAAACAGCCATAATTATAGACACTCTGTAGGTGGAAGTGCTCATACGATCACACATTTTATGGTAACAAAAAGGGATAAAATGCTAAGGGATACACTTAATCTGTAAATGTGACTTTAGGATTCTCCAGAAGGCCTCAGACCAGTGATCTCCTAAAATGTGAACAAATTTGCTTAAGCACATATATATTAGACCTCATGAGTCCCAGCAGCCTCCAGATAATCAACTAGGGAAGGACTCCTGCATTTAATGTAAAACAAAAACCAACCAAACAAAAAGAAACCCTGAGGCATGGCTATCCTCTTCAGTTAGAACCAGGTTTAATCCAACTTTGATTGTCTTTCCATGCTGATTTTTGCTCATACTTTGTTTCATATAGATTTTACTTCAAAGAGATCTTAATTTCATGGACTAGACTCATTCCTCTCACAAGCGGGCTGATTGAAAATGTAGATTCCTTCACATTCTCCTGGCCTATGGAAAGAGAATGTAGGGTTAGGCCTGAGAGTCCATGTTTTTAACAAGCGTCCCAGAGAATTCTGACACAATCAGGTTTAATTTCCATTAACTTGGGGTATTTTTCATATGAGTTGAAAGAAAGTTTATAAGACACTCCATTTGATTGACAATTTGCAAGTTTTTTTTTTTTTTCTTCTTACCAGAACTTTTAAACTTTGTAAGGATGAAACATATCATGATATTGGGACTCATATTAGCTTAGTGTATATTACATATTAGCTTAGGACTCGTATTAGCATAGGACTCATATTAACTTAGTGTAGCTTAGTCTGGTATTCTGGTGGAATTACATCTGGAGGACTTGGTTTCAGCAGAGCTTGTTATGAACATTTAGGACTATGTTGTCGCTGTATTTCAGGTGGTATCTGAGTTCAGTGCCCAATTGTAGAGAGACTTTTGGAATTGCCACATTCACGTGAATGTGACAGGCCTGACCCTGCCCGAATAAATCTAGAGACTTTGGAACATGTTTCTGGAGAAGTGTGCAATGTCTCCCATGATGTTGCTTTTAAAACTATTCTCCACCACTTGTCTTTGAACCTCATTTTCATGGCTTATTAATTGTGTGACTTGGGTAAGTGATATAACCCTCAGGGCCTCAGTTTTCTCCCCTAGGAAAATTGCATCCAATAATATCTACCTCTCAGGCTAAGATATGAGAGAAGCCATGTAATAAAGAGCAGCTGTTATGTATCTGTACAGGGTCTTACCACAAGAATGTGTTGTTCACTATATCTAGTCTTTATGACAACGCTGCAGGGCAAGGGTTAGTTGCCCCACTTTACAGATAAACAAACGGGTGCAGATAATGTAAGTGACTTACACAAAGCCATACCAAGCACCAGAGCCAGTCTAATTCCAAACCCTGATGTCTTGCTCTATTTCTACCAACAATCTGTGTGGCATAGTACCAGGCACCCAGGTGCCACCTAAAGATTGCTAGTTTTACCCACTTTCTACCCCACACCCTACTTAACACATTTTCCCCCTGTCTCCAATAAGCAATTTTGCAGCTGTACCAGCCACATGCTGATTTTTTTGGCTTTTTTGCAATTTTGACAGCCTCAGTTAAAAGAGAAAAAAAGCAATAAAGTATCCATCAGTCTCGTCATTCATACTTCCAGAACAACATAAATACTTCTTGAGCTTCTTGAAGCCTGTAAGATACCACGGTGGAGAAAAGACGGACTCTTCCTCTTTGAGATTGAAAAATATTGTATCAGACAAAGCTTTGGTTCTGAGGCCGCTTCTGTCACACAGAGAGTAAGTAAGCTCTCTGACCCAGAAGTAAAGGGCGTAGGGCACCAGCGAAACCCCTTGGAGCCCATTTCCACCCCATCCCTTTGCTGCCCGCCCCCCTCCCCCCGCCGTTGTCAGCACGGGGACGATGCTCCCTGCAGGGTTTCGCGCCGGCCTCCCCTTCCTGGGAACTCGGCCTCGGAGGTCGTCTACACTCGGGTGGCAGTAACGATGGAGACCGAGTGTGGTCTCGGGGTCACGTCGGCGTGGGAAGGCCCCGCGCCGAGCCCAGGGACCCCTGGGTGGCCCGAGTGCGTCCGCGGGCCGGGCTCGGTTGGCGAGCGCCGCGCTCCCCCCCTCGGCCCCTCCCTCCCACCCCGCTTGCCGGGCCAGCGCTCCCCACGGTGACTCTGGATTGCAGCAAGCCACTGGCTTTCTACCAGATCGAGAGCTGCAGTATTTTTTTTTTTTTTTTCCTTCGGAGGGAATAATTTCAGCCCCTTCAGTTCGCATGACAATCTTGTGTGATTGGGGAGAGTAGGCGGGCACCTCCTTTTACATGTTAATACTGCCCCACCTCCTTTGAACCTTCGTCTAAGCTCCTCGCTTCTTTTTATTTTTATGGTTTTTAAAAATATTATTATTATTTTTTAAATTTTATCTCCTCCAAATTCACCATAGGGGCGAAAACCCCCTTTGGTTCTGTCTCTGCGCACCCCCCCCCCCACCCCCGCCTCGTTCCCCAGGGAAGGGAGACCCCGAGACGCTCGGTACTTGCCCGCGGCATTGCTTCCACCGGGGCTCCGGGATGGCCGCGCGGGGCGTAGGGGGCAGCGATCGAAGCGGCAGCTCGGTCTAGGCTGTAGCTCCATGTGCCGGGAGAGCACCGTGTTCGGGTCCTCCAGCGAGCTGCCACTGCCGCAGCCCGAAAGGAATGTGCCCTGTTGTTAAGGACCCTGATTGTTTTACACCAATGATTTGCCACTGCAAAGTTGCTTGCACCAACAACACTTTGTCGTTGATGTTTGGATGCAAGGTAGGACGAGAGGTTCATGTCTTTTTAATGCATGCTGCCTCCCTTGGGAAGCAAACAGTTCCTTTTGTTTGTGTGTCTGCCTGTTGGGAGAATGACAGCAGCTACGACTGCTCTGCCCTCTCTGAGAGCCGGCTGGGTTTTGGGATCAGGAAAGCGCTCTGATTTTCTGGCATCTGATGTTGGGCTGATAACTCGGTGGTGATAGGATCCTGGTCTCTAACATACAGAGGCTCCAAGAGCAGATACAGCTCGGAAAGGGGGCGCCTTAGATGGTTCTGTGCCTGGAATCTTGTTATGCATTTAACTGGCTACTGGGCTCCCGGCCGCTGATTTAGGAACTCCTGAACTCATCACAGGTTAGCACCACCTGGAGCCCCAACCCACTCGGCCCACCAGCAGGAGTAGTTGGGGTTGTAGATGATGTTCTCTAAATGAAATTAAACACATGTTTGCAATTCGGCACTTTTAAAGATGAGGAGCTTATTTCTATTTTAGATAGAATATCAGGAGCTAGGGTCATGTTGCCCCTAATTGTGTGTTTTTCTCTGAGCTTATACAACCCACTTTAAACCAACAAACAAATTTTATCAAGAGGTGGCGCAGTTACTCAGTGAAGTTTGTAGAGAATAACTGTCCCACCCCAGATTTTTGTAAAGGTGATTGCTGTTACAAGGAAATGAGGTTTGAAGGTTTTTGAAGCAGGTTATCATTCATTGCTCCTTGTCTGAAATATGTTAATAGGGCTTTCTTTTGTTGGACCCGATGATGCACTCCCTGAAAAAGATGGATAGAACTTGGTGTTTTAATAGTTTTAGTCCATGAATGGTCTGAGTGCATGTCCCATTACCCCTAGGTACAATCCTCTACTTCTTTTTATCTTGAAAAGCTGGTAGATTTGTCCAGCTTGTTTATATAAAACACTTCGTGTAGCTACTATGGTGACTCCCTAAGGAGAGAGAGAGATTCATCTGAAATAACTGAAAATTCACTTCTGTGAGCGAATAAAAACATCACACTATCTCTATTATTCTGAAAGATAACACCAGAGACTGGATTGAACAGCTGGTAAGCACCTTACACAGTAAAGTTAATGAAACATACACATTCAACTTCATGGATAGTGCTCAGAGGAGGTGTAGGCTTAACGAAATAACTGGGAATCAGGATTACGAGTTTTATACCAGCTATGCCTACAGAATCTTTTCTCTTCTATAGCCTCAGGTATTCTTTCATAAAATGAGAGGTGTGGATGACATAATCTTTTAGACCCCCTTTAGCTCTAACATTATCTGATTGATAACTTTCATAAAATCATTTAGTGATAAAGTTACTGCCAGGGATTTATTTATTTTTTACCCAGTATGATAGGTTGCACCTTAGGGTCAGTTAAAAAAATATTACTCATAGAGTAGCTACACGTTCCTTTAGGAACCCCCAAAGAAGTCTTAGAATTCTTAAAGAGTTGTGTGTTTATCCCTGTCACGAAGATGTATGTGAATGAACAGCATCAGTAACTAGCTAGTTGGGTCCTCTCCCCACACAACCTGTCACCCATCCCCCATGCTTCTATTCATTCTCTTCTAATTGCATTTACAGCATCATCTTAGTAATGGCTACTGCTTAAAATCCATTCTCATGAACTTATGAGAATTGCTTTGCAGTGCTAAACGATTATTAACAAAGGTGAATTATTTGTCAGGGGAAATAAAACAGAAGCTAATTATCAAATAAGGTAAGCTATTGGTGTGGTGAATGCTGAATTTGCATTCAACCCTTCAAGCCCCTTTTCAAAGAAGTTTCTTTTATGCTGTTATATTTTTCCCTGGTTTTCAAACCATAGGAATTGGTATGATTACAAGTACACACATTTGTTTTTAAGGCTGGGAAATTATATTAGTTTAACTTCCTTTAATTTCTATTCCTTTTGGTGTTCTGGTTTGACACAGTCATATTGTGAAAGAGATCTATATCAGTAAAATGAAATACCTATACCATGTGAGTTGGTAAACATTATTACTGGAAAATAAATTAATTCCCTATGGAAATAAAATAATACTTTTGGAAGGTATATCCCATTCTATTTTGCCAACTATTTGAATAAAATAATTCTCAAAAGCCCTACATAGTGGGATCAATTATTATATTATAATCATGCTTAACATATGGTTAATTAGAAACTGGTTGATGTAAGGCTCCCACCTTAGAATCTTAGATATGGAAAGAATACTAGAACCTTCTACTCTAGTGTTCCTCTAGTAGATTTCTTCAACACTGTCTGACAGATGACAGCAGAACATAATGTGGAAAACTTGCCTATCAGACAGGCTTGCATTTCAAAACTAAGTTTCACCCTTAATAGATACATTTGATTACTCTAAGTCTCAGTTTTCTCATATGAAAAATGGCCTTAGTAATAACTACTGCATTACATATTACTATGTTATCGTGATAAATAAAATGTAAATGAGATACATGCAGTGCTTAGTATATATACATTCATAAAATGATTGATGCTTTTCTGTGGTCTTGGTTATTTCATAGATCCACTGAGAGGGGCTGAGCTCATCATTTCTAGGAAGAACACTTTTCACTGCTAAGATAGTTCTTTCCATAAATTGTTCATCTTTGCTATAAGCTCACTCATTACTTGTCTCAATGTTACTTTTCACTGTTCTATGCTGTTTAAATAAAATATAGGAACGATTTATATATTAATATATTCATAACATAAAGTTGTATTTATAACAATTAATGAAAAAATGATACTATTATTTCATTTGATCAACAAATATTCATTGAGCAAACAATAAACACTAGACACTGGAGACATGGCAATAAACATCTCTTGTCCCCTATGGTCTCAAAGTCAAATGATGTGGCAGATGACTATATTACTTGAATTTTAGTTGAATAAGAATTTTAGTTGGATCTTTGAGTAATGAAAGTAGAATTTAAATTGTTGAAAAAAAACTCATAAAGACATAGATGTCAATAAGAAACTTCCAAAAACATGCTAGTAAGCATGAAAATAAGATTATTAGGATGGTTATTTACTTTCCTGGAAGATATTTAACATGACAAAGTCTAAAATCATATTCATGTGTAGGCCAAACTGTCAGTTTCAAAAACACAAACACTGTTCTTATTATGCTAAATCTAGCAAAGGCTTGAAGAACGCTGAGTAACTTGAGCTTTCTAAGTAAAACCCCAAATTATTTTATTTTGTCACTTAGCCATCTCCAGGGCCCCCTTTGCTGAATTCTAGCTGTCATTCAATTTTGTTAACAGACTATATGACATGACTGTAACTACAGAGTGCGTTTCTTTGCGAGGCTCTATCCTAGGCACTGTGATAGGTAATAGCAATACAAATGTCAGTATAACGCCATTCCTCCTTCCAGGAATTCCAAATCTATTGGGAGAGGTAATTCTACTTCCTTCTCTAAAATACAGAATATCCACAGTCCCACTTGACCTTAAGTTCTGATGAGAGAAACAAAAATAGAGTTTTCCCATTATTTCCCTCTCTTTTCCCCAGTTCTTAAGCCATTACTATGCAATGCTGTTTATGGGAATGACTTTCCATGGAGGAGGATTTCTAAAAGGCTTTTTTTTTCTTCTTCTCGTAGTAGTTTCTGTCATTATAAGAAAATAGGTATCACCTTTACAGTTACTTAACTGTTTTCGCCATCTGCAAAGATCCACGTTCTGAATATAATTTCAAGGTGCAGCTTATACGTTATTTATTTTTCTTTTATCTTGTTCATTGAAAGGGTCAGCAGTCCTTGTGTGTCTCCCTCCTTTCAATCTCCTTATTCCAGTGATCAACATTTCCAAAGCAAACACACACAAACAAAAAAGGTGGAATATTTGTTATTTTTCCTAATGTTCTAAAAATACTTTATAAACTGGAATGTTCTGTACAATTATTTCTTTGCTTTTTTTTTTTTTTTTTTACTTAAAAGGAAGATGTGATTAAAATATGGCACATGTTACAAAGTGAGAAAAGGAGCTGAATATACATTTTTCCAAAAAAGACATAAAAATGGGTAGTAGGAATATGAACAACTGCTCAATATTAGGGACATGCAAATCAAAACCACAATGAGATATCACTTCATACCTGTTAGGATGGCTATTATCAAAAAGACAAGAGATATAAAGTGTTGGCAAGGGTGTGGAGAAGATAGAACTCTTGTGTACTGTTGGTGGGAAAGTAAATTGGTACAGCCATTATGGAAAACAGTATAGAGGTTCCTTAAAGCACTCAAAATAGACCTACTATATGAGCCACAAATTCCCCTTATGGATATATACCCAAAGGAAATGATATCAGCACCTTGTAGAGATATCTGCATTCTTACGTCCATTGCAGCATAATTCACAATAGCTAAGACAGGTAAACAACCTAAGTGTCCACTGACAGATAAATGGATAAATACATTATGGTATATATGTATATGTATTACGTATGTATGTATATTGATATATATGAATATATATGTGTGTATGTGTTCATATATATATATGAATACTATGCAGCCTGTTATTTGTTATTACATGGATGAACCTGGAGAACATTATGCTGAGTGAAATAAGCCAGAGACAGTAAGAAAAATACTGCATGACCACATTTGTATGTGAGATATTAACAAAAGTAGTATACATAGAAATAGAGAGTACAATGATGGTTATGGGGGCTGAGGAGTAAATGGGGAGATGTAGGTCAAAGGACACAAAGTTACAACTATATAGTATGAATAAAGCTAGAGATCTAAGGTACAGCATGAAGACTATAGTTAATAATATTGTATTTTATATTGGAAATTTGCAAACAGAGTAGATTTTAGTTGCTCTTACACGCAGAAACACATGCACACAGGGTAAATGTGAGATAACGAATATGTTAATTGGATGGACTGTAGTAATCATTACACTGTGTACATCAAAAGATCATGTTGTGCACCTTAAACATACACAATAAAAAAAAGAAATGTGGTGCAAACTTTAGGGAACCTCTCTCTTCCCCCCAGTAGCCATTTGTTAATATAAAAGCTCAACTGAATCAAACTATCAAGCCCCTAGGCCACATCAGGTGCCTGTTAATATCTTCTTTGATAGGAAAAGTTCTTGATAATATAGTAGAGTCCTGGATCCTGTTTTTTTTCCAGTGAATGTTTGGACATTGCTTGAATCACCCTATGCCTCAAAGGAAAGGAATCATCTGGTAGAAAGCAACCTCCCTTCTGTATGCTGACTTTCTCAAAAAAGAGAAGGAGAGTGAGAAGGAGGTTAAAATGAAAGAAAATAGAAAAAAGAGGAGGTAATCAAAAGAAGTAAGGTTTAAGTTTAGGTACAGAAGAAGTAAAGGGAAAGGAAGAAATAATTTGGTTTGATTAAACATCTAGGCACTGTCTTAGGCTTTACAAGTATTGTTTCCTCCAATCTCCAAGTTATCAGGAATACAGAGAAAGCAGTGAAGAAGTAAGGAAATAGAACAGTATGATGGGAAGGGAATGAGGGGAAGAAAGAGGAGAAAGAGAAAGGGGAAGGGGTTGTGGGCTCCCAACCTCCAAAGGGTTCTCTCCCAAGAGTAGAGCACCAGTCAGCACCTCCCTGTCGGACAGTTCCCTAAAACCCTCTGGCTCTCTCCATCTCTCCCAGACCTCCTTTTCCTGCCTAAAAGGTCTCTGTGGCAAAGAAGTGGTTTTGTTTGCCCATGCTTTTATTTAAATGTGGTCAACTTTGTTATAAAAGAGAGGTGGTACCAGAGGATGCATCGACTGATAGATCACTATGTACATTTTTGTCATTGATTGGACAATTTTCCTCTATTTTGAAAATTGCCAAACTTTTACTATTTTGGGTGTGTTCTTTGTTTTTATTTTATGGTAATACATGTTCATTGAAATAACCTAAAAGGAACTGAATTCAGAAAGAAAACAAATTAGAAAATATTTATTGTCTTAGAGGACTAGAGACAATAACTGTTAGTATTTTAGTGTGTATTTTCCTAGTTTCCCAGTAATATTTTGTTTTTGTTTGTCAATACATAGCTTATTTTTAATATGTAGTTGTAATCATTTTGAGTTTGTATTTGAATATTTTAAATTTAATTAGGTGTGTAAACATATTTTAATAGGTGTATAACAGTTAATCATCCTTATCTTTGGATATTTCTTTTTTTACCTCCAAATTTTCTACTTTTACCTCCAAATTTTCTACTCTTGAAAATAACATAAAATAAACATCTTGGGAAATTTGTCTTTTTTGGATTTCAAATTATTTCCTTTGGCTAGGATAAGAATAAGAAAAATTACTGAGTCAGTTATTCTTAAATATTTTAAGATGATTGATGGTGGTTATTGCTATATTTATTTCAAAGAAGACCATATAAATTTACCCTGTACTTTATATATCATAACATTCTCCAACTTTAAATAGTTTTCATCTATTTTACAGATTTATAAATGAGAGGCAAACTAGTTTTTCTCTTGTGGATAGGGTTAAAACTATTAGGTTCTGAGTTGATAGGAATCTCATAACTATATTGGTGAGTCCCACCTTAGTAATATCTAATATGTAAAGAATTCAAATGTTGAAAATGGATACTTTGAGGAGACAGCTATTCACATTGCCAAAGCATCAATCCCTGTTCCAACACACAGACTGACTTGCTGCCATGTGCCAGACACTGTTCTACATGTTTACAAATGTCAACTCACTTAATTTTCACAATAACCCTTTGAAATGGGTATAATAGTTATCCCAATGTTACAGATGGGGAAACTAAAGCATGGAGGGCTTACATAACTTGCCCAAAGTATAGCTCTTAAGTAGCAGAGCCAAAATTTGAAACCAAGCAGTTTAGGTCTAGAGCCTACACTAATTTCCAGAATAACTATAGTACTCTTTCAAATAGCAGGTTTCTATAAGTGCCTTTAAACTATGAGCTGATTTGCGAAAGTATAATTTACACACACCTTTTCGGGATCACACTGAATTTGAATGCAAGGTACACCTATCAGAGGACTCAGCCTCATTGCATAAGCTATTTCGTTTGAGAGAAATTCAGTCCAACACTCCATTTCCAATAGCAGTCATGCTTTCATTTTCTATGTGAGGTTACTAAATTATAGAGACAGGAGGTGACTTACTCAAGGTCACACAGCAAGTCACAGAACCATAGCTCAACCAGGTCTCCTAATTTCTAACTCATTATTATTCTTTCTATGCTATAACTTAACTATGAACTAGAAGTTCTGGAAACCAAAGTGAGAAAAGAGAAACTGACACTCTTTATTTGTGAAAAGCAGGAGAATTAACATCCTCCTTGCAGAACTGTCAAGGATTAAGTGAGATATCACATATAAAAACATTTAGCACAAAGGCTGGTATGTGGTAAATATTCAAATATTCAAATATTCAATTTTTTTTCTTTCATTTTACTAAGGCCACTTTGCATACTGGTGAAAAGGTGGAGATTGTTCACAGAGAGTTGACTGAATAGTATTTAATTGAGTACATTGAAATTTACCCATCAGTAAATGAGGTGTATTTTAACCGACCAACACATTATTAAAGTGTTTTAATGCTGCAAATGGCAGAATCTATATACATATGCAATTTACACAATTCATGTCAAAAAAAACCCTAGATTAAATCTGACCCAGAAAAAAAAATGAAAAATGAGCTGATGAATGAAACAGGTGCTGAATGTCCCAAACAAGTAGGCTGCATGGGCCCTGTGTTCCTTTTGATGAAGTATACTTGCCAGGCCAAGGTCTTTTTAAAAATTTTATTTTTAATAGTAGAAAATTTGAGAGAAAAACAGTAAATATCAAAAAATAAGGGTTAACTGTTATGCCATTATTAAAATGTGTTCACAGAAAAGGAATGTTGAGTCATAGAATTCAGAATCCTGGAAAAGCTCAGACTTTATAAAGTCTTTTGTCTAGTACTGACTTATGGGTATCCAGGTAAAGTTCCAAAGTAGTTCAAGTGGTAAAATCATCTCCAATCCCTTCTTAATTAAACTACCCCTGGACTCCTATGGCACCTAACTCTTAATGCTTGCATCTTAATTGTAATATTCTGCTGTAAATTCTGTCTACTTGTCTGTTTGCCTACCTAAACTGTGAGCTCTTTTGGGACAGGGGCCATATTATATTCATTTCGTATAGTGTCTAAAAGACCCAGAAAATAGAACTGTGCCTGTTTCACAGAAGAAAGTCCATAAATGTTTGTCAAATGAATGAGTGAGTGATGTAGGTACTCATAAATTTTTACTGTGTGAATGAGTGAAAAATTAATTGGTGTGTATTTTGTTGCAGTTCATTTGTCATTTTTCTTTAACAGCTTGCCTTTGAGAACCTCTTGTGTTATCAAACTTCCTAGAGATAATGTTTCCTGGGGTGATGAGGTTTCCAGACATTTGATTAATTATTATTGGGGGTATATCGGTGAGTTTGTTTCTGGATGAGACTAATACTTGAATTGGTAGACTGAGTAAAGCAGATTGCCCTCCCTGATGTAAGTGGGCCTCATGCAACAAACTGAAGACATGAGTACAATAAAAAGGCTGAGTAAGAGGGAATTCTGCCTACCTGACTGCTTTGAGCTGAAGCATCAGACTTTTTTGGCCTTTGAACTTGCGGTGAAACATTGGCTGTTGGGTTTTGAGCTTGCTGGCTCTTGGGTTGAAACTTATACCATAAGCTTTCTTGGTTCTCAGGGCTTTTAACTAGGATGAGAATTGCACATTGGCTCTCTTGAGTCTCCAGCTTGCCAACTGCAGATCTTGGGACTTACCCTCCATAATCACGGGAACCAATTCATATATGTATATATATATGTGTGTGTGTGTATGTGTGTGTGTATAGATTAGATGTAGATATATAGAGAGATAGATATATAAATATGTGTATATATATAAACACACACACAAGGGTACTTCAAAAAGTTCATGGAAAAATGGAATTATAAGATGAGTCTTTCATAAAATTTTGAAGTACCCTTTTATATATACAGATAGATTGATAGATGATAGCTAGATAAGTAGATGTAAATACAGATGTAGATAGAGGTAGATATGTAACTTTATATTTATATATATCTCCTGCTGGTTCTGTTTATCTGGAGAACCCTAACTAATAGAACTGGTATCTGGGTGAGAAGCCTGGACATGTCATCACTAGTAAGTCATTCATCTCTGGTAAGCTATACTGTAATCATGAATACAGTTGAATCTCCGTGCTATGGGGATCTTGTTGCAGTTAAGGTTGTTTTCTCATAGGTTATGGATTTACTTCACTATAAATCACAGATTATACCTACAGATGTACCACAGTAGAAAACATTCAAAGCTACTTTAATTACTTTTTCATCTATATTTGCATACATGAATGCGTTAGACTTATGAATTATCAGACTTATGAATGAATCATACATTGCAGTGATAATAAAGAGGACAGTAATAATTTTTCCTGTATAAATTTAAATGGTTGAATCAACTAGAATAAGAACATTGTTCTCAACGATGGCTTCTGGAAACCTTGTAAATAATATAATATTTTGAAAACATCAATTTGTGTGTATTTTTTTGTTTTTTTTAGTTATCTCTGGTTTTATTATTTTTAAAAAATTTTACTATGAAACATTTAATACATATACAATAAATCTGGCTACAGCAATCAATAATTCATGGCCAATCCTGTCTTCTTTGTACCCCCCACCCACTTTCTGCCTTCTCCCTGAATTATTTTGAGTAAATCCCAGTATCATCACATTCATCTGTATATATTTCAGTACATGCCTCTAAAAGATAAGAACTCTTTTATAAAAGACATAACTGCAGTATATAATCACATTTTAAAAATCAGTAGTAATTCCTTAATATAATCAAACATCAAACATTTTTAAATTTCTCCAATTTTCTCCCCCTCCTTTCTTTCTTACAATTGATTTGTTTACATCAGGACCCAAACAAGTCCTGCTTGCTGCATTGTTTGCTATGTCAGCTGTCCCTTAAGTTTCTTTTAATCTATAGTTTCCCCCTTCATCGAATTTTTCCCCCTTTACCCCATAAAGTTTCCCAAGGTCTGGATTTGCTGGTTCCTTCCCTTTAGTGCCATTTAACATGCTCCATCATCCCTTGTATTTCCTGATGATTGGTTGCTGGATACTGAGGCATGTTCTCACTCAGATTGGATTTGGCTTCAGAGGTATATATTCTCACTGCAGGAGGCCCATTATGTCTGATTGTCTGTCTGTGATGTTAGCAGACACTGATGATCATTTGCTAGATCCATTATTTCAATAGGGGTTTGCAAAATACCACATTCTAATTATTTTATTCCCGCTTTATTTACTAGCTGGGATACTTGAATAGAAAAATATGTTTTCTCCTCAGCTATTTATGGTTACCCTGAGGAGCAATTCATATAGGAAAGACAGGATAAATGCTTAACTCTTCCCTTTTATTCATTAGTTTTTAAAAAATGAATTATTTCCATATCATCTTCCAAAGACAATGAGAGTTTGTTTGCTTTTGTTTCACTGTCATTATGATTTTTTTGTGGTGATAAGATTTAGTTTCTTTCTCTCTTTCATTTGCATTCTTGTTCTAGTAGTGGATTTTGTTCTTTCTTGTGTATTCATAGTAGTGATTATCATTTTTTCAGATTCCAGATGCAGGACTCCCTTGAGGATTTCCTGTGGGGCTGGTTGTGTGGTGGTGAAATCCTATTGTTTTTATTTGTCAGAAAAGTACAATATATCTCCCTCATTTCTGAAGGATAGCCTTCGTGAGTATAGTATTCTTGGCTGGCAGTTTTTTTCTTTTAATATTTTGAATATATTGTCCCATTTTCTTTCAGCCTGTAGATTCTCTTGAAAATTGTGCTGTTAGTCTTATAGGGGCTCCCTTATAGATGACGATGCTTTTTTTCTTCTTTTAAGATTCTCTTCTTGTCTTTGGGCTTTGCCTGTTTGACTGTAATTTGTCTTGGAGAGGATGTTTTTGGGTTGAATCTGTTCGGGGATCTTTGAGCCTCTTGGATCTGAAGGTCCATGTATCCCCCTATACCTGGGAAGTTTTTTGCTGCTATTTCATTGACTATGTTTTCAATACCTTTTCATTTCTCCTCCCCTTCTGGAGCACACATGATTTGGATGTTTGTACACTTGAGGTTGTCTGGTAGCTCTCTTAGATTTTCTTCATTTTAAAAAATTCTTCTTTTTCCTATTTTTTTTTTTTGTCTGCCTCGGTTATTTCAAAAAGACTATCTTCAAGATCAGAAATTCTTTCTTCTGCTTGTTCTAGTCTTCTGCTTAAGCTCTTCAGTTGTGTTTTTTTATTAGTGAGTCTTTCAGTTCCATGGGTTCTTCTGCATTCTTTTTTAAGGTATTCATCTCTTTGTAAATTTCCCCCTTCATATCCTGGATTTTTTCTTTTCTCATTTCACTATGTTGTCTGACTGAATCTTCTCATATCACAGTGAGTTTCCTTAAGATTGTTGCTTGGAAATACTTTTCAGTTATTTCAAGGGTTTCCTGCTCTATATGGTCTAATATTTGAGAATTATCATATTCTTTTGGTGGTGGCATATTTTCCTGGCTTTTTGTATTTCTAGTATCTCTACGTTGATGTCTAGTCATCTGGTAGAGCAGTTGCTTCTTCTATTACTCTGGAGTGGGCTTGGAGAAGAGAGACATCCTCTTCTTTTTCTGGTCTTCACTGGTGACTCTCCTTTTGTTAATGCAGCTGAGTGTCTGGAGGGCCACCTGCATGGTGGCTTGGGATACTGCTGTGGCATCGAGCCACTTTTGTGACAGCTGTGACTGTGGCAGTGGCTGTGGTGAGCCACTTGTGTGGAAGTGGTGTTTTTGGAGTGTTCCCTCCCTGCTTCTGAGGGGGGGGGGGTCTGCCCTCAACTCCTGCCTAGGACTCTGGGTGTGCTCCTTGACTGCTTTTGGATGGAGGGGGCTGCCTTCTGCTCCTGCCTAGGATGCCACATATGCTCCCTTCCTGCGTCTGGGCACAGCTGTGTAATTCCTAATGTATTATATATTGTTTAGATGGTTTTCATTGCATTATCTTTATTGAAGTTTTTTTAAAGTTCCTGAAGTGGTTTAAATTATTTCATTTGATGGGTGAGAACATGGAAAACAGCCATAGTCTCTAAAATGCTGGTCCAATATATTATAACTGACTTATCATCCACATCATGGACCAAACTAGCCAGGGATTAATGATACCACTGCATTATAGCTCAAATAATGATATTATCAAATAATGATTAATGATATTACTTTCATATGATCTCAAGTAATATGGTAGCTACTAACATGTCAATTGGCTTGTCATCCAAGTAGTAGGAGACTTTGATTTTTCTCTTGGAGCCATGTCTTCAACTATGTTCATTGTTGTTTGGTGAAAATCTCCATTTGGAGAAATGTAGACACACTTTTCCAGCTGTCTCTTAAGCATATCTATTGTGTTTAGAATTATGGTGAGCACCTCAGGGTAACACTCAAACATAGAAAGATACAGTCCCTGCCTTGGGACATTTTCAGTTGGCTGTGAACCAGTACTAAGAGACACACATAGAAAAATGACCAACAGAGAAGGTTGGACTAACCCTTACTGGGTGATTACCATGTACAAGGTTCTGTTCTAAGGATTTTACATGAATTAGCCTACACACTACTCAAAATAGATCTATTTAGGAAACCATTAATTCCTATGTGCTACAATCTCTTCATGTATTTGTATATATATTCAAAAGCACAGGCAACCAAAAGAAAAATAGTTCAGATTCTAAAAGTAGTCTCAATTTAATAAGTTGGGAAGCCCTACTACAAATACGACAAAGGAATCAATGATTGCTTTAGATATAGTTAGAGAAGGCTTCTTAGAGATAATTGAACTTCATCTGGGCTTTCTAAAGCCTTGTACTAGGTCAGAAATGGAAAATATTTTGGCTTTGAACTCAAATCTATCATTGATATCTGTGGTCCTACACTTTTTTGAAAGTGTTGAAACAATAAGATATCATAAAATAGTGGCATAACATTGAGGGTATATCTTCTCCTTGGATAGAAGCGGGAAGGGAGAAAGGCAGGAAGAAGAGGAGTAGGGAATGTTAGATTATACTCTACCGGTATCCTACCATCTGGACCAAACAGAGATACTCTAGGTAGGTCTTAAGCTTGAGTGTGCTCTTGGGAAGACAAACATAGAAAAAGGAAGCAATTCCTGAGGGTAGAGGTAGGTATTAAGAGGTGTTGTGTTACTGAACCATTAACTCTCTGTGACCTTGGGGAAGCTAAGATCTTTCACCTCTCAGAGCTGCAGTTTCCTCATCCTTATAATGGAGATAGGATATATTTAGTGGGTTTGCTGTACCAATCAAACAAGAAAGCAACTAATACAATGTCTGGCATGTAGTAGCTATTAAGTAAATATAGTTTTCTTCCTCTCACTCCCTCAGATGCATTCCATTCCTACTTTACTTTTATTTGTACTAGCCTAGAAAGAAGCATTCTCACTTTCACATCAAAGACTCAGGAGTGGGAAAGAAAAGATTTCACTGTGTGAACCAGATCAGATATTAACTATATTCAACCCATGTTCACTGAGTATTCACCAAGTGCCATCACTTTGCTAGGAAGGTTTTATTTATCATCCCTAGCATGTTATTTATATATCCCATTTTCTTCTATTTGAAGTAGTTCTGGCATAATCATCCCCATCCCCATGATTTTACCTCGAAGTCTGTGAGAGGATGCTCCCAACCTCTAAAGTACCTTCCATGGGAGCACAGATTCAGTAACGTGTATGTTATTATAGCTGTTGTGACCAGAGGTACTTGTGCCTGAAGGTATTCAAGTAGATAACCCCTTTCTTAACATCTGCTGCCTAAGAAAATTTTGTTTTAAATATAAGTAAACCTTGATTTCTTTATTTAAAAGGCAAAATGACCATCCAAAAGAAATGCTTCTTGGGATTCTGCAGCCTGTGTATTTACCAAGTAAACCTTTCTTAGGTTTTGTAAAATATAAACATTTTCTCTCTGTGTTTGAGCCTTGTGCATTGCCCTTTGCTGGAGATATTTCCCCAGCAAATTGCTATGGTTGATCTCTCAAGCCAGAGGGAAGAAAAAGGTTTTATAATGAAAATGCTGACAAGTTCTTATCTACAACAGTATGAGTGGGGATGCTATGATCTCATTTATTGTAGAAACCGGATGCCTGTTTTGGCTGAAGGGAGAGCAGGCATGCTACAGAGCTCTCGCGTTTTGAATTTTTATCTTGAAAAGTTTGCAAGGAAAAACAAATAGCTGTAGGGAAATAGGAAACCAGGACTATGCAAACTGCATCTTTGTTCTTCCAGTAAAATGGTAAATTAAATTTAAATAAGGATCTCAGATGAAGGTGGTCATAGGGCTTAAGGGGCTAGAAATGGATAGTGTGTTTGCTTGCTGAGTACAGGACTTACCTCTTTGTAATGGCTTTATATTCCTATTTAGAAATTACCCCCAATCTTAATTTTATTCATCTTTTAAAATAATGTCTATCATTATTATACAGACAGCATTCTGAAACTAGCTATCTTTTGTTCCTCAACACAACAGCTCTATGAGGTGGATATAGCAAGGGCAGACATAGAGCTGAATGACTTCAGGGTATTTGTCTCTTCTCTGGTTTCTAAGCTCTTGTAGGCAGATTAGAAATACAATGTCTATTGTGCTTCTGGAATGGATAGACATGAGAGTGTGCAGTCACTGCTGACTTTCTTTTTGTTCTTTTATGTCCCTCTTTAGGAGTCCAGAATCTGGATATTACCTTCCTACTTCCAGTCAAATAAGTTTCATGTATATCTCCATTATCAGTCATTTATCCTGTTAGTGTCAAACCGAGAAACTCAACAAGAATGTACATGTGCCAAGAGCCCTACTACTTCTACAGAGATCTGTGGACCCAAATATATCTTTGGCCGAAAAAATGAAAATATTTCTCTATGTGTAAAGATGGTCTAGGTAGTAGATGTTCTGGGTTCTAGGAAAGCAGAGAAAAATCATTTATAAAATTGATCTCAGATCAACCAGCTTTCTACTAACAATCAAAGCCTAGGTGTTTGCTTGTTAAGCTGTATTTGGTAGTCCTGGCTAATTTTTGTATGTTGCCGGACACTCATGCACATTTTTTTTTTCCCATTTATATGGATTCAGAAAGAGAACTTCTAAATTTTCTGACCAGAAAAGACAACCAGAAATGTGTTATTTTTCCCTAGCACAGCTAGGTGTTCTGCAATTTTTAATGAGCATTTGGCACTGGTGTGTCAGTCTTCTTTATACACATCTTTAGAGAAGAGATCTATCTGAAAAACCCTAGACTTCCTTTGACAGTTGTTTGATTAATTTTTCCTCTTTACATTTAATTAATATGTTTTATTTTACTCACTTTATCTCTGAAATAGTTTAGAAAAACTGTGTAGCAACTTCAATTCCAAGGTAACAGAATTTTTAGCAAATTACCAGATAATGAATGGACTTAAATATATTTACAGAAGTTCAACTTTTTCCTTTTTTTATTTTTCTTCTTTCCTTTTTTCTTTATTTTTCTTCTTTTCTCTCTCTCTTTCTTTCTTTCTTTCTTTCTTTCTTTCTTTCTTTCTTTCTTTCTTTCTTTCTTTCTTTCTTTCTTTCTCTTTCTTTCTTTCTCTCTCTCTCTCTCTCTCTCTCTCTCCTTTTCTTTCTTCTTCTTTTTTTTTTGCTAGTTACATACAAGATTACTTCCTTACTTTCTGTTTAAAGAAGCACATTTGCCAAAATGAGTTTTGTCAGTTCCATAATATTTATGTTAAGGACTTAATGTGTGCCATATAGTTGATGGTGCTTTTGAAGATCCTTATTACCTATAACAGACTTGGTTTCATTTAATCTAATTTTATGTTAAATTGTGGTGAATCTATCAAGTTGTTTTAATATGTCATTCAGAAAATATTAGCAAGATGGTCCACATGGTGTAGCTACAGTTGTTTGCTTTCAAATGGATAATCCTGACATACTGAACAGTTTGAAGTCCTTCCCCTGCATACAATCTGGTGGTTCAGAGCCCCCAAGGCACTCTGTGTAGCTGCTCTTGGTTCTGAATCATCGATCACCTCGTAGTGTTATTTAATTGTTGCATATAAAAATTCTATTTGCCAGCAAGAACATTATTAGTTTATTTAGCAAATAGAGCAAGTTTATCACTTTCTACACTTGCCCAGTGCCTTACAATGGTATGGGCTCTTTCCAAGGAGGAAGGAAATCAAAGAAATTTTAGTAGTATCTCTGCTTATCCTCCAGGACTCAATTTGTGTCATCTCCTCATGGGAGACATCCCTGACCACCATATCCCCTTTGCTTCTGTGGAGTCAGGGACTTCTATTGAGCTGAATTGTCACAAGGCTGGAAATACCATGAAGTGTAAGAGTCTAGAACTTAACACCTTGAACACCTAGCTGCTAGTATAGGGCTTGCAGCATACTGAGTTCTCAATATATTATGTTTGTTGAGTAAATGGTTTATGTAATCTTTATGTTTAATTATTTAGGCAACTGAGACCTAGTATTAATTTCAAAGAAAGACCTGTGCTACTTTTGTTAAAGCTTCTCATGTCTCCCCCATAATGACATCCATCATACATTATTTTAAGGATATTTTTAGGTGCATATAATTTATATGGAACTTCACTTCTTGAGAGCAGAGGGAAAAATTAAGTTTTTGATAAATGTTTATTGAATGAACACATAAATGAATTATTCAGTTCCTAGGAGGGAGACCTAGAAGATGGTTGATAAGTACTTGGTAAGGGAATGAATGAATACAGGAATGAATGTAAATATAAATCCCATAGTAACCTGTATTTTGTAGGTTAGTTTAAATTCATCTTAAAACAATTTTTAGTTTCTTAACAGCTGGAAGGGATTTGTTTTGCTTTTATTGTTTATAAACTGACACCAGCTTTCATCTCTGACAGCATCAGGATCCAGGTATTGCCCAATGTTATTAATAGAATGGGGTGATTTGTAGTAAGGCTGTTAAAAAGAGTTAGTCACGAACTTCATAGGATGTGGCCTGGCTCTAGTGCTACCACAGGAATCTGGCAACCTTGGTGCTGCTCTTTCCTGGGTTTGCTATAGTTATGTAGCTGTAAAATGGTCTGAGGAAAGGAGATCTCTGGAAAAATTCCCCTAAGTGTGGTGGGCATCTCAGCACCACCATGTTCTCCATCCCAACTAAACTAGAATTACCAGTCCCTATGTAAGCCCTTCTGAATTAAGTCCAATTAAAGCTCATTTATTTTCCATTTGTTAGTTAAACTACTTTGAATGCTTCATTCCTTTTAAGAAATTGTTCTGGCCAACTAGACAGAACTGCTAAAGACTGTTGCTAAGAGCAACCAGTTTAACAGTTCTTAAATTAACAAGCCACCTCAAATCATTTCTAGAAATGAGTGTGTACATGTGTGTGCATGCTCACATGCCTATTTAAATAGTAAGTGTATATATAAATGAATAAACTAGTCATTACCTATAGATTCAGGTTAAAATAGGCCTCCTGTCTAGAAGAATATACCAAGAAGAAGGAAAGGAGAGTACTTTGTGAAAGTAAGAAAATCGATCAATGAATTACTTAGGAAGAGCTCTGGTCAATAGTGTTTAAGCTGCTTGAATATCAAAATGCACCATATTTTTAAATCATTATATTGGTATGAATTATGGACTGCATGTAGAAAATCTAAGTTGTAAACTTCATGAGGGCCAGAGCTCGTTCTAATTTATGTATTACTCTACCCCTAATTCTTAACATGATACCTGGTGCATAGTAGGTGCTTATTAATATTTACTGTGTAAATGAAGAAATGACTGTCTAGGTAGATGTCCCATTTTGTCAACAAGGAATTAGAAGCTCCGGGTAATAAATGACATTCCATAGGTTTATAGAGAGAAATGGGCTAAGCTTCTCGTCTTCAAACCCAGGTCTGCCTAACTCTGAAAACTGTACCGTGAAGTGAAATGTTGTTTTCTTTTAAATACTTTGCATGAAAACAAAACAAAACAAAGGAACTTTTCAGGACCCAGGTTTAGACTCCTTATGACTTAAGGACTGGCATTTATGAAGATAGGGTATCACAGAGATAGGGATCTGAATTTGCGAATTTGACTGATCTGGATTAAAAACTCAATTACTATCATTTATTATCAGTGCAGAAATGAGAAAGATACTTACAATTCCTGAATACTAGATTTCAAGTGCAAAATGAAAATATTAGTGGCTTATTATAACACATATTATTAGAATTAAATGAAATTATAAATTAAATATGCAAGCACTTAATATGGTATATGCTAAGAAATGCTGGCTTCTATTATTATTTATTATTATTATTTTATATCTTTAAAGTTGAAAATGTAACTAATTTGCTTATGTTAATTGTTATCAATTTATATGCCCAAAACAGTTTTTTTCTCTAACCTGCAGCTCTTGAGACCCAAGTATCCAATCATGTGTTAATGTTTTGAGAAAACTGTCATTTAGGGTGGGGCATTTTGTAGAACTGAGCATTATTTGTTTACATGAGAGGAGGAGCATTTGTGGTAGAGCAAACCCTTGCAAATATGAATGGTAAACATTTGCTTCCTTCATTGGCTGTGACACTTGCTTCAGCACCCACAGCTCATCTGGGTAGAAATTACCATCTTCAATATCTTGTGGCTTTGCTCAAATCTAATCCAAGGGAAGAAAGATCTGATTTAGAACAAGTCAGGGTCTCAGGATTTTCTCTAGAGAAATGGAGTAAACCAAAGTACTTGGCATACAATTGAAACCATGATTCATGTGAACTGTGGCACCTTACAGTCTTTCTTGTAAAGATGGCACATTCATTTTTTTTTTTAGAAGAAAGATGACTCAGTTAATATAAGCATAAGAACACCTCATTCATCTGGCATAATAAGGAAATTGTGGATTCTACTTACGCACATTTTTTCTAAAATAAAGTAAGCCTCCTTTGAGTGTGTAAAACATTTTTATTTTTAAGCATTTTGGGTGGAACTCTTTAGAAGTATAGTATCAATGTCCCCATTTCAATGATACTATGAAGGCCAAATGAAATCAGGCATGAAAGCTCAGTTGATTATCTCAAGAAGTAATTATTAATTCACTTGCTATTTAACAAGCATGTGTAGATCTTTTCATGTGCCAGATGCTGTGTGAGGCTCTGAGAAGGCAATGATGAAGAAAATAGGGTCCCTCCTCCTTGGGGTTTATAGTGAAATGGAGGAGACAGATGACTTAACAGATACATACAATAACAACTAAGAAGAAGGAAGAGCCATGATAGGAGATTATATATCCAAGGTCTGATTTAAACTGTGAGGTCCTTGAAGGTTTTACAGAAGAAGTGATATTTAGGAAGCATGAGTTAGAAATATAAAGGTCACAAAGAATGGCTGTGGGTGGTAGGGGGAGAGTGCTTTGAGGCAGAGCAAAAGGAAATATTTGAGAGGATTATCAAGGTTTAGTGATGAACGGGGGAGGGAGGTGAAAACAAGGGAAGAATCAAAAGACATTTCAAATTTTAATCCAGGAGTTCTGGGGGAATGATGTTAATATCAACAGAACTAGGGAAATTAGGAGTGAGCGAGGAGGAATTTGATTTTATTTGCCGTTGTGCATTAAGTTTGGGGTGACAGTGAGCCGTCTACATGGTTGGTGAACACCAACCAGTTGAAATGTGCGGCACTGAGGAAGTGAGAATAAAGCTTCAGCTACAGATTTGACAGTCAATCAAATGCTACGAAAGTGGGGAGCGTGTAGACAGAACTAGAAGGTGGAAGATCCCCACTTTGAGAGGTGGAAGGTGAAAGGAGTATAGCAAAGAAGACTAAGAGATTTAGTGTTGCAGCAATAAAGTAAGGAGAGAACCTCAATAGGGGAGCTGACGTTACTGATGATTTATTCATTCATTCAACAAACATACAGTAATGTATATTGAATACTTATGTTCCAGGTTTGTGCTAGGCACAAGGGGCATCAAAAGAAACAAAGCAGACATATGACCTAGCAGAGGAGAATATTATTGAGAAAAAAAAAATGGGATTTGTTAATTTCATTAGAGTCCATAGGGTGAAAGCTAAATTGTGTCTGCTACTGAGGAGAGAAGATGGGGGAAGGATAGAGGCTATAGCCGAGTATCATTTGAGGAAATCTTTAGAGAAGAAAGGGGAAAACTAGGATGTGATCTAGATGGGTTTGTAAAGTCCAGTGAAGGCTCTGTTCAGGCCTTTAGGCAGAGCCACAGAGAGAGAAGACAATGAAGATACTGAGAATGGGGTGTGAGGCAAACTGCCCAATGTTAGGAACTGTAAGACTTAAGATTCCAGAATCAGGTCTGCTGTGAACACATCCCTTCTATTTTGCAGGCCTCAGTTTACTTATCAGTAAAAAGAAAAAAAATGTGTGTGTGTGTGTGTGGTGTGTGTGTGTGTGTGTGTGTGTGTGTGTGTGTGGAAGGGGACCTCAAACACTTCCCAAGTCCCTTTCAGTTCTAATATTCTGAAAGTCCAAGAGAATGGGGTATTGATTTAAGGAGACAAATCCCACAGGAGGTGGTCAGGGTGAAAATGCAGGTACAGGACCTGACATGTGTTAAATAGCTATTTTGAGTGAGGGGCTTTGCTAGACACATTTTCCTCCAAAATATCTCTTGGAAGAAAACATCATAATTCTCGTGTTAAAGAACAGAAGCCTGAAATTATAAAGATTAAGTGACTCATCCAAAGTCACCAGCCCATAGGTAGAGATTCAATTTCAGGCAGACATGAAAATGAGAGGAAATAGTCTTCTCTCTTGCTGGAATACTGCAACTTTAAGAAAACAGAAAAAGGTGTATTGGGAGCAAAAGAAGAGGTTTGGTAACATGAGTCTGTGAACAGCAGAAAAGGTTAGGTCAACCATGATTGGGACTGGATCCAAGAAGAAGACAAGTTGGCCCCACCAGTTTGTCTGTGTCTAGGTACAGTATTGACCCAGCCCTGTGACTGGTCTTGTCTACAGTGTTCTGTTCTACAGCCTTAGAGCCAGAATGAGAAGCAGGAACTGGAGACTATCCAGGATCCAGGCATGGTACATATGTCTTGGTGGAAGTTTAAGTGGGAGACCGGAGATTGATGGCAGGATGTCTTTTGGTGGCTACCTGCAGGCTCGAAGCTGGGCATGAAGTCAGGGTAGACAGAGGCCGATTGATAGTGTGGGTGCTGCTGCCTTTTTTTGCTCAAGTTACTCTCTATGTCTTCTCTAATAATTGGAAATGCAAATAAAGGGGAGAGACTTATTTTTTCTTGTTTCTAAAGCAGAGGTACTTTTACTTTTGTAAATATTTCCCATCCATACACTTCATTAAGGATTGCCAAAATAATAATTAAAAGTCATGTCACTTTAGGGAAGAGACTTTGGAATGCAGCAGGCCAAGGTTCAAACCTAAATACCACTTCTGCTCACTGAGTAATCTTGAATAACTCATCAAACCTCTTATTCTCTGTTTTCTTCTCTGCAATATGGGGCTATTAATGCCAGCCTTGCAGGTTATTGCGAATATTGTCTGAGATAAAGGATATGATATAGCTTGTAAATAATGTTGATCATACCATGCTGTTGTTGACATTACGTTTGAGTGAAATCTGATTTTATAAAAGTCTCTTGATTTTTCAGTTAGTTAGCCATACTTGATCATTTTTTTTCACAAAATAACTGCATTCTATAATTTCAAAATCTCATCTTATAAAAGGAGTTCTTAAAATGTCTCAGTACAAATTAACTTTTACATAATACCCATAAAAATGAAGGCAGTTTTTTTGTTCCATTTTTTGCTTTTTTGCACTTAGCATTCATTAATGTATTAAGAGATTGACTTCGCTGGATTCTCCTGTATGATTTTCAATGTACTCCAAATTATCTTCAGTAATTATTTTCTCTTGGTTTATGCTGTACATTTTCACATGTTAAATGATATTATTAATTTCAAAATAATGTCTTTAAAAAACATTGTAAGTTTTTACCAACTTCAAGTTCCTCTTTCTAGTTAGGAGTTAATAGCAAAGAAAGTAAAGGAAGAAAAGTGGCATTATATACCTGTTATATGAGGGTACTTCAAAATGTTCATTGAAAGATTCATATTATCTTTTAATTCTATTTTTCCATGAATTTTTTGAAGTATCCTCATATATAAGAACTGCCTAAGTGTTTAACACACAATATATATTCAGTACTCAAATTAACACATGAGGTAGTTATTAGCCCATGTGTTTCTCATTTTACAGATGAGGAAATAGGCTCAGATGGGTTACGTGAATCTCCTCACATCATACTGCTAGGAAGTGATACAGTCCACATTTTACCCAAAGTTGTTCAGATTCAACTTTCTCAGCCATAGCCCTTTTACTTCTCTCATGAGTGCATAGCACTTGCCTTCTTGAATTCTGGAAACCATTCTAATATGAAGCCCTTTTTTCCTATGACTTCAAAACCAGAAGGGGGTAGAATGGAGGAGTCATTTAGAGTTGCATATCCTGAAAAAGAAAGACGACACTGAGTCAGTGCCCAGTTTATAGGAAAAGGAGGAGAAGGAAGACAGGCAGGGGGGTGTGGATGGAAGAGGTGGAAAGCAAAAGTTTTTGAGCACCTTCCTTCTACCAGACTCTAAGATAGATATTAGAACTCTAGGTTAGAGCCAAATCAGGTGAGAATTCTTCAAGAGTATCAGGATTAGAAGGATCTAATCTAGATTCTTTGGATCTAGAATTAGTTACTATCCAGCCTTTTCTAAGGTCTTTTGGTGATAGAATGCTCTTTCCCTAATCAGACAGCTAATCCTGTTGTTCGGCAGGTCTGATCATTGAAAAGGCCTTCCTTATATCAATAATAATTCAATTAAAGTCAACAGTTATTATAATTCCCCTGTGCATCAGGCACTTTATTGACATTATTTCTAATCCTTATCGTACCTCTTCATGGTAAATAAGTTTCTACACCACAAATATTGAGAGAGATTTAGGGAAAGGCCTAACCCCTCATGGTTAAGAATCAAATCCAGGTCTCTTTAGTGGTTAATTACACCCAGCTACCTGGCTACAAATTCTATCCACTGGCACTTTTTCAAAAAGAAATCCAGGATATAAAGGTGCAGCTGAGGTCTGCAGGGGGACTTGGGGATTCTGAATGCTGGTCAATGAGATTAAAAGGAAATAGAGCTAGGAAATGGGGCACAGAGAGTAGTGGTCAGCAAGTGGACATTGTCGTTACCCCTTGGCCATGGGATTTTTTCCATATGAAGATAACTGGAAATTCTGAGTTATAAAAATTGCAGTACAATGAGCATTGATAACTATTCCATGCTACGCATATGAGGAGATGAAATTTTATTTTTAATGTTTGAATAACAGATATTTTTCAAACTACCTAAAATGTCCTATAGGATTTCAATGGTGATAAGTTCTGGCATAAAAACAAAGCAAAACAAAAAAATAAAATAAAATAAAATAAAAAAAGAACCAACAGTATTTTCAGTTAACTTTTAGAAATTAAGTGTTTTCATTTTTAAAGTAATATATGTTTAAAGAGGTTCTTGTTTCTGTTATTAATAGCAGATATTTTATTGCTTTCTTTAGAAGGACATTTAATTCTTTCAGATGCACATCTTAGAATATGTGTTATAAGAGAATTAAATTTAGAGCAGAGTCTAAACACCTATGACATGTGAGATAGTAGACTCTAAAGTAAAATTAGATTATGTAGACTAAATGTCTTTAACAATTTCTTATAATAAAAACTCTAATGTATTTGTCATCTAAATGACCAATGTTTAAATTTTTGCTCTGCCACTTATTTTTGTATGGCCCTGAATAAATAGCTTAATCTCTCTGGGCCTCAGTTTTCTCATTTGTGGACCAAATTTAAGGTCAATTGTATTGTGCTGATGAGAGGATTAAATGAAATAATTCTTGTAAAGTATCTAGCACAAGGTTGGCATGCAGTCTTACATCAGAAACAGAGAAAGTGAGTCAATTTTGTATGTGAAAGAAAAACATTATGAATTTAAAAGAATTTAGCACAGTGCATGACACATAGTAAAGGCTCAAAACCCTCAATTCAATAACTACAGTAGGTCCCCCTTATCTGCGATTTCACTTTCTGCTGTTTCAGTTACTCTTGGTGAACTGTGACTGGAAAATAGGTGAGTATAGTACAATGATATTTTGAGAGACTGAGAGACCACATCCACATGATTTTATTACATTATATTGTCATAATTGCTCTATTTTATTCTTAGTTATGTTGTTAATCTTAATGTGCCTAATTTATAAATTAAACTTTATCATAGGTGTGTATGTATAGGAAAAAAGCATAGTGTATATAGGGTTTGGTACTACCTGTGGTTTCAGGCATCCACTGGGAATCTTGGAACATATCCCCCCCACATAAGGAGGGACTAATGTTTAATAAGTACAATAAAGTTCATTGTTCTGACAGATCACACATTGCCTTATGTTATCATAGTCTTGCTTATATCCATAATTTTATACCTATCAGAACATGAATTCCTCCAAGACTTTCTACTCATTTATTTTTGTTTTCTCTGCATCTAGTTTGGAAACTAGCCCATGGTAGATAATTGTTATGTGTTTGTTGAAGAAAAAATGGGTGACTATTTCCATTGGTGGTGGTCTCATTTGAAAATTGATAGGATTTTTTTTTCTTTTTATTAGCAGTATTTATGGGGCAGGCAGCCTGGTATAGGGAAAAAACATTCCATTTCAATAAACGATGCCCACTAAGCTACGCTCTCCTTGAAGATGAGGTCAATATCTTATTATCCGTACCTTCAAAATGCCTACTTATATTACTAAATATGTGTTAATTATTTAATAAATAATATATGTGCAGATCTCCCTTACTAAATTGTGAGTAGATTACAAGCAGAGATGTACTCTTCCTGTCCAATGGTAACATTCATACAGTAAGTGGGCAGTAAATTTTCTTTTGTTGTAGTTATGGACTAAATTATACATAAAGACTTTGTAGAAAAAGCTGTTGCAAAACCATTCTGTGCAAAATGTTGAAGTCTCTTTCTATGCTCTCTGACAAGGCTATTATAATTTTCTATAGTTCAAATTATTTTAGTAATTTTATTTCTTTTAGTTATGACTTCAATTTTGTCTGTAATTTTTTAAAAGTACATGCTACATTTAATTTGGGGGCCGTATGTTAAACATGATTACTTTAAATGTGATATTCCCAAAATTAAGAGTTTAGGATTATGATTCTGACGTGCTTCCAGAATCATGTTTGCAATCTCATAACCCATACAAAACAGTGGAAGTTGAACACAGAATGGTTTGAAGCTAATAAGCTCGAGGATCAAATCTTACCTCTGTATCTTGGATGTGTCACTTAACCTATACAAATTCAGTTTCCTCTTCTGTAAAATGGGTCTGATAAGTCCTAGGTGTACTCTGCAAGACTGTTCAGAGGGCAGTAATAGATTCATGGTGCTTGGAATATAGTAGCAGTTCAGCACAGTAGCCACTGTGATTTTAAACAAAGAAGGGAAACCATTTTATTAAAGCATAATGATTTTATCTTATAGAACCCTTTATCTATTAGGAAGAAATTAATTCATAGGCATCAACATACTAGAAGGTATTGCAAAGCCCGGGAACAATGGGGTGAAAAATTTAACCATTTTCTACTTGTTAAGTGTTAATAAATTGCATACAAGAGGCAATTTGGACCATACAAAATGTTCTTGGAAACCATTCCTAACTTAACAATAGCTAAATCCATCTGCTGTTCTGGATTACCCCCACTCTGTATTACAAACTTATATTTGGACTCAATCGATTCTGGATTAAAGTCTGATTTATTATCTAGAAATACAAATAGAAGAAGATCCAGTAGAAATCAAAATCAGGTGACATACCCATGGACATTCACTCTTTGTTATTCTCCTGTCATCCAAGGGTTTTGAAAGTAAGAATTTTAAAATTATGCCTCATTCTCTGGTAAAGCAAAGTAGTCCAGTAAAAAAAGTTTATAGTATTTATGTCATAGATCTACAGAAGGAAGTAATGAAGCCAGTGTCACTCTATTAGTATGTCTTATTTTCTCAATCACAAAAAAATGAAAAAAAAATACCTACCTTAGAATGATGGAGATATTACATGAATTCCATGAGACTGGTAAGGTTGAAATGCTTAGGAGAGAGAAACACTGTATGTCTACAATGCAGTTTTCTTATAACAGTTGCCAAGATTAATTCTCAAGTCTCTAAGACTATAAAATTGATTCATTCAAGTACTCACATGAGCATTTTGTGTTCATGCTTTCATGGTGTTTTGTGTCCTCACATTATAACATAACAATAGCTTTCTCAAGGAGGATAATTTTCTTGATGAGAACACTTGTAACAATGACTGAGGTGACCTCAATCTTAAGAACAAAATCAGGTTTCCTTCTCTTCTTTCCTGTCTTCTATTTTACTTCCTTTTGTTCTCCAGTGTTTGCTTGGCTCCTATGTTTTGAAAGGCACTGTGACAACTGCTAACGATATGATACAAGGGATGAATAAGGGACAGTGAGCCCTTAGTAGGCCTGTGGTCTATTTGAAGCTACCTACTTAAAGCAATTACACGTGGTATGACAAATGTATCAATCATGGACAAAAGGGCCATAGACAAGAGTTAAATTGAATTTCTCTTTTGAGAAAGTCATGGAGGGAAAGACCTGAACATAATCTTGAAGAGTAAGTTAAAGTTTTCCAGATGATTATTCAAGACAAACACTTCAGGTAGAAAGAACAGTATTTTATAAGCAGAGTTCGGAAGCTGTGTGGCCTCACTGGGGAATGCTACAAAGACCCATATGGTGGGAGCGCAGTGTTCATAAAGTGGAGTGGAGGGAAAGGAACACAGAGAGATGGATGGGGGTCAGAGTGTATAAGCCACCTGATGCAATTTGGGCTTCATCCTCTATGCAGTATAAGCCAGTGGAGTTCTTTTACTATGAGAGTGCCTAAGCTTGTTTATAGAAATAGTTTTAATACTTTTTTTTCCCTACAGCACGTGGAATATATAAATGTGCTGTTATGAAGAGAGACTGGTGGCAGGAGACTATTGCAAAAATTTGGCCAGGAAAATAATGGTTCAGAGTAAGGTTCAGGTTATAGAAGTCTCACTTGGGCCTCCATCTAGCCATAATGGCTCAGGTTTGGCCTTCATGCCACTTAACAACACTTCAGGAGGTCTTAAGGAGCTGAGTCAGCAACAGAATAATCCCAGCTTCTACCATGGCTATATCTCAATATTAATCACAAAAACAAACAAGAAAAAGTCCTCGTGCTATACTAAAAAGGGAAATTGTCTGCAAATATTATAAATCTACAGACATACAAGATATGCTGTCTTACTTCCCACATCAATTAGAGGAGATAATAACACCACCTAAGAACATGTTTTGAGGGTTGACTAAGTGAATGCTTACAAGACATTCTTAAAATTTTTGACTCACAGATCATTTGAAAAACTAATGAAAGCTGTAAACATCTCCCCAGAAAATAGAGACAACTGACAAAGTGGTTAGGAGCATGGGGACTGGGTCAAACAGATCTGGGTTAATTTTCCAGTTTAGGCACTTATTAAGAATGTGGATTTAAGCAAATTATGTAACTTCTGTAAGTCTGAATTTCCTCACTGAGTTGTAGTGAAAATTAAATGAAATAATGCATGTAAACTGCTTAGTTTACTACCTGACAAATGATGTCTTTAATAAATGTTAATTATTATTATCATTATTGTATATCATATAACGTAAAATTGCAGGTAATCCGAGCCACTCTAAATCCAGTATAGTAGCCAGTCAAGCCTGGTTAACAACGATAATGAACGTGATTCTTAATAAATGTTTAATTTGAATTTAAATTACCCGTAATAAATCCTTCATTTATATGTTTTAGTTTTTGCTTATTTAACCATGCAAGTGACCTAGACCAAAAAGCAAGTAGTAAATATTTTTGCTATCAGATTTTTTTTTATCTAATTGAAAATTAAAGGAATATAACTGATAGAAACTGGGAAAGAATCAGAGCAGAGATTTTAATTAATTTATTTATTTATTTTAAGTTGAAAATCTGTGGTGGTAGGCAATAAAGTGGATAGTTCTGCATTTCTAGCTCCTGGAAGGGTTATAATGCAGTGGTACATATTGCCAGAATTTTCAAAAGAATTTACTTAATTATCAATTATGACTAATTATGGAGAGAGTTGCAGTTTTACAGCTTGAAAAGATAATATGGTTAGCATAAGAGGCTAAAGTTAAAACATGTTTAAAAGAGCAGAATGTAGGAAAGGAAGGTTTGTTCTTTTTAAATATCTAGCTGAATCCTGAGCTTTGAGAATTTTAAGTAGGCTCACATTCATTAATTCATCTGTTGAGCGCCTACACACGCTGCGTGCTGAACATGATGCTAATCACTGAGGCTAAAAGAAGGGTTCCTGGTCTGGTGGTGGAGATGAACATGTAATAAGTACCAGCAGAGATCTATAAAAAGTACTGCATGTGGAGAGAGGAAGCCAGCAAAAGAAGGTGACAGGCAGAGATGTGAGAGAATGTTCTGCACGTTTCAGAGAAAGTAAGGAATGTGCTTTGCTTTTATCACGGGATTTTGGAAGAGAAGGAGTCATGGGAAATGAGTCTGAAAAGGGTGGCAAGACCTAAGCATTGGATGATCCTGTATGCCGTGCTAAGTTGATTGGATTTCCAAAAATAATACCTATTTCAATTAGTGGTGACTTTTATTAATAACCACCCAAGTTAAATTAATAAAAACTGGAATATTGTCTACATAAACGTAACATGTGCATACATGTAGTTCTAATATTATGGGTTGCCAATTTATGAGCAGTTAACCACATCCATTTAAACCAGGAGGAAAAGGTAAACTGGATCAATGAGAATATAGAATAGACTATTATTCTATTTCCAAATTATTTCATGTGAGAAATAAGATTGTTTCTGATGGATAGTGATACCCAAAGGCATACTTTAATGTATATATATATGAATGATTTATAATTATTGACTGATGTATATAAGAATACAAAAAATGCTTTAATGCAGTTTGTTTTCTAGCTTTTCAGTAATTTCCCACTGTTTCTCTTTTCATTTGTTTAACATATTCATAAATACATAGGTAGTTAGAGGTAGAATTTTATCCAGCAAAAAAATTTATATCTCATCTGAGTTGATGCCAGTTCTGAACACTTATGAATGCTTTGTGAACACAAAGACACAGGCATGATTTGGGCACAGATCACTACCTTAGGAAGCCTGAAGCCTAGTAGGGGAGATAATTTGTTCTTAACAAAAATAATTAGAGATAATAAGTGGTATCATAAGGGAAAAGTAGAGTTCAAAATTGGGAGGAATTACTTTCAACTGGAGAATATAATGAAGGGCTTAAAAAGGAGGTGGTATTTGAGCTGAACTCAAATGGGATGAATAGAATTTATACACTTGGAAAGGTGTTAGAGGCTAATGGGCAGAAC
Organism: Cynocephalus volans; assembly: GCF_027409185.1. Taxonomy (NCBI): domain Eukaryota; kingdom Metazoa; phylum Chordata; class Mammalia; order Dermoptera; family Cynocephalidae; genus Cynocephalus; species Cynocephalus volans. The sequence goes on from NC_084463.1 coordinate 90,636,295, forward strand.
GTTATAAAAAGGGAACAAAGATATGAGAAACTGTCCTGTGAAATACAAATGACATTCTTCTTGTATAGGAGGAAGCCATTTCTTTATGTCAGTGTTATAAGAATTCTCACATGGAAGGAAAATATCATATAAGCCACAGTTACAAGGACACCTGTCGATTTCATTTATTGTCATTGTCACTGAGAGCAGTGGTTAAATGCAGACCTGGGAATCAAACTCAAATGGGTTGGAATTGCCAACTCTGCCTATTATTAAGTGTGTGATTTGGGGTAAATCATGTGAGCTCTCTGAAACTCAGCTCCCTTAAATGAAAATGGTAAGGAAGGTAACACCCAACTTTCATAATTGGTATAAGGATTAAATGTGATAATAAATATAAAGTACCTATTGTCACTGTGGCTGACACATCATAATTATTTGATAAATAGCTGCCATTGAATGGTACATAAATCTTGGAAAAGAAATTGAATTTTTAATTTCTTTTCCATGCTCTACATTGATTTCAGTGAGAGAAGGGATACAGAGATGGCCATAGTCAGTTTTAATTATTTCTTTTTATTTATTTTTCAGCCTAAGTATTTTTTTTTAAATTGCTTACTTTTTAAATTGACAAATGGTAATTGTGTGTATTTGTGGGGTACAATCTGATGTTTTGTCTATATATACACTGTAGAGAAATTAAAACAAGCTAATTAACATATCCATCACTTCACCAACTTATCATGTTTTTTATTAGTGAGAACATTAAAAATCTATTTTTTTTAGCAATTTTGAAATATATAATATGTTCTTATTAACTGTGGTCACCATGCAGTGCAATGGATCAGTAATTCTTATTCCTCCAGTTTAACCGAGACTTTGTACCCTTTGATCAAAATCTCCCCTTCTCCCCCCACCTCAACCCCACCCCAGTGTCTGGTAACTACCTTTCTATTCTCTGTTTCTATGTGAAACATAGATCTAAACCTTGTTTAGATCCCACATATAAGTGAGCTCATACAGTATTTCTCTTTCTGTGCCTGGCTTATTTTACTTAGACTAATGTCCTGCAGTTCCATACATGTTGCTGCAAACAACAGAATTTCCATCTTTTTAAGGCTGTATACTATTTTATTGTGTATACATACTACATTTTCTTTATCCATTTATCCGTGATGAACACTTTGGTTGTGTCCACGTCTTGGCTATTGTGAATAAGGCTGAATGAACATGAGAGTGTAAATATCTTTTTGACATACCAATTTCAAAAGATGTAAGGAGAGCGCAGAAGAAGGAACAAAAGCTCTCCAAAGTCCCCACTCTTTGTTTTCTTCTCATTCTCCTTAATATACTATGTTTTCACCCAGTACCTGAAATATGTTTTTGGAGTGTTTGTTATTTATATGGCTCTGTTCAAATTTGGACTTGTCTCTTTTTATCCTTCCTAGTTTAATCATGTGTGTGGTCTGCATGCATGTGTGTATGTGTGTGTGTGCATTTGCTTAGCTATTCCTTTCTGCTACTTCCTATTGAACTAAGTATAATCATGGTAGTACTAAAATTTTGGACACCTATGTCCCTGCTTTATGTTCTTATGACTATAATGATAGGAAAAATGACCTATGACTGATTGTGCCTGGAGAATCATCAAACCTCTTTTTAACTTCTGTAGTATAAGTCGGACGATGGGGAAAACAGAATTAATTACAAGAAAGGTGATGGCCGTAGTGCCCATACTGAATTATTTAATTATTTAAATGCACAACAATTACCTATGTACCTGTTCATTCTTATGCTTATATTTAACAAAGTAAAATGAGTCATGTCTTCATTATCTTTGGCTTATTAGCTGCTAAAGTTAAATATTCTATTGAGGAGGAGGAATGAATGCATCTAATATGCTATTTCTTTCTGGAACATTATTTCTCAATGGACACATTCATTAATAAATTCAAAGGATCCAAAATAGAGTCTTGCTTTATTTCATCCCATTCCGGATGTTGGTCCTGCTTCAGGATAATGGATAACAAAACAAGATCTCAGGTATTCGTCTCTGGAAGTACTAGTAAAAAGTCACAAAATCATAATTATATACTTATTAGGAAGTTCAGAACAATATGCAGATTTTCTTCTGATGAATCCCTTCAAGCAGTTTCTCATTTCATATATGTATGTCATTATTAAAATTTTTGAAGGTTGAAAAGCCCAGCAAATAATAAGAGCTACCATTTGTAGAGTAACTGCCAGCCACTGTGCTAGCATTTTACATACATAATCTCTAATCTGCTTAATAGCTCTGTGAGGAAGGCTTTATCCCACATTCTACAGACTGGGGAATTCAAGTTCAGGATCATTTGATTTCTGTGTAGTTTATTAAGTTTATACAAAAATTGTTCAGAGAGAATGAACTGTCACTTTTGCTTTTGAGTATCTCATAGTTCCCCAAGGAGAGGGTGGGGGTGAGAAAGACTCCTAAAAATGTGCCATGAGTACACTGTGGAGATGTGGAGACACTGAAGAGGGAGGTCGGAAGGGACATCTGAGCTGATCTTGTCTGATGAGCTTTTTCCCAGTAGAATGAAGTAGAATGGACATTTGAAACAGAGAGAGCAGGATTTGTGGCTATTAAGTGAGGAAAAGACTACCTCAAATTAGAAGTTGTATTTGTAGTCTTTTTGTTTAGTAAATTATAGCTGCAAATCCAAAGAGCTTGGGTGTATATAGCCCTTTGAGGAATAATATGATGCTGTTAGTATTAATTATCAGTATTGTGTGCTGGCCTAGCTAATTGTAAGGCAACTAAAAGAAGGGTTTCTGCTAAGCCTTTTGGAATGTGGATAGGAATTGGCCCATGTAATTTTGTACTTTGTTGAGCAGTCTTGAAGATGCTGCTTGTGACTGGTACATTGTCTAAAGAGGAAAATTTGATTTATGACTCTCTAGAATACTTGTTTGTAAAGGATCAGTTGTAGACTTGGAAAGAATATAATAAAAATGAAAAGTGGTACCTCTACCTTGTTTTCTGTGTGTAGGTTTGAATCAGGTTGTTTAAAAATTCGGGCTATTAGAAACAGAGGTAATTTTAGAGATATTCATGTAGTGTAGTCATGAGAGATACCCATGTAGAAATACTCATTCAGAGGAAACAGAGACCAAGTATCCTGCCAGGAGAAAGGCAGCCTCTAGAATCTAGGGATTTGACTTCCTGTCCAGTGCTTTTTGCTGTATAACACTCTGTCTGCACTGTGGCTAAATTTTAAGTGTGTGTTCTGTATCTTGACTCTTCTTCATAAAGTTTACTTAGCACTTGCTGCTTTAGTGGAGTGCTTCTCTCCTTAAGGGCAAGAGCTGTGTTTTATTTCTCACTTCCCCAATGCCTAAGCTAATGCTTGGAATGGAACAAGGGCTTGATATCTGTGTGAATTAATAAATAAAAGGAATGAGATTTTTACATACAAGCATATATTTCTCATAAATGAATTGTATGCCTTTAACACCGAGTCTTTAAAAAGTTAACCATTTTTTACAAGAATATCTTTCTTAAGATACACCTTTTTTTCTTAATGTTAATACAGTGATTTATTTTATGTACATTATGACTGAGAAAGTTGTAGCAGGAGTGAGACATAACACTTCCACATAGTAAAATTTAAGGAACTACTGATAGCTATTTCATGCTATGTCAAAAGGCCTTATGTCAGGTTCTTCTTATAGTTATGGTGTTTAATAGGTTTCCCAGCACAAATTCTATCTCTGATTTTTAATATTTCTTGTTTTCAGGCTGTTTCCTGTTGCTCAGTGATGTCTCTGTTTAGCTAAGTTATCTAAGGACCGGGGATCATGTTTGAGCCTTCTCTGCTCTCTCTCTGCTCTGAGGACAGGGGACCATCTTTGAGTCTTCTCTGCTCTCTCTCTACTGTCACATAAATGCCACCTCTGTGAAATTCAGTCTTACGTGCATTACTGTGGTACCCACATGGTGCAGTACTTATTTGCACGTGATGTCTTTCCATCTTCAGTTTTAAGTTTGTGGGGCAAAACTGTACCAAACACTATTCTCCTGATTATATATGGGTATTTATCTCACTCAGTAACTAGCATCATTTTTTCCTTTCTTTCTTTTTTGCATCAAATGTGTATATGTATAATCTTGGGGAAATTAATAGTAGCTATCGTTCTGAGTCTCAGAGCTTTACTCAAATGAAACCTGGTATGTGGAAAACAGCGTAATGTTAATCATTAAAATTGTTTCAGAAGTACAGAGTGACCTGGTACATTTTGAATACCTGGAAGCTATAGTGTGAATGAGTCATGAGAGTAAAATAGAGTTCATTTTAGAAGGCAAACAGGTTTGAAGAAATTCATAACAGATTGGAGAAAAGAGGAGAGGGTTTTTTAGAAGAGTAAATGATGCTAATTAAGGTACCCATCCATGTAGGAATTAGAAAATTTCACATAGGAAAATATATTGAGAGTTATATGACTGGAGTTAAGATACTCTGTTAAGGGTATAAAGAACTGATTTTTGAGAAATAATTAGTAGACTTTATCGGACACTGTGCACTAAGGATTTATATTCATTCAAATTCTCATTTAACCCCACAACAACCCTGAAAAATGAGTTATATCATTATATTTTACAGATGAGGAAACTGAAAACTGAGTCTTAGTCAAGGTTACTTATTCCAGCAGAAATAGTTGGCATTAGGACCAAATATGTCTGATTCTTATTTACTGTTTCTTACAATGTTTTATGGAAGGCAAAGAAAAATGAAAAAGATCAGTCAATTAGGGTCCAATCCGAAAAATAGAAACTACTCTAACTATTTGATATAGAAGGGATATATAAAATAGATAAATTGTACAATCCATGGAAGAGCTAAGAAAAAAAGAAGAGATGGCAAGGAGACCTAGAGATTAACCACAGCAGGAGAATATGCCGGCCCCTAAGCTAGAAGATCAAAGGAAGGAGCACAGGGGCCAGAATCGACCATAGGAAGCTGGAACCACTGCAGGCCAGCTCAGCAAAGCAGGAGCCAAGGAGGGGATGCCGCTGGTGCTAGAGATGTCACCAGAGAAAAAAACACAGGCACAAATGCTTTGGCTTTTCTCTTCCCTCTGCCCCTTGGTCTCTTTCTTGGATGCAAGAAAATAAGGAGTGTATTTTTTGTTATGGGTGTTAGGGAGTCACTATCAACTCCTAGAATTATTATGGATGAAGGTTTTTATGGTCATTGTATTTCAGATGGTATAGCATAAACTCAATGCCAGTTGTTTATTAGATTCAGGGGGAAGATCCTGGCTATGAAGTGAGATAAAACATTGTCCAATTTCATAATCACTAGGTTTTTCAGTGTTTTAATACCATGTAATTTTAGAGATTAGAAAGAGCCATGAGATCTCACCGAGTAGTATTTTATATAAGAACAGACTAGAAAGTCCTAGAAAGAGAAACAAAAACAAGTCCAGGTTTTTTAGATTCCGGGTAACTTGTTATTAGAGATCTGTAGCCATGAAGTATGGGGGAAAAATTGCTTTCTACTTACCACAAATTGATGTTAACAAGGGAGTTAGGTATTAAAAATGATTCAGAAAGAATCATGCTGGTTTTTAGACGAAGGTCTTTACCTCAAGAGACATGGAGTTGACAGCCTCTTCTGGAGAACTGCACTTGTGGGCAGCATTTCATGTCTGACCTTAGGCAAGTAGGCGGTGCTGGGGTCAGGAGGCTGACTGAGTGCCTGCCCATATGCTGTCTGGCTTGAGCCAAATTCTCTGTTCACAGAAATGACTGACAGACAAACTAGGCACTGCTCTTAAGGGAAGGTCTTTGTTCAATGCTTTAAATATTGTAAATGAACAAAGAGGCCCTCTGAGGCATCAAAGAATACAAAGTATTCTGTCCCAAGGAATACAGAAGATATAGAATAAAAGATGACTTCGAAGTATGTTTTCATTTCTGGAAATCCCGTTATATGTCTGATGTTCTCTTGATGTAATTTTCATTTATTTGAACTCTTTTGAGGCCTCTGGTAGATAAATCTATAGCTTATCATAGCAGGAGTGAGCTGCAGGAGAATCAAGGGTAACCCATGTATGGGAAGACCAGAGGGAACTGATTACCTGTTGAATCTGGAAGATAGGCTGTGTGCAGTTCAGCTTGCCCTCTCTCTGCAAGGATATTTGAGTGGCAGTAGAACTTTTGCCCCGATAATACTGGGATCAGCCCTAGATTCTGTAGATAGGACTGGCCATAGTTCACTATCAGTGCTTCCAGAAAGGGCACTCATTGACTCATCAAAGATTTGTTGAACATCTCCTGTGTGCCAAGAACTTGGCCAGACACTGAGGGCACAAATATAAAGAGGCCAAGTACTGCTTTGTAGGAACTCACAGAATATTGGAGTTCCTAAAACTGAGTTTGGATGATAGGGTTTATAAGTTGTCGAAAACCTGGGGTTACAGCCCTGGCTCTGCTACTAGCCTCCCATGTAACCTTGAACAGGTTACCTTCTCTCTCTGGGCCTCAGTTTCTGTGTCTCTTAAATGGGAATGACTGGATGCTTGTGAATTCTTCAAGGGATTGTTGTGAGGATGCAAAGGGATGAGATCTGAGTGAGAATCATAAAGAGATAAAATGCTAAAAATGAAGGAGTCTTACTCATATCAAAATCGTATATGTTCTTCATCTAGAAACATTATCCTCTGAAATTCTCAAAGCCATTTATTATCTCATGCTTAACTCTGTATCTGGGAAAGAGTGGTCATTTCATTAAGTGGCAAATAAGAAAAATAAAGAAGAGTTTATTAGGTTGCAGTGATAACTCATATTGACCAAAAAAAAAAAAAAAAAGATTACATGCCTGGCCTTGCACATGATGACTTATTTATGTGATATTATGGAAGTCTTACAACAATCTTGAGAGATGGGAATTATTATCCCCATTTTACAGAAGAGAAAGTAGGCTCAGAAGCCTCCTTTAAGGATCTTGTCAAAGGTCACATAGCTTGTAAATGACTGAGTTGGGATTTGAAACCCAGGTCTGACCCACATGTTCAGATTACCTTCACTACACCTCATACCACCCGAACCGTAGAAAAGTGTTCATGCAATGTTGGTGCTGCCTTGAGTGTGAGGCAGGCAGCTGTCAACAGGCATGTTCCATGACATAATGTGTGACAGGCCCTAGACACCCTGTGTATTGGTGAGTGGATAGAGAAGGTTAAAAACTTAATTTCTGAACAGTGAACAAGAAAAAGTAGTATAAAGGAAGCCGAGATGCTGGCAACAGAGACTGTGGTGCAAGGGGAGTGAACTGAGTGCAGATGAGACCAAGAATAAAATGAACACTCAAGGAAAGACAGAAAAGAATTCACTTGATAAATTCCACAGGGGAATTACCTCCTCCTCCTCAGCTTGTCATTTTATTTCTGCCAATACTTTTTCTGAGTTCTTGATATTGTAGCCAAAGTAGAACATAAATACACATTGCACCTATCCTGTGCCTGATGCCTGATTATATATCTGAGATGCAATAAAACCATAGTTTCCAGAATATTTTTTATTCATGAAACAATCTCAACATGAAACAAATTGTGTAGGGGATAGAAAAGCCATACTCACACAGGCTAAATCAGAGGCTTTCTATTTGAAATTTGTAAATTTGAGATGCTTTGTCCCTGAGTTTGTTTGTATAGATGTTTTCTGAAACCTGACTCTAAAAATAAGTCAACATTGGTAGCTGGAATATTTTGCCCTGCGGAAAACAAAGTCAAGAACTTCCTTGTTCACATTAAGGGTTTTCTTTTTTTCCTGGGTTCAGCAATAGGACACTGTGGAGCTTAGTTTCACAATGAAATTGCTTCTCAAAACCTTTCCTGCATCCTCAAAACCCTATTTCTCTGCCTTAATTGGTGCCTTCAGTGCACCTGCAGAAAATGGCATGGTGCTGCAACTTCCGCCCATTTCCTACCAGCTGCACATGCTCAGCTGAGAGTTGCAACACCCTTCAGTGGCTGGGTCATTTGGAGGCTGATGAACTTTGTGTAGAAAGCTTTTAGTTAATCCCTGTTTCTTGGATGCTTGTATATTCAGCAGCTATTATAGCAATAGCAGTTGTTTCTTCTGAAAATTAACAGGACTTGGTTTTGTAATTCTTGGGTTAAGACCAAACATTTGACCCATGATTCTAGCTTTTCTACCAGTGCTTGTCCCTAAAGCAGTGAAGAATTTACAGGTGCACATAGGCAAAATGTGGCATTATGTGGTAGTGAAATCTGTGTTTAAAATTACAACCTCATAGGCATAGGAGAGTAAGGCTGGGTGAATGGAGATAGCCCTAAGAAAACCAAGAAGCCAAAATTCATTTGAATTCTCCTAATTGCTCATAACATTGAAGCACATTTTAAACTTGATTTCTTAATGTGTCTTTCTTTCTGCACCTGTTTCTGCTCAGTCACCACACCATGCAGACTCGTCTCTGCTTCTTGTGTTTACAAAGATTTCCTCTGCCAGAAATGCTCTTTCTTCCCTTCCTCCTGGATGACTTCCACTCATCCTTCAGACCTCAGCTTGAATATTGTTAAATATTCTCAGAGACCCCACCACAAATTCCCCAGTATAATTTGGTCTTCAGCAGCTATTTGTCTCTGCATTGTGATAAAGGGAAACTGAGGTTCAGAAATTTGGCACTGCTTATTTAAAACCAAACCAATGGCATATCTGGTATTGGAATCCACATTTATAGGATTCTAGCCCATACCTTCTCTCTACAATTCTGACCTACTAGAAGAAGAGTCTGAGATCAGAACAGTACAGCAGCTGGTTTGACTTCTGTGTCACCAAGTTACTGAATAAGGGCTCCTTAGAGTCCTCTGATTAACATTAGATTGATCCTAAGTCTGAGCTGGAGCAGAGTGTTTGGAGCCTGGTCTCCAGGCCCCAGTCACAAAGACTGAAAGACTTGTGGGCAGGTAGATTGGCCTAGTCCTCCAATGGCAGAACTTTTACAGATCTTGTCCCAGAGTGGTTGGCCTCTGGCTAGTCAGCAACTACTTCTAAAGGTTAGTACTGACCACAGAGGGCAAGCCATGGAGGAGCACTAAGCTTCCCACCATCCAGGACATCTCTTAGGACCATTTTCTTGGCAGCTACCACACGGAGACTCCTGCTGAGAGAAAACAAACAAACAAACAAACAAACAAACAAACAAAAAAGCCCCTTTGCTTACATTTGTATTTTGTGTGATAGTGCTCAAAGCCCTTTTTCACGATAGCTTCATTTGACCATTACAACAGCTCTCTGAAGTCAGCAGACAAGGTACTACTAATTCTCACTGTTCTTATAGCTTTCAAACAGAGTCACCTAGAGGTTAAGTGATTTTCTCAGTGTCACATAGCCAGCAAGTGACTTTACTGGGCCTGGAACTCCAGTCTCCTGATCTATGCTTTGATGCATTCTCCACTGCGTCAGATTGCCTCACAAGCAGCATGGCAACAGACTTCTTCTGTCTGCCTGATAGGAGGAGGATACTATCTAACTAGCATGGATGAGCCAGCCTTCCCTGCACAGGTTACCCTCACAGAGACCACAAAAACAGAATTTCAGTCCAGCCCTTCTTTGAGCAAACTCTGGGGTCAGACTACCTGGCTTCAAATCTCAGCTTCTCTGCTTACTGGCTGTGTGATTTGGGGCATGTTTCTTAACTTCTCTGTGTCTCACTTTCATATCAGTAAGATAAGGGTAGAAAAAAAAATGTCTACCAGGTAAGACTGTAGGGACCCTTAAATGAGTTAACTCCATGCTTTACATAGAATAGCTCCTGACACATATGAAGCAGTCAATAAATACTAGTTCACAGTAGTAGTTCAATATTTTCATTAGCTCCCTTATTTTGTGCCCTGTGTCATTTTAAACAAAGCTAAGTTACTGGGCTCACAGGTTGTTTTTATCATCCATTATGCTGTCTCTGGACCACAGATTTAATGACATCCCTCATGTGCACTGTGACATATAAAGCATTTTCTGACATCTCCAGATTTCTACTCTATTGTAAAGGAATGATAGTATATTACCATATCTTTCTGTTGGGTTTTCCCCCTAATTCTTGGTTTCTGATTTGAGTTCATTTCCTGAACAGACATAATTGACATGCCACAATCTCATGAATTACCAAACATTACCTTATTCAAGAAACCAGCTCCTTGATAATCAAGTCCACTGTCCCCTCAACCCCCTTCACCTGTCATGGAAGTTTGTTCTTAGGAGGGTCATTTTATAACAAAATATTTCTTAAATGCTCAGCAATAAGGTCAGGCCTAAAGAAAGGTTTTATTGCACAATAGTATGACTATGGTTAGCAATTAAGTTTCCTTTATTATCTAATAGCTAGAGGAGAGGCTTTTGAAAGTTTTCACCACGCAGAAATGATAAGCGCATGAGGTAATGGTTACATTAATTACCCTGACCTTATCATTACACAACATATATGTGTATCAAAATATCAGATTGTACCCCATAAGTATGTTTAATTACAATGTGTAAATTAAAATTTTAAAAATGAGAAAAAAGAAAAACAAGGTCAGCAACAGAAAGAAGAGGGTTCTTTTTGTGGTTCTATTTCCCACTGGTTCGTGCTTTGCCCTATAAGTGAGCAGCAAGAATCACTAAGTCTGAATCCCAGCAGGAGCATGCCTTTAATTGCCCTGACTAGCCAGGAGTCCAAGACAGTGAAGTGGAGTGATTACTGACTGCAGATGGATTTTCTCATCTGCAGATTCCTACCCGCAGAGATCCAAGGCATTAATTGAAAGCATTTAAAGGTGATGGTTGGAAGAGCTAGCATTTCCTTTTTCTGTGTTCAGGAGTTTTATTCTGCCATTAAGAGACCTTGGAACCACTCGTTGTGAACATAAAACTGCATGTTCAAACACTCAAGCCAGTACCTTCCACTCCCTAAAGTGCAGCATTTTATATTATACATTTTGAAATCACAAACCAACAGTGCTTCAAGCAGCTAGATGGATCTGGCTTAGTGGCTTTGTGGCCTTCCTCAAGTTACCTAAGCTTTCCAAACTTCGGGTTGTCTTCCTGTAAATTTTCTACTTCACAGGGCTTCTGAGGAATGAAAATGAAATAAGGTAAACCACCTAACATAGAGATACATATTCTCTGCTATCCTTCTATTTCCCTGTATCAGGAGAAGGAAGGATTGTGAGGGGAGTGGACACTGTGAAGTCATCCTCAAGACAGTCGGTCACTGCTTTCCAGTACGATTATTGAATCCATTTCTCAAATTCGCTTTTATATTTTTTTAAAAAATCAATGTTCTGGCAATTATGTTAAGTAAATTAAATAGAAATGAACTCATTCCAATGAAGTCATATAATTTGAAATTCAGTGTTGTTCTAATAGATATTTATGGATCTTGTTGTCGATGGAATCTCAGTGTCTTGACTAGTGCTTGGCACATAGTAGATGTTTGATACATATTTGTTGAATAAATTGAGGGACATACAGCTGTAATAATCCAAGGCATCAACTGGACACTTTTAAGAGTGACAGAATGGTCAACATCTACTTTTCTCTGTGTACTCTGCTTGGGTTCTGTTATTTAAAAATTCACAGACTAAGGGTCACGTGTATAGCCACAAGAAGACTACTGACCTGAAAAGAGAACATTACATGTGAGCATGGTGTTAGCCATTATTTCCTTTGATTGTCACACCAGCAATACAAGCTGTGGTATTTGCTCCTACTCTAGGAGAGGTTAACTTTGTCCAAAGTCACACATATAGGAAGTAGAAGAGCAGAAATTTGAATATAAGTATGTCTGGCTCCAAATCCAATATTTATTTCACCACATCAGATTAATTAATATTTGTATAAATATTTAGGAAAGGTTTTAACTGAAGAAATGCCAACCTCTCCACTCCCTAGTTGAAATGATTTTCCGGATTCCAAGATCAGTTTGAATAATACAAGAGTGTCCCTTTTGAGACCAGTACTTTTAGAGATAGATAGGTTTACCCTGAAATTATAAGTAGGTGAGGAGGCAGGATGTTGTTTAGTCCAAAGGACAACAATTGGCCTTAAAAGAGATGATCATTATCTTTGTATTGATACTTAATGTAATGTGCAAATTACCCCAGTCCCTTTATGTCCTAGAGTTTTGTTTGGCAAGAAGCTGAATTATTACAGGGTCAAAGGGACAGATGGAACTGGTTGAAACAGCTTTGGGAAACAGCTTTGAAGATGGTTGGGGTGTTCTGCTTTAGAGGAAGTCTGGTGAGGAGGAAGATGGATGTTGAACATAGTTTGAACAGAGGCAATGCCCATATGCTGGAAAAGAAAGACCAAGGGACACAGTGAAAGATGTTACCAACATGCAAAAAGAAATGAAGAGCTGAAAATTATTCTAGGATTGCTAATTTGAAAACCTGATAACCTGGTGTTGTTGGGCAACTAAGCTATATTCATGCATAGCACCACCTGTTGGCTCAATAAGACAGCTCAATTGTAAGCTCCATTAAGATGGAAGCTATGACTGTCTGTATATACTCTGATATTAAATATTGTTTATATAAATATATAGCTACGAACCCAGTATTTCTGCCTTGTCATGAGAGTCTGGGGTCTGGATCCAGACTGCCTGGGTACAAATCCTACTATATTTATAACTGGGTCTCAATTTCCTCATCTATGAAGTAGGATCACAATCACCCTACCTCACAGGCTAAGTGTGAAGACTAAATGACTTAAATACATGAGAAGCATTTAGAACATACCCGGGCATATAGTAAATTCTCAATAAATGTTAGCTATTACAGGTAACTATTTTTTTTTTTTTTCTTTTCCCTTTCTTCTCAAATCCTCTATCACTGATCACATCCTTGGGATTCTTCTTGAGATAACATTCCCTCACATGAACATTCACATTATTTCTTGCCCTCTTAATTCTTCCTGATTTCTTTTATTCTTGCCTATGACCTCAGGAAAATCTCCCTATGTCTCTGTTCCACTTTGGAACCTAAAACATTGAGAAAGAAAAAAACAAGTAAAACTTTTCAAACTTTCTTGGAAAAAGCCACCTGGAATCAATCATCAACTGCCCAAATCCATGAAAATCCCCAGATATTGACATCAGAGCTTTCACATCTCCTTTGACTTCTGCAGACATCTCTCATTATATTTTCCTTTCTCCAGCATCAGCACTTGAGACAATAATAAATTAATCCTTATTCAACTATATTATTCTTTCTTTCTATTTTATTTAGCTGCTGTTATTGAAATCATTGCTGTTTTGCAATATTTTTTTCCATTGCAAATGTATGGTGTTTCAAGGTATGCGAAGGTGAATACATTGCTGTGGGCTAGCCTGTGAACTTAATTGCCATTTGTAACATCACTTCTATGAAAATATGTTATTTATTCTAAACAACTGATTCAAATAGGAACTTTTTTGCTCGTAGACTCATACTTTACATAGTCATACATTATTTTGTTTAGCACTTCAAACTCCACATATGCTACAGGTATTATTTCTATATTACAAATTTAAAATCTGAGATTTATTTATTTATTTATTTTCCATTCAGTTACACAGTAACATTGCTAAGTATGTACAGCTTTTTTAAAAAAAATTGTATTTTATGGGTTTTAAAATTTTTAATTATTTGCTTATTATTTATTTTAATTGAAGCATGATTGGTTGTATATATTTTGGGGGTACAGTGTTGACTATCAGTATTTGTGTACAATATGTGGCGATTAAATAAATAATATTAGCATGTTCATTATTATGAATCATAATTATTCTTTGTGTTCCTTACCCAATTTCTTCCTAAACCCCCTCCCACTCCCCCTTTACCACCTCTAGTAGCTATAGGTGTGTTCTCTTCTTCTTAAAGTTCAACATTTTACTATGGCCTTTATTCTTTCTTTCTTTCTTAGTTCCCACTTACAAGTGAGGACATGTGGTATTTCTCCTTCTGTACCTGACTTTTTTCACTTAACAAAATTCTCTCCAAGCTCACCCAAATTGCTGCTAATAATAAAATTTCATTCTTTTTTATGACTGAGTAATATTCCATTGTGTATATATGCCATATTTTCCTTTTCCAGTCATCTGTCGATGGACATTCAGGTTGGTTCCATATCTTGGCTATTGTAAATAGAGCTGTGATAAACATGGGAGTGCAGGTATCCCTTTGACATGAAAATCTCCATTTCTTTGGGTATATAACCAGAAGTGGGATGGCTGGATCATATAGTAGTTCTATCTGTAGTTATTTGAGAAAACTCTATACTGTTTTCTGTAATGGCTGTACTATTTTACAGTTCCACCAACAGTGTATAAGAGTTCCCCTGTCTCCACATCCTTGTCAGCATTTGTTATTCTCCATCTTTTTGATACTAGCCAGTCTAACTGGGGTGAGATGATATTGCAATGTGGTTTTAATTTAAATTTCCCTATTGATTAGTGATGTTTAGCATTTTTTCATGTACCTGTTGGCCATTTGTATGTCTTCCTTTGAAAAATGTCTATCAGCTCCTTTGCCCATTTTCTAATTAGATTCTTTGGGTTTTTTTTACTGTGAAGTTATTTAAGTTCCTTGTATATTCTAGATATTATCCCTTATTGGATGTACAGTTTGCAAATATTTCCTCCCATTCTATGGGTTGTCTTTTCACTATGTTGATTGTTTCCCTTGCTGTGCAGGAGATTTTTAGTTTGGTATAATCCCATTTGTTTATTTTTACTTTTGTTGCTTGTGCTTTTAGGGTCTTGTTCATTAAGTTTTTGCCGAATCCTACTTCCTGAAGTTTTCCCCTGTTTTCTTTCAGTAGTTTTATGGTTTGGGGTCTTATACTTAAGTCTTTAATCCATTTGGGTTGATTTTGGTATACAGCAAGAGATACAGGTCTAGTTTCATTCTTCTGCATATGGATGTCCAACTTTCTCAGCACCATTTACCAAAGAGGCAGTCTTTCCCCAATGTACATTCTTGTTGCCTTTGTCAAAGATCAGTTGGCTGCAAGTATGTGGGTTGATTTCTGGGTTCTCTATTCTGTTCCATTGGTGTGAGGGACTGTTTTTATGCCAGTACCATGCTTTTTTTATTACTAAAGTTTTGTAGTATAATTTGAACTCGGGTAGTGTTACACCTCCAGCTTTATTTATTTATTTATTTATTTTGCTCAGGATTGCTTTGCCTATTCAGGGTCTTTTGTTGTTCCATACGGATGTTAGGATTGTTTTTTCTATTTTTGTGAAAAATGTCATTGATATTTTGATGGGGATTGCATTGAATCTGTAGATCACTTTGGGTATTATGGACATTTTCACAGTGTTAATTCTTCCAATCCAAGAGCATGGAATGTCTTTCCACCTTTTTGAGTTCTCTTTAATTTCTTTTAGTAGTGATTTGTGTTTCTTGTTGTAGAGATCTTTTACCTCTTTAATTAAATTTGTTACTTGGTATTTTATATTTTTTGGTGAATATTGTTAATAGGCTTGCTTTCTCGATTTCTTTTTCTCCCAGTTCCTTATTGGAGTATAAAAATGCTTGTGATTTGGGGGTGTTAATTTTGTATCCTGCAACATTGCTGAAATTGTTTAACAGTTCTAGGAGCTTTATGGTATAGTCTTCATGTTTTTCTATAATAGGTTCATGTCATCTGCAAACAAAGACAGTTAAAGTTCATCTTTTCCAATCTGGATGACCTTTATTTCTTTCTCTTGACCTATTGCTCTGTCTATTACTTCTCATGCTGTGTTAAATAGGAGTGGTGAGAGTGGGCATCCTTGTCAATCAGGATGATATTGGTCGTGGGTTTGTTGTGCATGGCTTTTATTGTGTTAAGATACTTTCCTCCTATACCTAATTTGTTGAGAACCTTTAATCATGAAGGAATGTTGAATTTTGTCAAATGCTTTTTCTACATTTAGAGGTAATCACAAGGTTTTTGTCCTTGATTTTGTTGATATGTGTATCACATTTATTGACTTGTGTCTGTTGAACAATCCTTGCCTCCCTGCAATGAATCCCACTTGATCATGGTGTATTATTTTTTTTGATGTATTTCTGTATTCTGATTGCTAATATTTTCTTGAATTTCTGTGTCTATGTTCATCAGATATATTGTCCTGTGGTTTTCTTTTTTTGTTGTATCTTTATCTGGTTTTGGTATCAGGGTGATGCTGGCTTCATAGAATGAGATTGGGAGAGCGGCCTCTGTTTCAAATTTTTGGAATAGTTTGAAGAGAATTGGTATTCATTCCCCTTTAAAGGTTTGGTAGAACTCAGTAGTAAAGCCATCCAGTCCTGGGCTTTTCTTTGTTGGGAGATTGCTGATTTTTGCTTCAATTTCATTGTTGGTTATTGGTCTGTTCATGTTTTCTATGTATTTTGGTTTATCCTTGGTAGTTTGTACATGTCCAGAAATTTACTCATTTCCTCCAGGTTTTCAAATTTGTTGGTGGATAGTTGTTTATAATTGTCTCTAATGCCTCTTTGTATTTCTATGGTATTGGTTGTAATGTCTCCTTTTTCATTTCTGGTTTTTGTTCTGCCTAGCTAATGGTTTCTCTACTTCATTAATCTTGTCAAATAAACAACTTTTTGTTTCATTGATCTTTTGTGTAGTTTTTTGAGTCTCTATTTCATTTAGTTCTGCTCTAATTTTCAATATTTTTTCTGTCTACTACTTTTAGGATTGGATTGTTCTTGTTTTTCTAGTTCTTTGAAGAGTAATGTTAGGTTCTTTATTTGAAGTCTTTCTGTTCTTTTTGAGGTAAATGTTTATTCCAATAAGCTTCCTTCTTAGTACTACTTTTGCAGTATCCCACAGGTTTTGGTATGATGTGTCCTTATTTTCATTAATTCCAAGAAATTTTTTGATTTTCTGTTTAATTTCTTCTTAGACCCTTGGTCATTTAGGAGTCTGTTTTTTAATTTCCATGTATTTGTATAATTTCCAGAGTTTTACATGGTGTTAATTTCCAGTTTTAATCTGTTGTGGTCTGAAAAGTTATTTGAAAATGATTTCAATTTTTTTTTTTTTAATTTGCTGAGACTTTACTTGTGACCTAACATGTGGGTGTTCTGGTGTTGGGTGCACACATTTTTATGATTGTTATGTCTTCTTGCTGGATAGATCCCTTTATCATTATATAGTGGTCTTCTTTGTCTCTTTTTTATGGTTTTTTATTTAAAGTTTGTTTTATCCTATATAAGAATAGCTACTCCTGTTCATTTTTGGTTTCTATTTGTGTGATATATCTTTTTTCCATCCTTTAATTTTTAGTCTGTGTGTGTCTTTATAGATGAAGCAAGTCTCTTGAAGACAGCATACAGTTTGGTCTAGCTTTGTAATGCAATCAGTTAGTCTGAGTCTTTTGAGTGAGGAGTTTAATCCATTTAAATAACTTACTTAAGAAACATGGCTAACAGGACAGGGAAAGGAACTAGAGCCCATTTCTGTTCACTTCTAGTCCAAATGGCTTTCCACTACAGTACCCCTCCTGCTACTCAAACAAGGTGTAAATGTGAATCTATAAATGAAAAGCTGGCTAACGGTTGAGTGATGATGATGATGATGACAATGATAGAAATTATGGATTTTTCAGGGATCAATATGTGCCAAGTTTCATCTTAAGTGTATGATCTTAGTTAAGCTTCATAATAGTCGTGAGCAGTTGGTCTTATCCTCATTCACAAATGTAGAAAATAAAGCCCCTAGAAGTGAAGAATTTGTTAAAGGTCATACTACAACAAGTGGCAGGATTGGAATTCAAATTCATGTATGTTTAACCCCAAATTCCATGCTCTTAATCACCTCCACATACTGCTTCCTTAATGGCTAGGTGAGATGCACGGCTCCTCTCCCTGATGTGCCATGTTAAGTCATGGGTGTATTAGACTGAAAGCAGGCAGAGAGTGCTGTTGCTCTTGGTGATCAAGACAACAGCCACGAAGGAAAGTCAGAGCTAAGCAGAAAGGATGTGTGTGTGTGTGATTCGTTTACATATGATTCATAAACCCTTGGGAACAGATGACAATGTCCAGAGTCTTAGAGAAAGAAATAGAAAAGCAGCTGTGGAGGCCTGGATTGGCTCTTACCATCTGGTTATAGATGGAGGAAGAAGTGATTGGATGAGAGACGTTGCTTGTCTAGAGAGTGTTTTAATGAATCCACAGGGAGACAATTTGTTACAAGTGAGCTTTTGCAACTCATTAATTGCTTTGAAACTTAGTGGCATTATGCAGATTTGGAATTCCTTCTTCAGTTTCTGAAAAATTTTGCTTTGTATGAATATTAGGTTAATACTGTTCTATATGCAATTTGTTTGTACACTCTGACTTAGTAGACTTTTTTAATGGTTGGACTGAAATGATGTTTTGTAGAAATATGAAAGATCAGTATTAGATTGTGATGTTTCTATGCAGGGCTATTATCATAAAGAAGTATTTGTAAGTAGTTCTAATTTCTAGGTAATAGATTTTTGCTCCAACTGCTCTTTCTATAATAGCCTTCACTGTCTTACAAGGAGCCCACTGATTCAGTTAACAGCTATCAAAATTATTTGTAATTCATTTTGCAGGAGAATTTCAGACGTGAAGTTCTGAACTTCTATTGTAATAGTTATAAATGAAGCTACTGGAATGCTTTGAAATGCACTCCTCTTGGAGATGTCCCTGTTGATTAATACAACTTAAAAAATAATGTTACAGCGGATTCATTGTCCCACATTCATACAACCTACTGTAATGAATGCCTTAATCAAAATTATTGATTCTCACCCCCTAAAATTTAGCCATGTACCTAAATTTTTCTTTCTTGTATTGCTAAATTATTGGCATATCTTTTCAAAATACACACCCGATCATGCCTCTTCCCTGCTTAAAGCCCTTCAATGGGCTTCTGTTACTCTTGCAATAAAACCCCAAAATCTTCTTATGACTTCCATGGATCTTCATAATCTGTCCCATTCCCTTCCCTCCCTCTTTATCGTCTGTTACCACCCCTTCCCCGCTTCTGCAAAGGCCCCTTTCTGCTGCAGGCTTTTCCCACATGTTCCATTTGCCTGGAATGTCTTTACCTGCCCTCCCCCATTTTAATTGGCTCCTACCCTTCAACACTCAGGCTTTTTATTATAATCCGTCATAATATTCTATGCTTCTTTGAGTGGGTATTGCAGTATAATTAAATAATGATTTGCTAATCAATATATTATGTTTATGACTGTCACACTTACTAAAATGTAGGAACAGGGGCCACTTCTGTTGTTCCTGCCTGTATTTGCAGCAGGTAGTATGAATCGGATACATTGCTGGTGTACACAAAATGTTTTATGCATTAGTTAATATATCAAGGCAGTTATAAGGGTATCTGGCACAATGTAAGTACTCTGTATGTATTAACTACTTTACTTGTTGTAATTGCTGATATTGTTCTTACTTTCCCTTTATTAGTGGATGTTGATAAAAGCGTCTTGGACTGTGATATAGGACCATAGCTCCCAGTTGCAGCTGTGCTATGTGATCACTGGCAAATCATCTAATCTTTCTGGGCTTTATTTTTCTTATCTTTACAGGCATTTCTTAAGAACTTTTATTTCAAAAATCCCTGGAAACACAAATTCCCTTATAAGCCAAAGAAAAGGAGAAAGAGAAAACTGGATAATGATAAATTTAATAACGTTAATGTTTTTCTTCAGGTTTCCAGCCTTCTTATCTGAAGTATTCTTCACATCCAGAGTGGTCTTTCATTTCCTATGTAAGAACAACTAACCCATCATCAAATTATTCTCACTAGAAATGGTCTCACATGTATCATTTGTTGGCTCAATAAATAGCTCTGTCTTGCCTCTCTGGGTTCTGGATCAACTGAGAAGAAAGTGAGCAAGAGTAAGAACTGTAATACCATCCTTGCCACAGGTAAAGGTCAGGACAGAGTATGTAAATCTTATATGAGATTCAAATAGTGTCTTTCTACCACTCTAACTAGACAGTCGTACAACCCACTCAAGGGACAGTATGGGTCTTCAGAGGAGATGCACATACTCAGGAACCCACCCCCCACTGGTTTAAGTGGAGAAGGGAGAGGAAATAGGCCTGATTTTCTGTGCATAAGACCTTTGGCAATTAACTGCTATCAGGTGAGAAACCTGGACAAATGGCCATCACCCAGAACCCAATAACTTAATTTGCTTCTGTACAAAGGAGTAAGAGGTGGGACAGTAGGATACAACTATTTGGCTGCCAAAAAAAGGGGCAAAATACTGTCCCTTTTAATGTCAGTTATGTTGTGTGTAGGCAGTTTCTACAAATAAGCATAGTGAACCTGTGTTGGGCAGTTGGCACTATGGGAACCAGAAAATGCATTTAATTTTTTTTTTCTTTTGTAAACTAGAGCAAACAAAATAGCCCAGGAGCTATTAAGACTTATGGGCTATAACAAGCAGTCTAGGTTGCCCAGGGGCATTTGAATTTTGAGACCGAATTCCACTTGTGGAATGTCAGGCTTTGTCTTATTTGTTAAAGACATCTTGGAATTCCTGAGAAAGGCTTTTGGCATAGGAAGCCTTCCCAAAGCTTCTGATATTATTCCCTAAAGGTAATGGTACCTCCCAAAGAGACAAACACTGATTATTAGAGCCACTGGTATACTTATATTTTCTCTTCCCTAATTTCATTTAGGATTTTATCCTAGGAGACTTATTTTCATGACTAGTTTTATTAAGGCAGTGGAATCCAGGTGGTGTTTTCTGAGGCAGTTGCTGTAGTATTGGAAGTCTTTTGAGAGTCTGTGTATATGCATTGGTGTTTCTATATATATACATATACATATATTCATATTTACATCTATTGAGGTATATATACATAAATATAGCCATATATGTGTGTGTCTTATTTCAAGGAGACTTAGCTAACAGGCATGCAGCAACTTCAGCATCATGTCTAAGAAAGAGAGGAGAAGGAAGACAATGGTGGCAGGGACTAAGCCAGATATAGGACTAGCTCCCAAGAAAGAAGATCAGCTATTCAACTGGCACTGTCCAAAAGGGCACAATGAATCGGATGAGGTTGCCTATGAAGGTCTAATCTAGGAGGTGGTAGTTGGCCAAGGATTCCAAGTGGCACTAATATTGAAATTCAAGTAGTCTGTTAATTTATTCATCTGTGAAGAACAAGAACCCAGGCAGGTTTTAGAAATCTAGACAACAGAATCAAGACCCTGGACAGAGGGGGCCGTAGAGGTGGACTGGATCACAGAGTTTCCACCTAGCTGGCCAGGTTTATCTCAGGCCTGCAGTTGTAGCTTTTTGCAAATGATGAAAAAGGAGACAGAACACCAGATGTTATAGAGTGGGTTTATGCAGCAGTGGTTAAAGAGAAGTTCCCCCTTAGGGACCCTCCATAAATCCAGGAGTTTCCTACAATACGAAGCCGGTGACAGTACAATTAATTTCAATTAGCTTGTAGGGAAAATCCATTAACATATGGACAGTCTTATTCCATATAGGCTCAAGAGCTAGGGGAGATGGAACCTCATGTCACATGCATGTGACAAGCATGCCCATCGAAAGTGATAGGGCATGCATATCACAGTGGTCAACAGGAGCAATCATGCTTGAAGCCCATTTGTTTTGTGTAAAAATTGTCCAGGAATATCTGATCCTATAGTTTACTAATGAGATGAAGTTTGAATAGAAAGTTGAAGTAATGTATGAATTTGCAATTAGCAGGAATAGAGGATCACCAATTTAGAGGGCAGGGTAAACATCACTGTTCCTGTTACTTAATAAAACTAAATAAATATTTATTGAATGGATTATATTCTGTTCATCCACACAGCATCACAATCACAACAAGTAGTCCTGGAAGCAAAAAGTCTTCTCATGGTGATTTATGTAATTTAAGCTTTTTAATCAAGTGGACTGTGTGAGGAATTAGAAAGTGACCTGGGGTCACACGTATTTCCCCAGTAGAGAGTTTGCTGTTGAGTACTATAGCACCACAAACAAATTGTCCAGTCTTTATGAAAAGTAATTCAGCAAGATGGAAAAATTAGAGGGACACTTGTCACTGTATCACTGTCACTAATGTGCTCAACTTTTTTTTTTTTAACTTTTAGTTCCAGAAATTTTTTTCTAAGACTCATCCCTAGAGCATGTGTATTTTGTACCATTATCCTGCACCTCTGTGGACTCTTGCTACCCTATTGGTAAGCAACTGAGGATGAGAACTGATGCTTCAGGGTCTGGGCCTAAGGCCAAAGTTAACTAACTTTGAAAGTAAATGAAAGCTGTTATCCATGTTTTTCAGAACAGAACAAACTAACATTTGTATTTGTTTGCTATTCCTGTGCTGAAGTGCTTTAGCTGTGGTTAATAAGTTACAGGTAGCATGACTTTCAAAGATTGACAGGTATGCAGTAATTGGTAAGGAAGTCCCATAAGTTATCATTTTTAATACCTTGAAGACTGCTATATTGATTAAGAAGATACACTTAATTTGAAGTGTACCTAATTCAGTAACTTTTTTCTAATGCAATTCCAGTTTTCTTCCAATTCATCCCCAGACTTCCTATTTTTGTCACAATTCTTGCTGCTTTAGTGGGATTTATTTAGGATTTAAGGCTTTGGGTATTCTTTGCTTATAGATTAAAGTTATTTTTTTAACTTTCCACTGAATCCAGATAATAATGCCTCAATTTATTGAATATTTACTATATGCTAGGCAATTACTTATAATGTCTATAATCCCTTTACCCACCCTGTGATATACGTCCCATTTTGGTAGGAAGAACACAGCTTATATTTGGCAGAGCCGGATTTAAATCCAAGTATGGGGCCGGCCGGTGGCTCACTCGGGAGAGTGTGATGCTGGTAGCACCAAGGCCCCGGGTTTGGATCCCATATAGGGATGGCCGGTTGGCTCACTGGGTGTGCATGGTGCTTACAACACCAAGTCAAGGGTTAAGATCCCCTTCCTGGTCATCTTTTAACAAACAAAATAAAAATAAATAAAATAAATCCAAGTATGGCTCCAAAGTCTATATTCTTTCTTAATCTATACCATGCTATCTCTCTAAATTAGTTGGGATTGGGTTCTGTTGCATTAGTTGGGATTTGGTTCTGTTCAAATAATAGTAGCTAAGTAATATTTGTTTCTCTCTTATGAAAAAGAAGTTCAAAAGAAGGCAGCTCCATGATTCTCAGGCTCTTTCTTCCTCCCTGTTCTATTATCCTAGCCTGGGCTTTTCATCTCTGATGTCATGTCATGGCCCAAGAGAGCTGCTGAAACTTCAGCTATCATATCTGCATTCGAGGTAACTGAGAAGACTTAGAGGGGAAGGCAAAAGTAGTGACTCAGATATCTGTCTCCATTTTAATGAGTTTTTCTGGAAGTCCTGTTCATCATTTTCCATTCACATATTTTATGACCTATTCATGATTATAACTCTAACAGCTAGAATAGTTCCTGGCACAATGAATGAATGAATGGATGGATAGATGGATGGATGGATGGATGGACGGAAATGAGTGAATATTAGACTTAAGCTTGTCTTAAGCCTAATGCATGCTTAACTTCTTTATTAAAAGCATCTCAGGCTTCTTGACTTTTCATTTACCTTTTTAAAAATGTGTCTACCAGATCTCTCTCTCTTTCTCTCATCACATTTGGTATTCCCTCTTCCTGGGATATGTTTCTGTCTATCCTTTTTCTCAACATGTAGATATGTCATGTGGCTCATTCCTACTCATTGCTCAGGCCTTGGTTGACTAAGAATTCCTTTGGATATGTTTTCTCTCTCCTTCTGAAAGATAGATTAGGCACCCCATTTGGACTAACATAGCATTCTCCATTTAGTCCTACCAAAGAAGTTTCTTCACTATTATTTATGTTGCCATGAGCTGTTTAAGGTTAGAGCCTTGATTTGTTCAACATTATATCATCAACACTTGGAGCCAGGTCTAGAATAAAAGTGGTGCACAATAAATATCTGCTGAAAGAACGGGGGATGTTCAAATGAGGTTTTGGATGATTAGCAAACCTCGAGGTCACAGAACTAGAGATAGGCCTAAGTCTCTACCTTTGAAGCCCACTTTCCATCAAGAAAGGACAAAGATGCAAATATAAGAAGACAAAAAAACCCTCATTTCACAAATTTGTTTGGAACCATCTGTCTTTCACTCATTTCCTATAATCACTTTCCAGTCTGTTCTCAGGGTAGTGACTGACTCAGATGAATTTTCAGAAGCCAAAATTAAACCGAGGGAGAAGCCCACAGCAGTCATTAAAAGTGGTAAAACTTGCCAGACTTCCTGTAGAAGAATTTCTAATTATTCCAGAATTTTCTGTACAAGCCACCTTTTATTTTATCTCTTTTTCTCTGCTAAGAACTGGTGTGCATTTGCAATAGCCAAGACAAAAGTCAATCCATTTGTTAGAAATAGGAATTTTCAGCAGTGTTTATATGACAACAGGTCCCTAGAGCAGAAGGCTGTACAACTAATCTCCTTCCCAGGCTATCATCTTGCTCCTCCAGCTATAAGATGTTTATACAGTGTAAAGTCTTCAGAGGCACCGCTGCTCCAGGGTCAAGAATAGTGTTATCCCGGACACATCCCTGAAGTGTGGAAAGAGGGTGATAGAACTGCCTGATGTAGCACTTGACATCTTAATCTACAGGACATGCGGTGGCCACATGCCATAATCATTAAAGCCCAGGGTGTTATGGTAAGTCACTGCTATTAAAGACTTCTGGAAAGAGGTTGTAAATTTGTAATTTTTTTTCTTATGGTAATTAATTCAAAAGATAAAAAAGTAATAATTTAAAAAAATCAACTCTGTCATTAAGAATACTATGCTCATAGGAATTTTTAAGATAAAATATGTGTCAAAACAAATTATGCTTTGGACTATACACTCCCAGACTTGTTAGAAGGACACCGGTCATGCTCCTGTAATATTAGCAGTGGGAGTGATGTATTGGAAAGAGCAAAGGCTTGGAATCAGGGAGATGTGGGTTCAAATTCTGATTCCACCTACTCAATAGTTATGTGACATTGAACTCTTGGAAGCTGTTCCCTCATCTGAAAATGGAGATAATAACATTGTCCTTGCAGCTGGTATTGTGATTAGTGACAATGTATGTAAAGCGCACAGCACACGTTCAATAAGTAGTGGTATGTATTGTTGTTTGAATTATTATATTATGCTACCAGAGGCCACAGACAAAGAATTGGAAATTGTGGGTGAGCCTGTTGTGAAGCTACCACCACTTGTGGGTTCTGTAGCATCTGACAGACAATGTGGTATCCCATCAAAATCACCTGCTCTTTGATCTCCTCCAGCCTTGGACAGAGGCAGCATATACTACCTTGCTGAAATTACTCTTTTTCCTCATTGTTTATTTATACATCAAAATCATGTATAACAAGAATGCTTTCTTGATTTAAATATGAAAAATACCTTGAATTCCCACTTCATGTTCTGAAAACCAAATTGGAAGGAGAGAGAGCAAGCCTGCCCTCCAAGAGCTCACGAACCTCATTGAGAATATAGACATCTCATTAATGAGAGATACAGTGAGTGGTGAAGATGCACAGGAAAGGCTGAAAAAAGTGTAAATGAGATAGAGGGGAAGTTAGAATTAAGCTGGACCATGTTATTTCTCTTTCCATCTCATTTAACTGGAAGTCATAACTCCTTTGGATGGTGTACAGGGCGTCTGAGGTCTGAACTTACCTATTTACCTTGCCTTCATCCCATTCACGCTATTCTCCTGTCCAGAGAACATTTATAGTTCCCACAACAGGTCCTGTATTGTTAATCTTCAATGCCTTTGTACATGTTGGTCTCTCTGCAAGGGATGCTCTTGTCTTACCTTTCTTTGTTGGGTCAATGCTACCCTTTCTTCAGGGCCCAGAACAAGCTTCATCTCTTTTTAGAAACATTTCCCAATCCTTCCAATACATGGACTAGAAGTTATTCATCCTTGTTCCTAGGGGACTATACACTTCACTTACTGGGGCACTTATCACTCATATTGTAAATGTTTTTTTTGTTGTTGTTTGTTTGTTTTTTTTACTAGAAGTTTAGTTTCTTGTAATTATCAGCACAGACCAACTATAACAAATCTCAATGCCTTAATACAATGAGGTTTGTTTCTCTTTCTCTTTAGTGTCCAGGTGTGTGTGGTGGCTGGAGGGGATGGGGACAGGAGGGTCTGCTCCACACAGACATAGAAGGGCCTCAGATCTTTCCTTCTAAGTGGCTCCAACCATTCCCAGTGTCTCAGAGTCCTCCACTGATTCTTTGCATCTGGCCCACAGACAAGGGAAGAGGAAAGAGATCATGCAGGATCTCCAGGGATCTATTTAGGGGGCCAGGCCTAAAGATGAAGCACATCACTTATTCTGACAAGCATTTGGTCACAACATTGCCAGGTAGCCCTACCTGACTGCACAGGAGGCAGGCAAATGTAGTCAAGCCGTGTGTTCAGCAGGGAGAAAAACAGGGTTTGAGAAATCTTTGCCACATTATTTGAAGGTGTATTGTTCATCCCTACATATCTCATACCTTACACCATAGATGTTAATGCTTTGTCAAAATAAGTAGAAGACCCTAAGAATGAATTATTAAATGAGTAAATATATAACGAGGAGAATATCAGAAATGATGGTAGTACACTCACTCTTGGAAATCAGTCAATGCTAACAAAACACCAGCAGCCTGGTATTTGTAGAGCACGACTAATGCTTGCCATTCTCTTGCCTTGGCACGCACAGTCTCCATGACTGGTGAATGTTTTCCTCGGGATCTGGGAAGCTGACACGCCTCCATTCTCATCTCCAGCCACTGTCCCCTTTGTTTCAGCTTCCTTGCCATTTCTCAAACACACCGAACATGCTCATGCTCCCACCTCAGAGCCTTCACCCTTGTTGCTTCCCTGGTTTGAAATGTACTGTCCTCCCCCAGCCCCCAACAGCTACATGATTGTCCTTCACCTTGCTTAGATTTTACCTCAAATATCCTCTTCTTCCCTGGCCTCCCAAACTTTCCGTTTCCCTCATTGTGTTACTTTTCTCCATCACACTTATAACAGCCAAATATATTATATACTCTCCCACTTGAATATAACACTGTGAGGTCAGGGAATTTGGTCTATTTTGTTTGTTTATTTTTTTTCTGTCACCAGCACCTAGAACAGTGCCTGGCATATTGTAGATGTTCAAATACTTTTTGAACGAATGAGCATCTTTTGTGTTTGCACAGTGCTTTGTGTCTTCTTCGCATGAAACAGACATTAATTTAACAATGGAATGTAAAAATATTATCAAAAAATATTTGACAATTAGATGTAGAAATGGAGAGGGAAAGAAGAAAATAATTATTAGTAAATGGTGGTGGTGGCTTGACTCACAGACTCAGAGATAAAATGTTATTGTCCTGAAAAGACACACCTGAACCCACTAGGAAATGTTTTGAAAGTGTTTCAGTGTTTCTTCCTAGAGTGATGATTTTGATGCCATCCGCATCCGAACACTCAGTGAATGCAGCCTGAAGGGATCAACTGCAGAGCTCAGGAAACCTATAATTAGTACTTAAACAATTTCAATTTAGCCTATCAGAAAGGTCATTCAGTGAAGGAGGCATTTTGATCACAGCAATGATATCTGGGAAGCTGGTCTCTTTGTATTCGATTATTCAAGGATACATTTGGATACAGAGAACATTTGACAAAACCCATCTTCAAAACTCAGCTACTTAAAGAAGAAACAAAAGCTGCGAATACACAGTAGGATAGAAAAAGCCAGAAGAGTCCATTCAGCAACTTCTTTAGTAAAGTCAGTCTAGAAGTTTGGACTCAGATCATGGCATTATAGAAACATAGGCCTGGAAAGGACCTATAGGGGAGGAAAATGAGGTCTGAAGGCAAAGGCACAAATATGTATTGCGAGTATTCTCTGTTGGGCTCTCCGCAAAGCACTTTATACAAAATAGGCATTGCTGTCTTCATCTGTTTGCATACTCTAATACAACAGGTGTGTCGCAGACCTGGGCTAAGACTGAGATCTGTCTCACTTAGAGTCCCTGTTATTCCTACTTGGCCTTTTCAAGGGTAAAAATTACCCCCCAAAGTTGCTCAACTATTAAATAATATATACAGGATAATGACTCAAGTGTTTTGACTCCTAGTTCGGTTCTCTTTCCACAAGAGTTAATTTTTTTGTAGGAACAGAAAGGTAAATTTTGTGCAATAAAATCAACTTATTAAGTGTCTCTGCAATCTATATTCTATCCTCTCATATTTCCTCTCTCAATATTGATTTGAAAGGCTTTATTTGTCTAAGAATAGACCATGAATTTATGTTTTACCGTTAGTGTAATACTTATGCTTGTTTTATATTATTTATAATTTCATTTGACCCATGTCCATATCTCCATAATAATAGTATTTCTCCTTTATAAGAGATGAATTAGCTTTCATCACTGTGTGGGAATATCCTGATGGCCTAATGTGTCTATTTTATAATGTTGATTACTTATCTGCCAAGTGAGAATAATGTCAGAATTTAGAAACACATTTGTATTTTCCCTTTAAGGGGCCTCATAAATTGCAAATAAGAACATAATATATCCAGTATTAATAATAATAATAGTTAAGACAGAGAGCCTATTATGTGTAAGTCACAAGTTATCTTTTAAAAAACATATATTGGGCCGACCCCGACCCCGTGGCTCACTCGGGAGAGTGCGGCGCTGGGAGTGCAGCAGCGCTCCCACCGCGGGTTCAGATCCTATATAGGGATGGCCGGTTCGCTCACTGGCTGAGCGCGGTCACAAAAAAGGACAAAAAAAACCCCAAAACATGTGTTAACTCATTTTATCTTCATACACCCTATTAGGTAAACATTATTACTTTATTTTACAGTTAAAGAAACTGAGGCACAGAGAGGTTGAGAAAATTGCTCAGCATTGCACAACTGTTTAAGTGGCAGGGCCAAGATTCTAACCCAGTCGACCTTGCTCCAAAGTCCAGGTTCCTAACCACCAACTGTGCTGCCTCTTAGGGTGCATGTCAGGGCTTTGTATAAGACTCTAGAAGAATCTTTATCATGCCCTCTTCTTTCTTATGGAAGCCTACTCTAGAGGCTACAGCTATACCTAAAGCATGCCCACCTTGTCTCCTGTGATACAGAAATGAAACCTACATAACATGAATCATTGGTTGAAAGAGCAATTGGAAACATTTAGAATATGTCATATCTTCTCATACAACACTGACCAAAGTGTATAACATGGCCAAACTCCAAATCAGTGGGGCAAGAATGTATAATCTCCTAAAGGAGAGGGCAGTGGAGGGGTATTAGTAATTGAAAACAAAAATACTGTCTACCACAATCATTGAATACTAGTATTGTCATATTATTCTATGTAGAGTGCTGGTGGGGAAGGGGAAGAAATATGATAGAAAGAAAAGTGGGAGAGAAACATAGGGCTAGAGCCTATCTGGAAATCAATCTTAATTTTCTGAACGTATTTGAAGATTTTTGGCTCACAGTGCCCTGTTTTCCATCTATCCTGCTGGGTTTTCTGCTTTGTTCAATGAGCCAGTTATCTAAACTCTAGGCATAAGTTTGAAAAGCTGGAATCTTTGCCACATGTTACAATATGTGGTGACTTGGATTTGAATTATGAATAGGAAAATAGAGTTTATGTTATCTCTGTAATTGATGTCCTGACCTCCTGTTTTTAAGCACTACAAACATTTGTCAAAGTCTCCTGTTAATTATAATTGTACTTGCTAACTTAGGGTCAGATGTCCTTTTCATTATATTTCATGACTTGGTAATTAAGCCATTTGAAATAGATGGAATTTTCAACTGTAGTGGGTAAATAATTTCAAGCGTGGTATTCTGTTTTTGATAGAGAGATCTGAGGAGGAGGCCTGTAATTGAAACTTCTTTTAAAAGGAACATATGTACACAAATGACATTTACTTAACAATAGATTATGATTATGTATAGTTGGTTATCCATAGAATAAGAAAGATCATTTGGAAAATGTTTAGAAAGTATTTCATAGAAGTGTGGCTGCCACTTTACTCAGAAGGAAGGCTCATAAGGAATAGAAGTCTTGTTATTGTGCCTATAACTTGGAGATGAAAAAGCTGAATTCTGGTTGTCAACAAAGGAGGCCTAGAACTTTTAAGACAAGAGTCTTGTAATCATGGCTTGGCCACTAGGTCACCAGATCTGGAGGCAAGACATTTGCAAGGCCCTTGGAATTGAGTAGGGGAAGGAGGGGAAATAGGAGGCATGGAATCTGCTGAAGTAAAGGGTGTTCTTCCTGTGTCAGCATTCACTTAAGAACTAGATATGGGAACTTGGATCTAAGGATGAGAGAACCTTAGGATCCAAAGATAAGGGGCTGCAAACAGGTTCAGGAATGAGTAGAATGACTATATAATTTCTCCAAGCCAGTTCATTTTCTGAGAGTGAAAGGTAACACATAATTAGGCTGGGTCAGTCCTGGACAAACAGGACATATAGTCACTATAAGGACAGAGAGAACAAGACAGCAGATAAGTCTTATCCTATATTCTTGTCCCATTCATTCATCCATTTATTCAACAAATATTTGCTGTGCTCTGTGTCTACCCTGGAGAAGCACAGATGCATAAAGCACAGTACCTGCCTTCCAGGATATCCTGTTAATAGACTGTTGAGATATTTTGTTTCAGCAGTCTAATTTATCTGTTGAAATAATTTGTTTGAGATAACCATCAGAACTTGTTCTTGGAGCCCAGGACCACAATAGATGATTCAGCCTTGGGTAAGGGAAGGGATAGAGAAAGAGGAGGTGGTGAGGCTTCCTGGAATAGGTGATAGCTGAAGTGATCTTCAAAATGGAGAAGGTAAAGTGTGGGGGAACGACATACCAAGGAAAAGATATGTTCCAGTAATAAACAGGGAAAAGTATTTAGCTTTTGTTTGTTGTCTTGTTGGCTAAAAAGTTGGAAGAAGGTGATGCTACCATTAACTTGGTAACTCCTTCTCAGGGCTTAATCTTAACTGAGCTGACTGGCTCAGGGAATACACCAATTTGGTTAAACTGACGGCTTCACATTTTCTCATTTATAAGGTCTGATCCCTGATTGGAAGGATGTAACTAGGATCTCCAGAACCATACCTTCTTAGAAGTGACTGCTTTTATTTATTTATTTGTTTTAAAAATTTCTATTATTTATTATTAGCATATTCATTATTACAAAACGTGATTTTTCTTTACCTGACCTATCACTCTCCAAACACCTTCTCACCCTCCCCCTCTTTTAGTATCCTTAGGTTTGTTCCCTCCTTCTGAAAGTTCAATGTATCGTGGTTTTTTCTTCCTCCCTCCCTCCCTCCCTCCCTCCCTCCCTTCCTCCCTCCCTCCCTCCCTCCCTTCCTTCCGTCCTTCCTTCCTTCTTTCCTTCCACACCCAGTAATGAGTGAGAACATGTGGTATTTCTCTTTCCTTGTCTGGCTTATTTCACTTAACATAATTTTCTCCAGACTCATCCATGTTGCTGCAAATAGCAGAATTTCATTCTTTTTCATGGCTGAGTAGTATTCCATTGTGTAAATCTATACATTTTCCTTATCCAGTTGTCCATTGATGGACACTTAGGTTGTTCCATATCTTGGCTATTGTAAGCAGAGCTGTGATGAACATGGGAGTACAAGTATCCCTTTGACATGATGATTTCCATTCCCTTGGATATATACTCAGTAGTGAGATTGCTGGATCATATGGTAGTTCTATCTGTAGTTGTTTGAGGAATCTCCATACTGTTTTCCATAATAGCTATGCTAATTTACAATCCCACCAACAGTGTAGAAGAGTTCCACTTTCCCCACATCTTCACCAGCATTTGTTATTCTCAGTCTTTTTAATAATGGTCAGTCTAACTGGGGTGAGATGATATCTCAGTGTGGTTTTGATTTGCATTTCTCTGATGACTAGTGTTGCTGAGCATTTTTTCATGTTGGCCATTTGTACATCTTCCTTTGAAAAATGTCTATTCAGCTCGTTTGCCCATTTCTTAATTGGATTTTTTTTTTTAACCGTACAGTTGTTTGAGTTCTTTATATATTCTGGATAGTAATCCCTTGTTGCATGTATAGTTTGGAAATATTTCTCCCATTCAGTGTCTTTCCACTCTGTTGATTGTTTCCTTTGCTGTGCAGAAGGTTTTTAGTTTGGCATAATCCCATTTGTTTAATTTTTCTTTTGTTGCTTGTGTTTTTGAGGTCTTATTCATAAAGTCTTTCCCCAGTACTACTTCCTGGAGTGTTTCCCCTGTTTTCCTTTAGTAATTTTATGGTTTGGGGTCTTGTATTTAAGTCTTTAATCCATTCTGAGTTGATTTTGGATATGGTGAGAGGTACAGGTCCAGTTTCATTTTTTTGCATATGGATGTCCAATTTTCCCACCACCATTTATTGAAGAGGCAGTCTCTTCTCCAATGCATGTTCCTGTTGCCTTTGTCAAAGATCAGTTGGCTGTAAGTATGTGGGTTGATTCCTGGGTTTTCTGTTCTGTTCCATTGATCTGAGTGTCTGTTTTTATGCCAGTACTATGTGATTTTGGTTACAATAGCTTTGTAATGCAATTTGAAGTTGGGTAGTGCTATGCCTCCAGTTTTTTTTTTTTTTTCTCTCAGGATTGCTTTGGCTATTTGGGGTCTTTTGTTGTTCCATATGAATGTTAAGATTGCTTTTTCTATATCTGTGAAGAATGTCAGTAGTATTTTGATGGGGTTTGCATTGGTCTGTAGATTGCTTTGGGTAGAATGTGTATTTTCACAATGTTAACTCTTCCCATCCAAAAGCATGGTATGTCTTTCCACCTTTTTGTGTCCTCTTTAATTTCCTTCAGTAGTGTTTTGTAGTTCTCATTGTAGAGATCTTTCACCTCCTTGATTAAATCGATTCCTAGGTATTTTATTTTTTTGGCAACTATTGTAAATGGTCTTACTTTCTTAATTTCTTTTTCTGCTAGTTTGTTACTGCAGTATAAAAGTTTCTGTTTTTATAAAGAGGTTTACAGAGGAACTGACTCTAAGGACTGATTATCTGACACTAACATCTGAATGAGTGGCTATAGAGGCAAGGGGATGGCAGAGGGGAGCTGGACCTCTACTCCCATGTTGTCACACTACATGTGTTTCCAGTTGTGGTTCCCTAACACAAGCTGATCCTTTCTAAATTAGAGAAATTGTAGAGGAGAAGTTAAAGCCAAAAAGAACATGTAGATGGGAGGTGAATTTTGTCTAGGTGAGATTGTACTCCCTTTTTAACCTTGATTCAGTGTGCCTTGTACTTCTTTAAGGAAATTTGAGATGAGAAATCTCTGGACTTACATTAAATGATCAATATATAAACATTTATACTGAACATTTTAAATGATCAAGTGTACTATGCTAGGTGTTGCCAAGTGGTTTCTAGATTCTAAAAAAATAAGGGCATAGCTAGCTTTCTTTCTCTCCCTATCTCCCCACCTCTCTCATTAACCCCTACTGCTACACACACACACACACACACACATACACACAAATATACTAAACTGTGTGCATCTCACAGGGAAGGATCATGTCTTATTTACTTTTGTATCCTTAGCTTGTACTTCTGGTCTTGGCCCACAGTGAATTACTAAGTGGTGATGAATTTCCACTAAAAAGCACATATAATAGCAATTAACAATTTTATGGACTCTATAGTTTTAAGACATTTTTAAAACATATCATATTTATGATCCCTGGTATGGTGAGTATTTTACATGTGAAGAAACTAATGTTCAAAGGATGAAGTGAGTCCCTATGGCCATATGCAGTTTAAGTCAGAGGTAGAAGCCAGGACTTCCGGTTTTCAATCTGTGCCCCTCAGCTAAATTATATTGCTACCTTTGTGACTTTATAACTTATTGTCCATTCTACAATGTAAATGCTTTGGATGCTCTCAGAATAAAAAAAATGAAATCACTTACTATTTTTCAAGAGTGCTGAAGCCAAGAAATCATCTCCTAATATCTCTAGACGAGAAATAGAAAATATTGCCTGTAAGGACATAATTGCAAATAAGCATTGTGCATTGGTATTGTTTTCCGGAAGCAGAAAATAAGCAGCTTTACCTGTAGTTAAGTTGAGTGGGGAGTATATATGGTAACACAGTCACAAAACTTTATTTTATGATCCATCTGCAGACCCTGGGAAATATTGCAGACTAACTTTAATTAATCATCACTGCTTGAATTTAATTAGATCCTCCCACTCTCATATTAAACTGCAATGTATTCTTTTTAAAATGTACAACTTGAAGTTAATTTGAGTCCTCCAGGCCAGAGAGTTTATTTATAACATGTGGTGAACTTATTATGGCCCCAATTTCACTTAAATCATAGATTCAGGAAGTAACAGAAAGAAACAGGCGTACTCAGTCACCTTGCCCTTGTCAGAAGGAATAAGATCTGCATCTGTGGTGTATTTCCCATTGCTTGGGTCAATGAGTGTATTTATATATCTCTTCATATTCAATACTGATGACAAAAATGGCTTTCGTGTGAAAAAGCGTAAATCAAAAGGCTGGTATTGAATGCAGATTTTCTTTCTTGTACGGCATGTTCCATTATAGTCTGGTTCAAAGTGAACAATAGCTTCTTTAGGCCTTAGCAAAAAGAGCCCTCTGCCACCCTGCCTCAGATTCTAGTATTTCTACTTTGGGTCAGCCCATCATTATCAGTTCTTTATTAGTACTTAAGAGAGGTGTCCAGAGGTCATCTGGAAGGAAGACACATCCAATATGATGATAAAGATACTGAAAATAGCACAGACCATAGAGCAATAGATGTTTTGCCAGAGCAAATGGGTGTCAGGGTGCCCAGTGAAATATTAGAGTTGTCAAAGTCAAATCCAGGATCCTGGGAACTGAGATGTATGTCATGTAATGAAGAACCTAACATTATCTGAAGAGATGTCTGGCCTTCACCCTCAGTTCCTGAAAGGTGATCTCTAGGCTCTTGGAATATTATGCCTGATAGGAATATCTTTGTCTGCTTAGGGCTTTGGCCACTGGACAGTCTAACAGTGTGGTTTATGATGGGTTTTCTGGGCCCTGGGGTCTGTCTCCAGAAGGGCTAGAGACTAAATATCAGTCACATGAGCAATATGTGATTGAGGCCCCCAAAAAACTCTCAGTACCAGGGTTCAGGTGATCTTCTCTGGTTGGCAGTACGCTGTACATATTGTCACATATCAA
Organism: Cynocephalus volans; assembly: GCF_027409185.1. Taxonomy (NCBI): domain Eukaryota; kingdom Metazoa; phylum Chordata; class Mammalia; order Dermoptera; family Cynocephalidae; genus Cynocephalus; species Cynocephalus volans. The sequence continues at coordinate 90,671,592 of NC_084463.1, forward strand.
TACCAGGAGAGCACTCTGTCCATGACTCCATGAGGAGAAGACAACAGAAACACCATGTTTGGTACCTTTTTTGGACCTTACCCATTGGGCCTCTTTCCTTGGCTGATTTTAATCTCTATCATTTCTCTGTAATAAACCATAGCTGTGAATATAACAGCTTGGGGATGGCTTTGGGAATCCCCAAAACTTGCAATTTGTGTCAGAAGGAAGAGTGGTCTCCTGTAGACTGTGTATCTTCTAAAACTTCAGAGTTCCCTTAAGCACCTTGTAGATGTGTTATTGAAAGCTGATGTCCAAAGGAGAATTCTAAGGACCAGAAACTGGGAAAAGGAGTGGGGGACAATAATAAGCTAATTTACTTGGTCTCACATTTTTTATTCTTAGGATCTGTGAGATCTATGTGTAAGTTTTGTTTTTCTTGCTCCACACAGTCACAAAATCACTGCTCAGCCCCAAATGGCTGGTAGAGCTTCTAACTGTGGGCATATCTAGATATCTAGAAAACATCAAGAGGTTTTGCATACAGAAGTTTATTGGTAGCTAAGAGGCACATTAAGAGTATGACATTCTAGTCCAGATCTACAGCAAACTGAAAGGAGATTTGGAAAGGCATTATGGGAGAACCAAGGGTGGTGGAGAGGCAGATTACAGAGCCCACACTTTAGGTGAAGGGTCCAGAGGCAGACAGTACTTCAAATAAAAAAGAGCTGAAAAAAGAAAGACAAAACTCCACCCTGAAGATGTAAAATTAGATTAAGGCTGTCTATAAATTGAACTAGATATTTGGATAGGATAGAATTAAACTTATCTGTGAGTGACAGAAAACTTGAAATGAAGGAAAGAAGTTCCTTTTTCTCTCATTGTTTCAGTCCATTTAGGCTGTTTATAACAGAATCCCATAGACTGGGAGGCTTATAAACAACAGACATTTATTTCTCACAGTTCTGGAGGCTGGGAAGTCCAAGATCAAGGCACCAGCAGATTTGGTGTTTGGTGAAGGACCACTTTCTGATTCATAGATGGTGGTCTTCTTGCTGCAATCTAATATGTTGGAAGGGGTTACAGAGCCCCTGGGATCTTTTTAATAAGGGCATGAATCTCATTCATGAGGGTTTTAACCTCATGACTTTATCACATCCCAAAGGGACACCTCCTAATACCATCACACTGGGGGTTAGGATTTCAACATATGAATTTGAAATGAATACAATTGTTAGTCTACAGCACTTATGTAAGTGAAACTTAGAAACAAGCAGTATAGTCAAGGGTAACAGTACCTTGATCATCAGGGACCCAGTATCCTTCTATCTTGTTCCTCAACCAACCTCAATGTAAAAAGTCCATTCCCATCCAAAACGCAGTTCGAGACTCAGCCATCGTGTCTACATTCCATCCTGCCAGAAGGAGGAAGGAAGGAAGAGGGGAAAAGGAAGAAGCAATGAAGAAGATACTTCTCCCTCTACTTAAGAATAGTTCCTACACAGAACATGTCCACTTAAATTGCATTCTCCAGAACTAAGTCAAATAGCCATACCTAGCTTCCAAGGAGATTGGGAAGTGTGGTTATTTTAAATGATTATGTGCCCAGTTAAAAATGGGGGGTACTCTAGAAGAAGAAATGAATGTCTATTAGAGGATAACTGACAGTCTCTGCTACAATTCTGGATCAGTTGTCAACCACATTGAATTTTGAGTCAGAATAGTGTTGCAGCCAAATCCTGCAGTGGAGCTTAGCCTGATATTTAGATCATACAGCTGGTCTCATAGGAAGAACACTGCAGGGGTAGGGAGCCAGGCTGGCCACTGACATGGCTATGGCCCTTTGCTCTTTTCTGTGGCTCCTTATAGCATTTCTGTCTGCAGTCATTCCATCAAAGGCTTCTGTTTTCCATTGCTTGGTTATTTTACACATTTTTAAGTTGACCTCAGCAAGCCAAAGTGCTTGGAAACATCCTAGTTGTGAAATTTCTTGTATTTAGGTTAAAATAAGTCTATTATTATTATTATTATTGTTATTGTTGTTGTTGTTGTTGTTATTATTATTATTATTATCATCATCATCCCACTGGGAGAGGAACTAGTACATTTAATTCTGCCATACCAGGTTTTAAATATCTGCTTTAGTCTTTACCAGCTGCATGATCCTGGGAAAGATTCTTAGTCTTTTTGGCCCTCAGTTTTGTCATATATAAAATGAGGACAATGATACCTACATACAGAATAGTTTTTAAGATTAGAGATAAAGACAATACCTGGCACAGAGTTGGTGCCCAATAAATAACAATTACTGTAAATGAAACTGTTAGCTTGGACTGATATTGACACGATAAACCGAGACAAACTTGGGAGGGAGGATAATGAAAATGGTCAAAGTGCATACTATGTTCCATGTATTTTAAAATATATTTATCCATTCCTTACCACAATCTTTTGAGGGAGATAATCTTATTCCCACTTCACAGATCAGGACACTAAAGGTCTAATAATTCAGTAATTTTCCCAAGGTGACTTCATTAGTTAGTGTTAGAACCAAGATTTGAATCCCTGTCTGTCTAGTTCCATTATGCTCTAGATTGTTATATTCAACTATCCTATTCTACAATTAAGGAGATGGAACAGAGTAAAGTCAAGAGACTTTTTCTTGATCCCAGACTCAGGAGCAGAAGATCAGATCTCTGCCCGCAGCCCAGAGTCATTCTCTTTCCTTCCTGCTGCACTATATCTAACTTATATTTATCTTCCACCACCTTTGGCTGTACTCTTGGTATGATAAAGTTTTTTCTATTTTTCTGAACTTTCAGTGTTTTTTATTGTCTTGCTGACTCACATTTTTTATACAGAGACTGGACTTTTTAGCAAACAGACCTATATATTTATATATGTGGTTATTTTTGTTCTCCTCTTTGGTTGGAACGAGTCAAATGGATGCCTTTGCAGAGAACTGAACAGATGTTGGATATATTTTCAAGTACTTTAGGAGGATTGGATTGGTTATACACATGGAAGAGTTTCTTTGCTACTGACGGATGAATTGGAACTGAATGCATCATGATTCCAACCTGTTGATGAGTGCCATATGGAACAACAGCCCTCTCTTTGTAGGACTATGTTTCTTTCCAGGCAGAGGTTGTGTGCCAAAGTGAGCTTTGTCTTTAACAGTGTCTGTATGGTCCCCTCGCCTTTCTGCTGCTGTGTGGTGAAAATTGACCTGAGGTAAAAAGTCTTTTCTTCGTCTGTTACTAAGTCATGAATAAATTAGTCTTGCTTTCTACTCTGAGACCCAGATCAATATTCTACTGGAATGTTGATTGTTTTAGTGAATGGAAGTGAACTGGCAGAATGTCATCCAGAAGATATGAGCACTGGCTAATGAAACATTTGCATGGCTGGTTGAAAAGGCCCCATGATAGAAATTAAGAGTAACATTTGCATAATTTCTTACCATTTACAAGCATTTGCACATACATCTAATTCTCACAACTACCCAATAAAGAAAACAAAGTACATTTTTTGTCATCATTTTACAAATGAGGATAAAGATATTTAGAGAGATTATGACCTGCTTAAGGTCACAGAAAGAAGTGACAAAACCAAGAGTCACATTCAGATCTTCTGGCTGCAAATCCTGATGCTCTGTCTTCTGGGCAACTCCATTTCTCCAAACCAGGAACTTTTCCTCTGAATATTCCTTTTCTCTGTGGCTTTGTATTTTTTATTTTTTATTTTTTCACTAAGAAATAGCCTGCAATGGCCCATATAATTTATTTTCTGCTCTGTTCCCTGGTAAAACATTCAGAATAACAGAAAATTTCAGCTCTTGGCTCCAAGGAAGTTGAAGATTATTTGTGCTGTTAGATTAATGGTCTCATCCCCACATAGAGCCCCAAGTAGGCTGCTCAACATTAAAATGTATGAAGACAAAATATGTTTGTGTCAACATTTAGTAAGTTCTATCATTTGTAGCATTATTCTTACATCTACAAAAGGATTTGCTGTTTTGTATTGTACTATTTATTCGTTTCTCTCTCTGGCTGGCTGGTGAGGCTAGAGTCAGAGCCTGGATCTTGCTTATTTTTGTACCTGGAACAAAGGAAATATTTGTTGGACCAAAAGCTATATCATATGAGCCCTTTGCTTCATCAGTTTGTTACCTTATTTTCGGAGTGTCCATTGGCATAAAGTTCAGAGGGAGCAGTTTGCTGACACTCTTCTCTTGGGACTCCTGGGTAGCTCTTGCTCCACCAAGTTTCCTAGCACTATTTTCCCCTCCATTTCCAGTCCTCAGCAGTCCATCTGTCTCATAACTGGCTGGAGCTTTGGAAAAGCTCAAAGTGTTTCCTATCCTAATTCCTTAAAAAAGTAGACTCCTTGAGGCAGAAACATATCTAACATTTCAAAGCATTTCTGGATTTCTGTTCCTCTTAATTGAAGTGTCATTTGAGATGTGTAGATAGATAAAGAATGCATAATTCTCCCGAGAAAAGTGAAATGCTGGCCAGTCACCTACCTTTCATATAAGAAAGGCTCTGATCTGCCCTGTGCATTATACCTATTATTGCAGGATAACTTTATGCATTCTATGTCCTCCCACCCCACCTGGATCTCCTGTCAGCTCATATCTTGTAAAAAAATGGAAGCAGAAGCAGAACTTTGACTATGATCTAGAGTCACTCAGTTTGTATAAAGACTGCAAAAGCCTCAGGAGAACACAAACATATTTTGTGCCCTCACAGAGTTTGCAATAAATGAGGAGGAATTAGACAGATATGATAGCCCTCAAGATTTAGTGTGAGGTAAGATGAGGTGAGGGTCATAGGAAACTTCACTTCAAGGGATATAGGGGTTAAGAAGAAGTTCCATGGGAGAATTGCTAGCAATGGCAGTGTAGGAGAAAGCGTTGGGTCTCCAGAAGAGAGGGTCCACAGGTACGTGTTGTGGCACCACTATTACAAGGCACCACTTCATATGCTATTAAGAAATCATGCAGTGCTGTACACAGTCCTCTACAAACAGAGCTTCTGAGTTATAATCAACAGAGTGTACATAAGGAACCTAAAGCTGGAGATCTTGTCTGTAGTAATATTTCAGAATCCTGCAGGTGATTCAGGTGCAAAAATGCTTCTCCCAAGAAATGCTATTAGGCAATAAGCTACTAATTCCCCCCTTCTCTCCCTCACTGTTCCCCACCCAGTTATTGCATCCAAGAGCCAAGAGAATGCCTGACATGGGGAGGAGCAGGAGACATTTTCCTGATACTAAATGGAAACATGTGCTGTAATTTCTCATGAGTTAGGAGGACATAAACATGTCCTGGTGGTATTATAACTAAGGGGGCAGGATAGTCTCTTTTGAATGCACAATGTGTTTTCTTCTGGTATCATAGTGCAAGAGGAGCGCTTACAAACAGGATCCAGCCCAAGTGAGGGCAGTCAGGCTGGTCATGCAAGAGAAAAGAAAAAGGATATTTACCTAATAGAGAGAAAAGATTGAGGTAATAGGGGAGTCCATGTTGGAGACAGGACTGTGGAAACCAGCTACTTATTGGCTTCAAATAACTGACTTTGTAAGGAGACTTTGGCCTTATTCTGTTGATTACAGAGACTGTAAATGGATATTAGGTAGAAGTTACCAAGAGGCTTATTTCAGTTTAATATAAGGCAGATCCTTTTGAAAAAGCCTTCAGCTAGAATTAAAGTGCTCTGGATTTCTTCCTACATGTTTCTGGTCTAGAATCATATTGGCTTTGGTTATTGAAAATATAAAGTATTATTCTATTACAGGTCATCACTATTGCGCACTGTCTGGTGAAGCACACTGACTGTCAGTTTGGCCTGCCTGGATTATATCCAGGTTCTTCCACTTGCTAACCCTATGACATTGGGTTAGTCACTTAATCTCTTAAACTTTAGTTTTCTCATCTGTAAAATGGGGCTAAAGATAATAAATATCTTATAGGGTAGTTAAAATATTTAAATCAAGTAACAACTATAGGAGTTGAGCCTTGTATCTTATATTTGGTAAATACTCAGAAATGATTATTATTACTATTTTTCTTGGCATATTGTAGTGGATTGAATTATGTCCCCTCAAAACTCACTGAAGCTTGAATTGTGTCCCTCAAGTTTTATGTATCAGAAATTTGGCCCCACTGTGACTGATAAGAGGGTGGGAAATCCTGTTATGGTAATTGAAACGTGGGGACTTGAAGAGGTGATTATATTATAGGACTACACCACAGTGAACAGATTAAAAATGGTGGTCATGGGCATGGTTTTGGAGGGCTCTAAAAGGGGCGTATGAAGAGTTGCTCATGCTCACTCTTGTGCTCACTCTTGTGCTCACTCTCTGCTCTCTGTACTTCCACCGTCTTGCAATGTGAGATTGTGGATGGACTTTGGACTTCCCAGCCTCAGAAACTGTAAGCAGTAAATTTTGTTTTCTTTATAAATCACCCAGTTCTGTGTATTTTGTTATAAGCAACAGAAAATTGGTACCAGAGAAGTAGGGTGTTGCTTATAACAAATACTTGAAAATGTGGAAGCAGCTTTGGAACTGGGTGTTAAACAAAGGTTGGAAGAATTTGGAGGACTCAGAAGATGACAAAGAGGTGAGAGAAAGTTTGGAATGTCTTAGAGACTGGTTACATGGTGGTGAGCAGAATGCTGATAAAAATATGGACCATAAAGACCATTCTAAGGAGGTCTCAGATAGAAATAAGGAGTTTATTGGAAACTTGGGCAAAGATCACCCTTGCTGTGAACTGGCAAGGAATTTGGCTGCATTCTGTCCATGCCCTAGGACTTTGTAGAAGTTGGAACTTAGGAGTTGTGAACCAGAGTAATTGGTGGAAGAAATTTCTAAGCAGTAAAGCATTAAGGAAGGTGCATGGCTACTTGTAACAGCCTACACTGAGTTATGGCAGCAAAGGCACAAAATAAAGCCAGAATTTAAAATCGGAGCAGAGTGTAAAGATTTGGAAAATTTTCAGCCTGGCCATGTGGTAGAGAAACAGAGAGCATTTTTGGAAGAAAAATTCAATGGTACTAAAAAGATGAACACAAAAGAACAGGATTATCAAGAGAAGGGGGAAAAAGCCCTGAACGCATTGCAGAAGCCTCTGGGGAAAACCCTTCCATTTCAGGCCCAGAGGCCTAGGGAGACAGAATGGTTTTGGGGAACGGGCCTGAGGCACCCTCCACAGGCTCACTGCCTAGGGCCACCTTAGGAAGCTGCTTCTAGCACCAGCACCCCAGCTTCTTTGGCTGCTCCATATGTGGCTAAATTGGCCCCAGAGGTGTCTGGACGTGCAGCTTTGAAAGACACAAACTGGAAGTCTTGGCGGCATCCACGTGATGTTAGGTCTGCAGGATTGCAGAATGCCAGAGCTGTGTGGAGGCTTGAGAGCCTCCATCCCAATTTCACAGGATTTATGGAAAAGTCTGGGGGCCCAGGAATAGATCTGTCTCAGAGGCGGAGTCACCCACAGACAGCCTTCGCTAGAGCAATGCCAAGCTGAAATGTGGGGTCAGAGTTGCAGCAGAGAAAACCCATCAGTGTCATGCCTAGTGGAGCCATGAGAGCAGGACCTCCTGGAGACCCCAGACTTGTGGAGCTAGCAGAGTGGAACACTAGCCTGTGAGAGAAGGAGTGTTGCCTGAGACCAGGAAGTCATCGGAGTGGAGCTGTCTGAGGACTTGGGGACCCAACCACCACACCAGCGTACAGAAGACACCAGACATGGAGACAAGGTACCTGATTCGCCAGTTTTGAGACTTAATGCCTGCCTTCCTGGGTTTTGGACTTGTTTAGGACATGTTACCCCTTTCTTTTGGCCTATTTCTCCCTTTTTGAATCAGAATATGTACCCTATGCTTATCCCTCCATTGTGTCTTGGAAGTAGAGAACCTGTTTTGACTTAACAGATGGGACTCTGAACTTTGGGCTTTTGAGTTGAAACAAGTTAAGACTTTGGGGGTGAAATGAATGTATTTGTTTGTGAAAAGGACATGGGTTTGGGGGGTCAGGGGCAGAATGTAGTGGATTGAATTATGTCCCCCAAAACTCTCTGAAGCTTGAATTTTGTCCCTCAAGTTTTATGTATTCGAAACTTGGCCCCACTGTGACTGTTAAGAGGGTGGGAAATCCTATTATGGTAATTGAAAGGTAGGGACTTGAAGATGTGATTATACTATAGGACCACACCATGGTGAGTGTATTAAAAATGGTGGTCATGGGCATGGTTTTGGAGGGCTTTAAAAGGGGAGCATGAAGAGTCGCTTGCGCTCACTCTTGTGCTCATTCTCATGCTTGCTCTCTGCTACTACTATCTTGCAATGTGAGATTGTGGATGGACTTTGGACTTCCCATCCTCTTTATAAATCACCTGGTTCCATGTATTTTTTTATAAGCTACAGAAACAGACGAATACACATATCTATTAAAAAGAACCAGAAGAGTTAAACTGTGCTCCATTTTATAGTAGAAAACCTTCACCTCTTCCTGTTATTATAGTACTTGTATAATTCTGGATCTATTAATTCTGTTAGCTGGGGAGGACTCAAGTGACACCCTTCCTGCCAAGATGTCCAGTAAAGCCCAGATCCAGAAAACCTTTCAGGATTCAGAAGAAGATATTATGTGTTGTAAGACTTAAATAAAAGTGGAAGCCTCCAAAGCCATGCTGAGAGCAAAGGCCACTTTTCTTCTGTTCCCTGGTAAATCTCATACTACTTGAGATGGTCAGAGGCGGTTTGAATCTGGAATCAGGTGGAACCATTAGTGTTGGATAAGAAACTATGGCATATGAGTTCTTATACTGATTTGATGGCAACTGTAACTGATAAGGCAATGGTACCATTTTTTTTAGTGGGGATTTTTGTGACTTGCATAATCTGTGGGAAAATATAACCTTATGAGTTGGACTGGAGACATCTACAAGAATACTTCAAAAAATTTGTGAAAAAATAGAATTAAAAGATAGTACTAATCTTTTTTTTTTTTTTAAATATCTTCTCCCCCCCCCCCCGGTTTTGTGTGTGTGTGTGTGTGTGAATTTATATATTAATTTTTAGCTCCCACCAATAAGTGAGAACATGTGGTATTTCTCTTTCTGTGCCTGACTTGTTTCACTTAATATAATTCTCTCGAGGTCCATCCATGTTGTTGCAAATGGCAGTATTTCATTCGTTTTTATAGCTGAGTAGTATTCCATTGTGTAGATGTACCACATTTTCCATATCCACTCATCTGATGATGGACATTTGGGCTGGTTCCAATTCTTGGCTATTGTAAAGAGTGCTGTGATGAACATTGGGGAACAGGTATACCTTCGACTTGATGATTTCCATTCCTCTGGGTATATTCCCAACAGTGGGATAGCTGGGTCATATGGTAGATCAAGATAGTACTAATCTTTTCATGGGCTTTTTGAAGTATTCTCATTTAACTTTGCTCCCATAATACTGGCAGGCACCTTGAAAGCTGAAAACTCTGTGGACCAGTTCAACCTCATACTTTTTCGTATGTTCTGAGACCCCAAATAATCTTGGGTACCAATATATAGGTTTTAATGCCAGTAACAATGTCGTGGTCAGAATTGTTGGAAGATGGAGGAGGTACATTGTCAGATGAAGAACATCTCTGTAAATATATGAGTATAAGTAGAAACTAGATTAACATATAGCAGGAGAGTTTTAGAGTAATGACAAAAAAAAGGTGGGTTAGCTTAGAACAATGATGATTATGAAAGAAGCTGTGAAACTTTAGCGAGAAGCATAAAAGATTGAACAAATAAATAAATGTCCCATGTTCCTGGAAAGGTAAATACTGTAAACATATCATTTCTTTCCACAGTTTGTCACAGGATTAATGTAAACTCAAATTAGACATTTGTGAATGTGTGTATTTTTTTTTTGTCTTTTTCTTGACTTTTGCAATAGTCCAATAGGAGATAATGGTAGAGGAGTGGGAGATATATGAAAGTTATTTAAGAGATAGATTTAACAATGGTTGGTTATTGATTAGATGCATGGGCTAAGGTAGAAAATCTAGAATAATGCACAGGGTTCTGTCTAGGGAGATTGGTCGGATCATCATGGCATTCACTGTCACAGGCAAACAAGGAGAGCACACTAGTTTAAAGAAGGCTATGAAATCAGCTTTTGACATTTGAAATCAAATTGTCTGTGAAATTTCTAAGAGAAAATATTTTAGAAGGCTATGGAATAAGATGATACAGAGCCAAGAAGATAGGTTTGGCCTAGGTTTATTGATCTGGACATCAAAACATAAAAGTCATAGTTGAGACAATGGATATAATGCAATCAATTACTTGGAAAGAACATAGAGATCAAGAGAAAAGGACTGAGCCCTGGTAATACCCAGCCTTTGAGGGGAATGATGAAGGAAGAGGATGCTCTAAAGAAGACTAATAAACAGCAGCCAGAGAGTTAGAGAATCAACTGGAAGGTAACAGTACCATGAAAATGAAGGTGTTGAGGAGAAAGAAGTTGACAAAATCGTATATCTCTGAAAGGTCAAGTAAGATAATTTTTACTTTAATGCACATCAGCATGACCTCTTTGGAGGGTATTTTGGTAGCATTCATCACTTTTCAAAAGCACAGACTAACAATTCCATTTCTAGGAATTTATCATGCAAACATACTTCAACAAATACACAAAAATTACACCTGTAATATTTGTTGTACTTTTTTTGGTTACAGTAAAAACTAAAAGTAACTAGAAGTCCATCAATATGTGACTGGTTAAATACATTATCATATATCTACACAATAAAATATAACACAGCTATTAAATACTAAGATAGTTATATCTGCATCAGGAGAGCCTCTGGAGCACATTATCAAAAAAATAAATATACAGGAGGCTATGAATATCAGTATAATGAGGAGTTAAGCAAACAGGAGCATATCTTCCTGGCTTTAAAGTCAAGATCTTCTACTTATCAGTTATAGGATGTTGGGAAGTTTCCTAATCTCTCTGTGCCTCAGTCAGCTCATTAATATAAAAATATAAATAAAATTTTCTACTGTCCCACTATCCTGTGTTTTAAATGACCATTCCAGATGGCCCACACTTTTCTGAGCCTTTGACCTCTAAATAATGGTCTCAATTCAGTAATTAAAATGTCCAGTCTCAGGCCAGAATTTTCACATTCCCAATACCTATAATAAAAAGGAGAGAAGGTTCTTTTTCATTTGGTAATTAGGAAGTTATTGGTGACCTCCACACATGTGGTTGTAGTGGAGCAAAGAGGGGGGAGAGCCCTACTACAGTGGGAGAAGGAAAGTATGAGAGGTGAAGAAGGGATTGAGCAAGTGCAGGCTGACTTTTGGGGCAGCTACAGAGGGATAAGTTATAGGAAAGAGGCATATTTTAAAAAGTTAGATCGTTAAGGAGATGGCCAGGAATAAATGGAATTTTCAGCTCAGGGAGTCCATTAGTTTTGGAATAGAGGCTACTAGAATACACATACCTAGAGCCCCCACATATGAAAATTAACTGGAAGCTAAGAGGGTTCCGGCTTGATACCTCCTATTTGCTCCCTTTAGGACAGATGGTATAGGGACTCAGAGGCTCAAGGATTCTGATCAGCTCTAAGAGCAGGTCTGAGTTTGGAGATAAGTTTATGAAAGGGCAGGATAAGTGTGGCTCCATAATTTTTCCTGGTAGCCTCAGAAGCAGGGTTGCAGGCTGAGAGCATGCCTTCAGGGCCGTGCTGCAGGCTTTCTCAGAGGAATCCCAAACACCAAATGGGCTAAAGACAAGATCTGTTTGCCTCACTATTTTGCTGCAGGCCAGTTCCAGTAGGCAGCAAACCTATCAAATAGTTATACAAAATATATTTTGTATAACTTCCCCCTTGAAAATGCAGTACCTTGATTTCTCTGCTTAGAAACATAATACAAAACACTGACTAACTCAATCAATCTCAGCCAGTGAGAGTGGCTTTGTGCATTAGCACCTAATTCATCAAAATGCTAAATTCAAACACTTGGGTTTCTTCACTTAGTATAAGTTCTCACCACCCTATTCATTACTCTACCTTTTTCCTTCACTCCTAATATCTACCTCATAAGGCTGTATTCTAAGTTGGTCCCATTATAAAATTCATTTTGATTGTTTATCACAATCTTTATTGAAAGTGGGATATTTGTACATTGTGACACACTGTAAAGAAATGGTTACTAGGGAATTAGTGGAATTTTTCTTTCATCAGAGAATCCTTAATGGTCATATTCAAGAACTCAAAGGTTTGTGGAACTTCGGAGAACCTGGCAGTTCTCAAGATTCAGGAAGAAAACAAAGAACAAATGTTGCAAAGAAAAATAGCCCAAGTGCAAAGTTTATACAGCTTGAATATTTTGAGGCTCTAAGCCTTAATCATTGGAAGAGAAATCAAAGAAACCTTGTGTCCTTTTGTAAAAATTTGCATTTTAATAAATTTGGTTGCTTAAGAAAAAATAATTTATAGGAAATGGTAACTACCCAGAAGTAAGCAAGTTTGGTACAATAGAGAGAAATGAAACTAAATAAAATGGGACTCAAGAAGCTAGAGTCTTGCCTTCAGTTTTTAATTTCTCGTACAAATTTCATCTACTTGGGCCTCTATATTAGACTAGGAATGATTGGCATTTATTCTGAATCCAGTTACCTATGGCACAAATATCCTAGAATACAGGTGCCCTTTGCACTTGTAACAAAATAGGCCTCTGGTAACCAAGGTAACAGAACCAGCTGTTTTTTCCTCTGTGAAGTGGAGGGGGTAAATAAACATCTCTAAGGTCCCTTTTAGTTCTAACATGTGTATCATTCTAAGTGGCCTCTCTTCTCAAATACTTGTGATCAAAAGGGCCAAATAGGATAATCTGGATATAAGAGAAGAGCTTTTGGCAGCAGTAATATCTTGTTCATAGCCTAGTTTCTGTTTTTTACTAGCTGTGTTACCTTGGGTAAGTTACCTAAGATTTCAGGGCCTTGTTTTCTTCATTGGCAAAAGGGGCTAGTAATTTCTACCTTATGGAATTATTGTGAGCATGAAATAAAGTAATAAGTATGTGGATTTATTTCCATACCCTCTATTTTGTTCCATTGCTCTATTTTTATGTCAGTACCATGCTGTTTTGGATACTATAGCTTTATAGTATATTTTGAAGTCAGGAAGTGTGCTGCCTGAAACTTTGTTCTTTTTGTTAAAGACTGACTTAGCCATATGGGGTCTTTTGTAGTTCCATACACATTTTAAGATTTTTTCTATTTCTGTGAAAAGTATCATTGGCATTTTGAATGATTGTGTTGAATACATAGATTGCTTTGGGTAAAATGGACGTTTTGGTAATGTTAATTCTTCCAACCCAAGAACATGGGATCTTTCCATTTATTTGTGTCCTTTTCAATTTTTTTCACCAATGTTTTATAGTTTTCATTGTAGGGGGTCTTTCACCTCCTTGGTTAGATTTACCCCTAGGTATTTCATTTTTTTGGCAGCTATTGTGAATAGGATTGCTTTCTTAATTTCTTCTTCAGCTGTTTCATAGTTGGTGTGTAGAAAGGCTACTAATTTTTGTACGTTGATTTTGTAACCTTCCATTATACTGAATTTATTTATTCTAGTCATTTTTTTTTTTAGTGGAGTATTTAAGGTTTTCTATGTATATGATCATGTCATCTGCAAATAGGGATAGTTTGACTTTCTTCTTTCTAATTTGGATGCCCTTTATTGCTTTCTCTTGCCTTACTGCATTGGCTAGAATTTCCAGTGCTGTGTTGAATAAGAGTGGGGAAAGTGGGCCTCCTTGTCTTGTTCCAGATTTTAAAGGAAAATCCTCCAATTTTTGTCATTCAGTATGATATTAGCTGTGGGTTTGTCATATATGGCCTTTATTGTGTTGAGGTACAGTTATTCTATACCTAGTTTGTTGAGTGTTTTCATCATGAAGGGTGTTGGATTTTATCAAATACTTTTTCTGCATCTATTGAAATGATCACTTTTTTTTTCTTCATTCTGCTGATGTGGTGTGTTTTGTTTATTGCTGTGCATATATTGAACCATCCTTGCATCCCTGAGATGAATCCCACTTGATCATGTGAAGGATTTTTTTAATGTGTTGCTGGATTGTTTGCTAGTATTTTATTGAGGATCTTCACATCTGTGTTCATTAGGGATGTTGGTCTGTGGTTTTCTTTTTTGTTGTTGTGTCTTTTTCCAGTTTGTAGCCAACTGATTTTAGACAAAGGCACCAAGATTATACAGTGGGGAAAGGACAGCATCTTTAATAAATGGTGCTGGGAAAACGGGATATCCACATGCAGAAGATTGAAACCATCTCTCAACATTCACAAAATTCAACTCAAAATGGATTACAGACCTATATTTAAGACCCTAAACTATGAAACTACTAGAAGAAACCATAGGGGAAACACTATACAAAATGGGAATTGGGAGCCCTTTTTTGAACAAGACTACAAAGGCACAGGCAACTAAAACAAAAACACACAAATGGAACTACATCAAACTGAACAGCTTTTGCACAGCAAGGGACACTGTCATTAAAGTGAAGAGACAACCTACAGAACAGAGGAAGTATTTGCAAACTACATATCAGGAGAGGGGCTATTATCCAGAATATGTAAGAAACTCAAACAACTCAACAGCAAAAAAATCAAATAACCAAATTAATAATGGGCAAAGTACCTGAATATACATTTCTTAAAAGAAGACATACAAATGGCCAATAAGCACATAAAAATGCTCAAACTCACTAATCATCAGGGATATGTAAATTAAAACTACAATGAGATATTATCTCACTTCAGTTAGAATGGCTATTATCAAAAAGACAGAAAATAACAGATGCTGGTGAGGATATGTAGAAAAGGGAACCCTTCTACATTGTTGGTGGGAATGTAAATTTGTATAGCCATTGTGGGATACAGTATGCAGTTTCCTCAGAGAACTAAAAATAGACCTACCTTATGATTCAGCTCTACCACTACTGGGTATACCCAAAGGAAATGAAATCAGTATATCAAAAAGACACCTGCACTGCCATGTTCATCATAATGCTATGTGCAATAGCCAAAAATGGAATCAACCTAAATGCCCATCTGCAAATGAATGTATAAAAGAACTGTGGCATATACACACAATGGAATACTATTCAGCTATAAAAAGAAATGATACCTTATCATTTGCCACAACATGGATGGAATTGGAACCCATCCTATTAAGTTAAGTGAGTGAGTCAGGCACAGAAAGACAAATGTCACATGATCACATTCATATGTGGAATTAAAAAAAATAATAAAAAGTGGTTCTCATAGAAGTAAAGAATAATAATTACCAGAGGTGGTGAGGAGGAGAAATGGTAGGCTAACAGGTACAAAACGATGCTATCTACCCTGAGTGAATCGTTATGCATGTACTGAAACAACACACTATACCCCACAAATGTTAAACTGAAACTTTTTTTAAAAGATATAGACTAATGTATGATAAGCACTAAGCACCCTAACTGTCATATGGTAGAGGCCCAATAAATGTTATTAATATTAATGAATATACATACAACCAGAAAGATGTGTGTGGTATTTGCTGTACGTGGAAATTATTTCATTGTTTATTCATACCCAATTTGGGTAATAAAATGCTAACAAGTCTAGTGGGGTCCTTTTTGTCCCCCAAATACTGTTCACACAGGATTGTGATAGAGGTTATCATGGTGAATTGATGTTATTTATTTGTCTGTTGCAGACTAAATGTGTGCTCTCATTTGCAGGTCATCCAAAAACATTTAGTGAATACCTAAGGGGTTTTCAAGATTATGAGATTATGGTCTAATGGCTGCTTGATAATCTGTAGGTGTTTTAAAGATTTTTTAAATTAAATAATACAGAAATAGTGACTAGATGAATGGAATTAGTCTTGGAAACTTTCTATTTACACGGGACAAAATTTTGACTATCAAACTTAATTTCAAAAACATTTCTATCCCACTGATCTATTGCAAATGCCTGGATAGGAATAATTGTAGTCTGATGTACTCAGAATCTGATTAATGCTTGTTTTTCTTGTTGTATATTTCATTGAATCAATTACAGCCAAATATGAATTATCACAAGTTTTCATAAAAAATATTAATTAGGTGATGATTGTGACTGTAGATCTGGAGCAGACATCATTGTTATCATTTTATTATGTATATGAAGGTGCCTCAAAAAATTTGTGGAAAAATAGAATTGAAAGATAATACGAATCTTTCGACAAACTTTTTGATGTTCCCTCCTATGTGTACCAATAATTGTTCTGACCAAAATATTTTCTTCCACTATTTCTTCAGTTGGTTAAATTGTACTTACTCTTCCTTCTAGGCATAGTTAAAAATCACCTCCCATGTGAAGCCTCTCTTCATTCAGGTAGAATTAATCACTCCATTTTTTGTGTGCTTATAGCTTTTTTATGCCATTGGTACCTACAACATTTATTATATATTATATATGTCATATACAGTCAGTTATCTCTTGGCATATCTGTGCATGTTTCAGAACCCGCACAGATACCAAAATCCTGGATGTGCAAATCCCTTGCACAAAATGGTGCAGTATTTCAATATAACCTACGCACGTCGTCCCATATACTTTATTTCATCTCTAGATTACTTTAATACCTAATACAATGCCTATACATCACTTCATTCATATGAATTTAATGTAGTACTCAGTGTTTGGCAAGTTCAAGTTTTGCTTTTTGGAACATTGAGGATTTTTTTCTCCCAAATATGTATTTTTCATCTGCTCTTGGTTGAATCCATGGATGCAGAAGCCATAGATATGGATGGGTGACTGTATAATAGATTTAAATCATATATTCATAATGTATTATGTATGTATATTATAAATGGCTCTAGCATTTATAAAGCTGTATTATGTTTATTTACTATTTATCTTTCTCATTCTCTCAACACCTAAACACAAAAGTCACGTACAAAAATATACACTGTGGTTCCTTCCATGACAGAGAATGTGCCTGAGCTGTAACTTGTCCTGCTAATGTGTGAAGAAAGGATGTCTTCTCATTAGACATCTCCAGATAACATTTTGCATCTCAGGTCCTAGCATAGGGCTTATCATATATGCATGCAGTATAGGTTTGATGATTTTAATTAAGTCAAACCTTCAGTATATATTACTCAGCAGGGATTGACCAAAAGCATTATTTTTTTTATTTTTTTATTTTTTTGAATGTAAAATCCTGTGCTCTGATGTTTTTGATTTTTGGATTTTTTAAACAAAATTTGACCTTCCAGGCCTTTGGTAGGGGCTTATACATTACAAAACAGTGGATTCTGCTTGTTTCTGTCAGACTGAAACATCCAAATGGTTCATGCTGTGCCTGTCTTCTGAGGGATGAAAAGTCTTCAGAAGTTATTCTGGCCCCCTGCCTGGTCCTGACAAAGAATCAAGTAAACCCAAAGAGATAAGGTCCAAAGAACTTGTCAAGAAGCTGCTTTCTTCTGCTTACTCATAGACACTTTCTTAATTGCCAGTTTCTATAAACAACTGGCATCATTTATTTGTGCCCGATTCAAATGCTTTTGACAAGTCCTTCTTTCATTTACAGCCATGGAGGTGGTCTAACCTTGTAGTGTCAAGTAATCTATACTGAGTCATTTGCATTTAAAGAATCTGATTTTTAGGGGGAGGAAGTATTTTTTCCCATCTACTGTGCACATAGATTACCTGAAGTCACATACTTCTTGCTCACCACTGCAAACCAGTGCTGCTTAGAAAAAAGCTCCCCACCCCCACCCTGAAGATTTTTAAGGGATCACAGCTTTGCTCTCTATAGAAAATTAAAAATAAACACACGAAAAAAAGCCAGAAACAAAGCTTTAGGTATTTCAAAGCTGATATTCTTCTTGGAAGTTTTCAGGAAAATATCTCATACCATCATCTTTGTGAAAGAAATATGGTAAATTGTGTTGTGCTTTTCACTGAATTGGTCTGAATACCGAGGATCAGAGATTTCCTATGTCCATCCCAGTGGTGGAGAAGCCCCACTGGAGACATGCTCCATTGGACCACAGCAGTTAACAAATAAAGCATGGGAAATATTCACCTGCGGTGCTCACCACTTTATGCAAAGATGTTACTGAAGATAATTGTGGATAGCCACCTTATTCCTTATCCTTGTGTAAGATGGAACCCTTCCCGAACTTTCAGAAGAAGGGAGGTACAATCTGCTTCTCACGCTCTGGGCAAAAATATCCAGCCTTCATTAGGCCTCATTAAGTACCAGACGGTTTGATAGTAATGCGACTTACATTATTTCATTTAACCCTTAGAAAAGGTAGGCATTATAACCTTTGTTTTATTGATAATAACGTGTGGTTCGGAGAAGTTCAGTAGCTTGTGCAAGAACACATAGCTAGTAGGTGGAGGAACTAGAATGTGAACAAAGCCCTTCTGCCTCGAAAGCCATTCCCCTCTCCTTTATCTCTGACTGCTTTCTCTTTATCCAGTTTTGAAAGTAGAAGTTACTGGAGGGTAAGGTCATGGTTTTGAAGCTCCTGGGTAAACTTTCCATGCTAGGATATTAACTCTGTTGATGCAGCTCTGCAGGGGTGCAGATAATCAAGAACTTGCTGCAGTCTAATTCTCCCATAAATTAAAGCTATGTGTTTTCTCAGCACTACCAGTTCCAAATTCAAAGATGTCATGTGTCTTGAAACAATGGCAGAGGATGAGGGGGAGCCT
Organism: Cynocephalus volans; assembly: GCF_027409185.1. Lineage (NCBI taxonomy): Eukaryota > Metazoa > Chordata > Mammalia > Dermoptera > Cynocephalidae > Cynocephalus > Cynocephalus volans. Next base: position 90,690,368 of record NC_084463.1, read on the forward strand.
TTGGCTTAGTGACCCAAATCTCCTGCTTACCCACATAGTTCTCAAGTACCCACCCACATTATTCTGATTATTTTGTAACTGCAAGAATTAATCTTTTTCTACTCTCGCCATTTTCTTTTCTTGATCTACTTTAAAAAATACTTCATTCTAATAGGAAATCTTGCATATGTTTATAGGGCGTTTTTATGGTTCTCTGGGCTTTGAGCTTCTTAGTTCACTTTTAAAATGGGAATGATACAGCAACACTTGTGTGGGTGTTATAAGGATTAGAGGTAACATATATAAACTACCTGGAATTATGCCTCAGCACATGGTAGGGCTCTAACACCTGGTTGCTCTTATGGTTATTATTCTTGTTGTATTTAAAGAACAGCAGACATTGCCTTATAAGAAGCAGCCTTCTATGCCTATTGATGCTAGAGGCAATTGTACCAAATGGTGAAGGAAAAGTTGAGAGCCCTGTAATCCAATTCTTCTACAGAGAAGTCTTTTATTTATTTACTTATTTATTTATTTATATTTTTTTTATTAAAGGTTTTTATTATAACCTAGTTGATTGTACATATTTGTGGCATACAGAATTAAATATAAATACCTGTGTGTAATATGTGATGCTTAAATCAGGATGATTAGTATATTCCACAATATACAATATAATTGTTTTACAGAGAAGTCTTGTCCTAAAAAACAAACAAAAAACTAAAATGACTAGTAGTCTAAATTGGTTCTCAAGATATGGGTGAGAATCCTGCTTTGTAAGAGATAAAATTCTCTCATATTCAGAAACACATCTTTCCAGTTTTGAGAGAACAGTAATTATATAGATCATTTTATGATATACAGTGTGATTTTGCCAACCTACGTAATGATTTTCTTGGAAGGGAAATCTATTTGGTCCCTTAATGTAGCAGCTAAAGAAACTGAGGTGACACCTTGGTTATATAGAGTCGGGTCATAAGATTCTACCTCCCATGCTCTGAAAGTTGCTTATATAATGATTATAACTGCTTTCTCAGTTTCTGAGGGGAAAAGTCACAGGAGCTGCATTGGTTGTCTTTGGTCCACAGAGGTTTCCTTTAGAAAGTTACAGCTACAGCAAATTCACTAAAAAAGTCTAATTCCTACATGGGTCTGCCTAGAAAGACTGCTTCAGTGGTCTAATCACTCCCGTCCTGGCCCCCAAATAACTAGCACAACCTCAGCAGTGCCCACTGTGTACCCAGAGATGCACAGAGAATCTACCTTAAAACGTGTTAACAGATGTATATGTGGTGATGGAAAAGAAATCAATTTAACTGCAGCCAGAGCTTGAAGAGAGTGGAATTAAGTTTAGAATGAGGGATATTTCACTCTCTTTAACCACCAGTTTAGACTGTCACCCTGAAGAGAAAAGAAATACTGTCGCATTATTTAAGTTCTCTTTTTTATGCAGGTCATTTCTCTTGATTCTTTTAAAACAGCTAAATCAATGTGCAGGTACTCTCTGGGCTTTCTTGATAGGAAAATAAAAGACCTGTCTTTTCTTTGTATCATTTCTCAGGGCTATTACAAAGTTATGCACTTTGTTCAATGCACATTATGTTTGAGAAAAAGCACTTAGTCTCTCCCTCTCCCTTATTCCAAACAAGAGGTAAAATTGTCCATGTAGGGTGTGGGAACCAGTGAGGTTCCACCCTCGATTGCAAGTGGCATAGCCGGCAGGTGCACGTCCTCTCTCTTGCTTCATTTTCGATGGACTCTATCATTCTTTATTCCTGTCTTCTTGACCTCTCGATTGTAAGCACCAGGAAGGCAAGCATTCTCTATTGTTCCTCATCATACATCCAGCATTTAACACAGTGTTTGGTACATAGTATACATCAGTATGAAAGTTTTTAATCTATGAATGATTGCAGAAATTTACTTAAAGTGCATCTCTTTCTATCACTTTAAAAGTTCTCGTTATATCAAAATGCATTTATCTTCATTTGTTTGGTACCCCATGCAAATTTATTCATATTTAATTTACGTAGGAAAGGTTTTGCATATACAAGATTGCAGGAGTTGTAATTTATTATAAGAATTATTTTTCAAGACTTTGCCACATTATTGGGTGAATATGGATATGATAAATTTGAAAGTCATTGAAGGGAGTTTAGTAATAATTTTGAAATAAGGTTTAGTAGTACAAGTTCCTATAAAAACCTAAAAGGAAATCAGTCTGTCTTTCTTAATACACATATACACACACTCACACATACACACATCACTCCACCCCCAAACACATGTGCAATTTCATTCTTTGACAAAAATTGACATTTATACTTCCTCTAATAGGAATTGGTAGTTATTTAACTAAACTCATATAGAATTTATTGCGTGCAGGTAATGTTCTAATAATTTTACTAACATTGAACGAATATAATATTCATAATCCTATGTGTTAGGTACTATTATTATGCACAGCAAGGTTAAGCCCTTTCCCAAGGTAACCCAAGGTCACCCAGCTTGGAAGAAATAGAGTGGAGCCAGAGTTTCTAACCAGGCATTCTGCCTCAAGACTCAAGAGCCTTTTAAATTAAACTGCCTCACTGAAGAAGCATCCAGGGGAGACAGATCAAGGCCAGGCTAGTGTGTAGGGGGACATCAAGTCTGGAGCACCCCAGAGTTGCTGAGTGTCCTGGGAACACACAGTTTGTTTCATCATTAGGCTTTGAGCTGCTTTAAGGATGGTTTTAGAAGGAAGAGGAATCTTTGAGATGCCCATTTCCAGAGATCAAAGTGAAGGGCCCCTGAGAAGGACATCTCAAAAGGGAGTCAATAGTAGCTAATAATAGCTAATGTTTGCATGCTTACTGTGGGTTAAGTAATGTTCTAAACAATGTGAATTAACTTATTTCATCCTCCATATAATCCATTTTAAAAGAATATTACTGTTATCTTTATTTTATATATGATGAAGCTGAGACACAGAGAGCTTGAATAATTTGCTGAATAATGTGCAACTGAGTGGCAGAAGCTGGGATTCAAAATTAGGGAGCTTTGATTCAAGATCTGTCCTCTTAACCACTACACTATTTTTTTCTTAAGGACAGGAGACCACAGACCGTGACTCTGTGACCCCAGTCAGCTCTGCCACTTCAGCCTGTTTGTTGTTTTGGTCCACTCCAATGGTTTCCCCATAGGGAAAAATGATCAGAAGTACAAATCTTAGAACTGAAAGAACTTATAGGCTTATCTTCAGGTAAATAATAGAATGGGGGGACAATGGAGAGCCTCCACTGTCGGTCAGGAGGAGAGAAGAAGGCCACCAATAGAAGGTGTGGTGAGCTGCTTGGGAGCAGGAGGCAGATGGAGTCCAGGAAGGGATCGAATGTGCCCAGGAGAAAGGGAGCTCAGAAAGCAGGTCTGGACTTGGGAAGGGGCATTGGCACTGAGCAACCAAAGGCCCATGTGTGATTCTCTTTGCTAATTTAGGAAGGGCCACTAATAATGTTTGACATTCAGAAATCCAGAGACAGCACTGAGTAGCAGACAGGCATTGGCCTAGAAGTCCGAGATCATTGGGTTTTAGTCTCAGTAATTAGGCCCCTACCAGTGCCTGGGAAGTAAATGGTCAAATGCCCTTCCTTACAATTTACCACCCTAGAGTTCAAGCAAATCTTTGTAATAAGTATTAAAATTGTCAGTCGGTGCTATTTGTTAACAATAGTTATTATTTGTTTATGCTTTATTTATAGAAGGCTTAATGATTCCTTCATTTTACAAAAGAAGCAATCAAAAGGTCACTTTTAGCAAAAACCAGATATCTGGAATATGCTACTATTGTATTGTCCTTTCAAAGCATAAAAAAAAAGTTCAGTATAAAAAAAATTCAATAAAACAAAAAGTATGGCTAGTTGAACAATTTCAAAAATGTTGCTCTCAGGTTATATTAGGCTAAAATGTCAAAAATGAGCAACATTTTCCAAATGTTAGACTCTGGGATCCGCTATTATCACAATATTGGTTTATTAAAGGAGAAAGCACAAATAAGTAAGAAGGGACTCATAACATACTTGGCAGAATTACTAAATTAAAAAGTCAAAGAAGGCTAAAAACTCAAAGATATTTGTATTCATGTAGGCGTAATATGAGATTATACTGAGTGCTCTTTGATTGTATCAGTAATCCTCAGGTTGGGTATCCCTGAAGTGGCAATGGAGATTCTTGAATTATCTTCAATACTTCAATATAAAATTGCTAGTGATAATATCTAACCAAGCTATCGAAGGCATCAAGTATTATGTTAGAATTTCATTAATGCAGCATCAATGCTATGTTGATCAGAAACTCTAAGTTGCTGAATACACACACACACAAGTGCAGACACAAATATGAAAGCATATTAATTATTCCTGAGGATAATAAAAGAAGTCTTATATTGTGATAACTACTGGAGTCCCTGGAATATTTGATTTTCTCTGTCTCTTCTACTTCATACTATGGTTCTATGATTTAATTTGAGCTAAATCATATAATGGATAAAGTATGGATATTAGAGCCAAATAGACAAAGGGTTTCATATTCCATCTCCATCATATTAACTTCTTTGCATCTGAACATCTTCCCTTGCAAAAATGGGGATGATGCCTATTTTATCAGGTCACCATGGGATGTAAATGAGGTAACACATGGGATGGAGCATGACACATAGTAGGTACACATTAAATACTGATGTTTCTCTTTCTCCTCTTGTCATTGGTGCTATTAAATGTTGGGTTTTAGTGAAAGTGAAATTATCTATTTTTATTTCCTTTTCACCTTCCATTTGGGGCCAAGGATACATTTGGATCATTTAGGAGGTTAAGCAAGGGTTATAAATGATGTTCTTCATTATGTGCTGTCCATTTTTATTATTCTTGTTGAAACTGCTTATTTGTAATCTGGCAAGATTTCAAGACAATGGATTGAACAAGCACATCTAATATTGAATCAAGATGAAAATAGAGGTTAAAGCTATTAAATCAAAGATGAAATCAGCCAACCAGGCAAAGAAATTTCCATTCCAGGTCTCTAAGGCAAACATAAGGTAGAGAAACCAGACAGAATGCAATATAGTTAAACAAGCCACTGAAGTCATTACTAGAGGCTAAATGAGCTTCATATTGGCATGCCTTGAATTTTTAACTTTTTCTAAACCTCAGAAAAGCTTGGAGTTTTACTAGGAAATCCTTCAGGAATCAAATTTCTATCTCTTACTTATGCCAAGGATACCATGTTTTAAAAAGGCTGCAATGTAAACCGAAGCTCTACACTAAGAATCATGTTGGGCCATGGACCTCAGATCTAAAGCAGAGTAAAATCACAGGCCACAAAAAGAGGTGAGGTGTCTGGAGAGTAGTGTCTGGTACTTTTGCCTTCGGCATTCTTTTGCTCCAAATCCAAAATTCCCTCAGCAAGAACAAATGAAGACATCTTTCTTTGCCTCTTGTCTTCCTTAGATCCCAAGCAGCTGGCCTTACCTCTGCCCCTGCAGTTTTGGGTTTTAGTTTGTCATGCTATTTATTCACCTCCCCTTTCAGGGGTCCATGAAAATTCAGTTCATTTTTAAATAGGCATTTATCAAGCCCCTTCTCTGTGTTAGACATTATAAAATTTCATCTTAGTCAAAGTCATGGCTCCTGCTCTAAAGGTGCTCACTGTCTAGCAGCAGAGCTAGGTCATTTAATTCAATATGAACCGTGCTATGATAGAGATATAAACCACATGGGTTCACGAGAAAGAGTATCACTTTTCCTGAGGATATTGGGAAACTCTCTGTAATCTTCTTTGTAACAATTGTAAGATAAACTCCTTATATCCTTCTCCAGATGGCCTTCTCTGACTCCCCTTGTGGCCTGTCATCTTGCCTTCAAAGCCCACTGTGGCTCTCTCCTTTGAGCACTTACCACACTTCACATAATGGTCTACTAACCTTTTCAATAAAGTGAGCACTCTTTGAGATCAGGACCTATTTTTAATTTTTATCCCAGTTCCTTGCTATAGCAAGTGACATTATGGTTTGTTCTTAATAAATGCTAACTGAATAAATAAATGATGTGACATTTGAATTAAGGCTCATATAATGGGTAGAAGTGTGTCAGGTGTGTAAGTATAGAAAAGACATTTCAGAACAGAAAAACAATGTTTCCTCTGCCTAGAATAATAAAAACTGTCATTTTTGTAAGTCTATTTTGTGCCCAAAATGACAGTAAGAATTTTACAAACGTCTCTAAACATCAGAACAGTCCTGCAAGGTAGAAGTTATTCACAACAATTTACAGAGATGGAAACCCAGACTCTAAAGAGTTAAATAACTTAGCCAAAGAGGCATAGCAGGTAGGTAACAGAATCAGAATTTAAATCCTAGTCTTCTCAACTCCAGTGTTATAGTTATACTACTGTTTAACATTTTTTAACCTTGTGTAAGTAGTTTATAAATCTGAGGCATTAGAATTTGAAGGGAACTGTGAATATTTCTGGGCAAAATGAAGTAGCATACATTTTTATAGGAACTTCCAGAGGTTATGATGAATTCCACACCTCCATAATATGGGCAAAATTGATGTTGGTATCAGCTTAAAAGAAAAAATAGATTTCCAGAAGTTTGGGCATAAAAAGGAGGTTGTCAAGTATGAATGAGTATGTGTGTGTGAGTTTGTGTGTGAATATATGCATGCATGCCTAGGATGTGATTTGGAGTACAATTTTGCTAATCATGGTGGTTCACCCCTGAAGACTCAAAATGTATTGTTTGAACCTTTGATTTTCACATACATACATATACGTGTATATCCTTCCGTGAATACATATTTGTTTCATCCATAGTCTATAAGAAAAAAAAAACTGATCAGCATTTTTCAGATTAACAAAGAGCAGGAAAGGTGATCACACATGTAACCTATGCAGTCAATCTGCAAAGGCCAACAGAGTTCGTCCCATGCCTCTAGCCCAAACAATGTCTCTTAGGTTTCTCAAACCATGGTTAAGTATAGACTCATTCATTTTGTCACTGGTTTTTCACTGTTTTTCATTTACCCTTTAATGAAGGAAGAAACTATTTATTGTTAAATGTCATGTTACACATTTTTGTGTGTGAAGAAAAACTTGACAGTATGGTGGTGTGGCTAAGAGCACAAGAGATGTTAGAGGCAGATGGACCTGACCTCAAATCCTGGCTCTAACCACTTTCTCAATATGTGATCTTGTGGGGAGTGGGGAGGTTACTTAACCCTTCTCAGTTTCAGTTTCCTCATCTATAAAGTGCAGAAGATGGAAGATTTCCTGTAGGAATTAAGTGAAATAATGTGTGTAAAGGCTTGGTATAATGCCTGGAACATAATAGGTGTTTTGTTTTTATTTTTCTATCTTCACAGTTAATGTCTTAAATAAAATAATGAGAGAAACATGCAGTTGGAGTGAAAGAAAAGAAGTTTTTATATTTATGTATTTCTTTATAATTCAAATCATCTATTTAACATGTGCATTAGGTATCTATTGTGGGCAAGGTGCTCAAAGTTCTAAGTGCTTTAGCTTTCCACCTGTTCCTATATATTCCTCATATCCTTCTTCAAATATTTCCTAGGCAAGAAATTAAGACCACAGTGGGTATGGGGTTTTCAGGTTAAAAGCCAAGGGTGGTAAAGGGCTCCAGTATTGGCCCCACAGGAGAGTGAGGGGGTGGCAAGGGCTGGCTGTGGAACCCTCATCAGAAAGGTGGCATTGGACTGTCTGCCAAAAGCTGGCCTTGTCACATGGACACCCCAAACTATGTGTTTTGAGGCTAAATATGTAGATCTTATGTCTCTAATTTCTGCTGCCTGGGAAAAGCTAAAGGAAAGTTTATTGTTGTTTTGTTTTGTTTTCTGAAGGACTTTTTAAGAAAACTAAGGCTTTGTTTTCTTCAAAGGATCACCTTTTACCTCTTTGCAGAGGCCCCTACTCACATCCTCTTCTCCGTGGGTTGAATTATTGTGCCTTTCAGTTGAGCTTCTGATTGGCCCTGTAATCTTTATCTATTACCTCTCCATTTCTTTGCTGGCTTTAAAGTTGCTCAGTATTTTCCCATTTTCTGCTGTGATGCTGCTTCATTAAAGCGTTGGTTTAAGCATATTGAGAGAAGGATGGATACTGCTGAAGCTCTTACAGCTTGCTGGTCACAAACTTCAAGTATGTCATGATAGCTTGTGGCTCATTCTGCAAAACCCCATTAGCAGACAGGAAAGAAGAATGCCATTCATTTAATTTTTATTCATATTTTTGAACACTTTCTGTGTATTAGGCATTCTACTAGTTCAGAATTTCAAAATGGATGAGACTTTCGAACTAAAAAAGACATCAGAGATCACCTGAGAGAAAGAGATTGCGATCGAGGAAAATGAAGTGGCTAATCCAGGGCCATACAGATGGCTGGAAAGAAAGCTAGGTCTCAGATCCAGGTTTCTGTATTCAAATGTCCTAACTCACTCTTTGCATATGTTTTAATGCCTAAGCTGCAAATGCCTTAAGTGCAAATAGGGCAGCTATGTAGAACTTTTTTGGTATGCACAAGGGTACTTCGGAAAGTTCATAGAAAGATTTGTATTATCTTTTAATACTATTTTTTCCAGGAACTTTTTGAAGTACCCTCGAATGTATGTATGTATGTGTGTATGTATGTATGTGTGTATGTATGTATGTATGTGTGTGTGTTTTTTCTTTTTTCTTTTTTTTTTTTAAACTTGAGGAGTCAAATATATCTTTAATTGACAAATGAAAAACTACATGCCTCCTGTATCATACAGAAAGATAGGGGTTTGTGTGCAACTTTAGAAAGAAAAAAATAGAAAAGCTACACATATTTGCACAATATGAATTATAAAATACGTTTCATGTCCATATTTTTCAACCCAGCCATTATACATCTAACAATGTATTCTAAAGAAATAATTGAACAAGAGCCCAAAGACACATACTCATATATACACATATAACCAGATGTTTATCATAGCATTTTTAAAAATTGAAAAACTGAAAATAACCTAAACGCTTATCATTTGAGGAACAATTACATTATAATAAAATCATGCAACAAAATACTCTTTAGTTGTTAAAAAGAATAAGGGAAATCTGTATGTATTGGCATGAGAAAGATATCTAAGGCATGTTGTTAGGAGAAAATCAGGAGGAGAATATTAAATGTAGGATAATTTCATTTATGTAAAAGCTTACATTGATCTATATTTATTCATATGGAAATATATCCATATTCTATAGGAAAATAAAAAGATTATATGACTGTATATAGAGTGACTCCATTTTTGTTTAAATATGTGTATGTAACATATAATTCGTGTATGTGTGTATATATAGAAAAAAATCTCAAAGTGACCCTGGACTCCCCATTTTACTGCTTCAGTTATTGAGGTGAGACAGCAAGGTGCCCTATGATGATTTACTTTTTCTTGTTTTTTATTTTTCCTCTTTAGAGCTGCCTTTGTTTTTCCACCTAGTTCAAATTCACTAGTACCCTAAAAATTGAGAGGAGGTCAGTGTGTGTGATTTGCTCAGCCATTGCATCATAAGGAGGGCTCTGAAGTTGTATGTTTCTAGTCAATAAGCCTGGTCTATAATCATCCATCTATCCAACCATCTATCCAACCATCATCATTCACCAACAACAATGAAAATATATTGAGCACCTACCACTTATCAGGCTCTGTATTGATACATAATGAAGAATGAGACACAGAACCTACCTTCATGGAACTTATTTCTTAACATTTGGTCACAATACAGGGTGAAAAAATGGTATGATCAAGGTAAAAAGAATGTTGTAGGAGACCAGAGGACAGATGTCCATGGAGAGGGGAAGAGGAGGTGGTCAAGGAATGTTTCCTGGAATAAGTTATGGATGAGTTGATTCTTAATGAATGAGTAGGAGATATTTAGGCCCTCAAAAATTATGTAGCAGGGTATAGGGGTTGGTGAGGAGAGAAAGAATATCCCATTGGGAAAAGGATGGCAAAAAGCACAAAGGAGTCATGGTAATGGCTAGTAGTTATGTGTAACTGAAATGAATTATCCAGGAAAAAAGGAAAAGTTTCAGATGATGTAGAAAATGTTAGGTAGGGGCCAGATCAAGGAAAGCTTTGTATAATGTGCTGATTACTTTAAATTTTATTCTAAAAATAAGAAGAGCTACTGAAAAGTTTAAAACAGTAATTAATTGGAGGGAGTCCAGAATGATTATTGTTAAGTTATTACTGACTTTATTTAAATGGTTGCCATGTTAATACACATGGTCATAAACACTATGATTTTGAATTCTTCTCTGTAGCCAGCCCTTCTTTCCATCTCTGGAGCATGGTCCTTTTTGAGGCTGAGGAGCTTGCCCTAGAGAGGAAAGCTATGGTATTGCTCAAAATCATTCCATAGTTCCTGACTTCTGAAGGAGGTATACATTTAGTCCATTTTTGGGAACTAGAAAAGACCTTTATTATTCAAAGATGGGAACTTTCCTGCAGTAAAACTGAGGTAGAAATTTGGTAGTGATGTTTTTTTTCTGAGCAAGGAAGAACTTTAAAATCTGATCATATTTCCAGTAGCAACCAAAAAGGCTAGGGGCAAAGCCCAAGTTGTAAAGCCCGAAGCTTGTTGTTATATTTTAACATTTAACTTCAAGAATGGCCTAACCATGTTAGAAGAATGATATGAAATTTGCTTGGATGATTTGTCTCCACTGTTAGACATGATTCACTTAGAAGTTGGAACTCTTCAAACTTAAATCTAAAGGCTGTCACCTTACTATGATAAATGCTCCCCTTACCTCTGTTTGCAAAATGGGATCGAATCTACATGTTCTAGCATGTATCTTTTCAATCAGAATTACACTCTGCTCTCAAAGAGAGCACTCTTCTTTTTCCAGAAGACCTCAAAACTGGCAGATTCAATAGAGTTCCCTACTTCTAGTATTTTTTTTTCCTTCAAATTCAAACATGATAAAATAACCTGCAATTTTAAAGTTATTTTGGAGGTTTAGAGCTTCTTCTGTGGAATGACCAATGAGGATTTGTCTGGTTTGGTGTTGGGAAAGGAGCAAGACTGACAGGATTTCCAGAGTCTCTACCATTCTTGTTGACAAGTGCTAAACTTTTGATAGAATGAGCTCTGAGTTCCTAGGTTTGAAGTCTGGTATAAATATTTCAACACAGCAACCTTCCATTTGGCAGTTCCGTATTCAAGTTTGATAGTGGGCAAGGCCTTAGGCAAAATTGTTGAGTATGGTTCAGACAGGCCTGGGGTGAAGGCAGCAAGAAAAGGTAAACTAAATAACATTTATTGAACACTGGCAGAACCAAAATGTGTGCCCAAGTCTGTCTCCCAAGTTCATCATCTTTCTACTTCATCTTTCTACTTTCTACTTCATTGGGATGAAGTAGCATCCCGATACCCATTTCTCTTGGCACCCATGTCAGTGAAATTATTTATTTTGTTTTATCATTATTATTGCCTTTATATGTGTATGTGTTGGGTGGAGGAAGTTGGTAATGAAGCATAGCCTATTGTAATGTAAATTTTGACCCTGGAATTGGTCTTTGGCCTCCTGATACCCTGCGACACCTTGAAGTTCCAGGTTTCCCTGATTCACCACACCATCACCTCATTTGATCACTGTAATAGCTCTGTAAAGACACTATGTTGTTGTGACCATTTTAAAGACAACAAAGGAGGATCAGTAAACTTGTATTGCTATTGTGTATCAGAAGGTGGATTTCTGACTAAATGCTATATTCTTTTCTTTATGGCACACTGTTCATTTTTTTTCAAAATAATGTAATAGGGTCAGAACACTTTATTATCTGATGGCCAGTTTCCTTAACTACTTTTATGTTCATTCACTTAGTTATTCATTCATTCATTAGACAAATATTCACTAATGAATCAAATGCCTTTTATGAGCTAATTACTAGACTAGGCCTGAGAGAAATAAAAATGAAAGAGATAGAATCTCTTCCCCACAAGGAATGTACACAATCTACTGAATGCTTTGCAACGTGCAGCCTGCCATTACTTTTGGTAGCCTTGTTAAACATTAAAATACCCCCTTTTCTACCCTGATTCTTCATGAAGATAGCTCACAGGAGGAACAAAACATGGTTTTATGTGAGAAAGGCGTTTGAGAATCATTCAGACTGAGTTCTACTTTTCCTGAAACAAGTAGACAAACCAAACAAATGATAAGGTGGTATTTCTAACTGGCTGTCACCCTATATCAGGAAAAGAAGTTGAATAGTGAGTTCAGGAGTTGAAGTAAACAAACAGTGAAGCTGAGTTTCAAAGCACCTTCATCTCTCTCCTTCTTGACAAGGAATTGCTGGAACGTGGAGAGTTAAGCCCTCAGAATTATATTGAAGTCAATTCTTAATGAAAGAAAATGTTCATAATCTATTATTCAGTTAAAAACAACAGGTTAGAAACCATGTACAATATCATCACATTCTTGATAGTAAATGTGTCAATGAATATAAAAAAGATTAATATACTATAAGTGTCTATCTTTGAAAAATAAGATTATGCATTTATTTTTAACTTTTCTTTATTGCTAAGTTCCTACAATCAAGAGTCATTGCTTTTGTCATGTAACAAATGAAATTTAAATTATTATGGTTTAAAACAATTTTGTTAAGAAAGTGAGGGCCATGCGGTTAGCAGCACAGAAAAATCCAAAGCAAAAGTTACCTGGATTGAAGATTAAGTCAAAAGAGGAAGGAATCATAGTAACAAAAAGAGCTCCCCAAAACCTAGCCTCAGGACTCAGAAAGGGGATGGAGAAACTCCTCCAAACATTTTTTAAAAGACCTTGTTGCCCCTTCTGAGTTATTACTCAGGCTCTGGCTCTTGCAGACCTTCCCCGTCCTACGTGCTATTAGAAAACCACTGGATCTGCTGAGTGAATAGACTATGAATCCTACTTGGACATAGTAGGGATGTTTCTTGATGGGTCTGTAAGGGAAAGGGTTGAAGGGCATCACTCATTACTTGACCTGACAGCCTTGTCAGGTAGGCCAAGCCAGGGGGCAGATAAAGCTAACCTGACACACCTTGAATGTGTCATGTGTCTCTATGCTACCCCAGTGACCCTAGGAGGTAACAACTGTCTAGAGAGGGGGTTCATACTCACCGTAGTGATAAAAATTTTCGAGGTGCTTTATTATATATATATTTTAAGATTCTGTCTCTTGTAAGGTTATAAGGAAAAGATGTGAAGAATTTGTTCTCTTTTTTCCCTCTTTTCCTGTCTCCCTCCCTTTCTTCTACCTCTCCCTTTCTCCCCCTTGACAGCTCTCCTGAAACTTTCTCTCCCTCTCTCAATTCTTCTGTCTTTTCCTTTCTCTCTTTCTCAATCACATCCTCCCACAACCCTTTGTGTGTGTGTGTGTGTGTGTGTGTGTGTGTGTGTGTGTGTGTGTGTGTGTGTGTGAGTGAGTGTGAGCACCTACTTTGTCAAGCTCTGTTAGGCACTGAGGACACAAATGAATGAGATGGACTCAGTATCTCTCCCTAAATAATAGAGAATGATGAAGGGATTTTCAGAGCGCTTGCTGGATATTAGAACCTGAGGAAGAATTGGAAATCTTCGAAGTTTTCACATAAAGAATAGAAACTTTTCCCAGGCACTTCTGCAGATGTGATCAAATGAACTCAGCAGTTGGATCTCTCAGTTGGCTTCCAGGAGCTGTCAGTTTCAAGAGCTTGGAGATGCTTCGCATCCCCGGTGACAGCTCCCAGAGTTTTCACAGCTACTCTCAAAAGCAAGTCGGTTTTTATGATTACATGTGAATAAGGAAAAAAGGAATAAAAGGAAGTATTTTTTTCAGTCTCAATTTTTTTAAAAAAATAATACTATAGTTCCTCTTACCTTTGAGCTCTGAGCAGACACTTCTGGTTTTCCTTATGGTTTTTACAAAAGGGTGTGGGGGGTGGTGAGGGACAGGCAGAATTTGCTTATAAAGGTTAGAAAATCCTAACTAAGTAAAATCAGCTATTGCATCTCAGGGATTAGGAGATTCAGGAAAAGACAGAGCAAAGGTGACACTATAATTAACATGCAGTTGCAGGAAAGGAAGGATTCCTGCTGTGCAGTATGCAATTTGGACACCAAATGTTCTTGTCAGAGAGGCCTGGCCCGTGCAGAGAGCTATGGGGGCTGTTTTATACAAATGAACTGACAAAACCTGCTTTGTGTGCTGGAGAACACCAGTCATCTGTTTTCTTTCTCCATCACAACCAGAGCCCGACTATTCATTATTTCATTCAGATATTCACTTAACAATTACCAGTTGTTAACAGCTATTCATCAGGCACTTTGACAAACACAGAAATACAATGATAAGAAAAATAAGAAAAAAGTCCATGACCTGAAGTAGGTCTCTATTTTATAGAGAAGACAGGAAAGAAACTGACATACTCTTCCCCTACCCACCAAGTGACTTCTGAAGCAGAAACTTACATAGGTTGCCATGAAAGCAGAGCGGTGGGGTTCCTCAAAATGCCTAGGAGTTTAAAAAAAGCTTTTGAGCAAGACTTGAAGCATATCCAGGTAGACCTGGAGTGGGGACTACTCTAAGAAGAACATATAGCATGTGCAAAGATATGAAGATGAGCAAGAATGCATCAAATTCAAGGAACTATAGGTAGTTTTTACAATAAGAGTGAATGATAGAGTCAAGATTGGTAGAAGATAAAGACTAAGAGATATTCTAGGATAAATTGGAATACAGCCAAGTGACTAAGTTTCTCACTAAAGGAATTTTGAATCAACAATTTGTTCAAGGGTCAGTTTTGTTAAGGAGCAATCAGTTTACAAAAACATCTAAATCCCTCAGGGGCAGAGATTATATATTTTCTTTGCATTGCCAGTATGTAATATAGTGCTTGACATATAGTAGGTGATTGATAGATGTAGAGCTTGGGATAATTCCTTGGCAATGTTGAATCATTGATTCTAAAGAAAGAAGGCAAAGAAAAAGAAGTATTGAGTTCTTGCTCTATGCCAGGCACTATGTTAAGAGTTTTACATATATTATGCTAATTAACATCCACAATAGCCTCTTGGGGGGTTATACATCATATCTTCTCATTTTCCAGAAGAGGTATTTGAAGCTTTGGGAATTCAAGTAATTTACTATGGTCACATAGCTAAAACCTCATATGTGACTAGAAGCAAGATTCAAATGTGGTTCTGTCTTTCTCCGTAGACTATGTTTCTACTTTTAGGTGCGAACGGTTGCTGAAATTTTGCTGCAGTACTCTGGAGAGAATGCTACAAAATGTGTGCATTTACAATAATGTAATAACATAGGATTACACAATCAGGTGCTATTTAATTTCTATAGTCAATCTTAGAAATTCTGTAAGAGTCAGAAATGGAGTTGAAAATTGTTTGTTTTTTTCCTGTATTTTGTGAGTTCAAAGCGTTACATTCAACTTACTATTGGGAAATGTTACATGAAACAAAATAAATGAATAACAAATGAGATTGTTGAATAAATGAATGCCTATAGCCTTGTGTTTAAAGCAAATGTCCCTTAATTGCCAGTGTTAGGTTGCTGATATACTGTGTTTTGGATGTTTTAAATATGTAGTTGATGACTCACTTGGCCTCTAAAGACAGCATATAAATATAACAAGTGTGGAGGAGAAAGTGCTTCTAGACACTGGTTAGAAAACTTGGTGTAGTAGCTGGGGCTTGCTCCTCCTGTAGCAGCCCCTCTCCCATAACTCCTCCCAGCTAGTGTGGAGCTGGCCTTGTATTCCTACAACCTGAGCCTTGTTGCTGGTTTTCCAAGTAGTGTCTGTTTCCATTTTTGTGGGGTTTAAAAGGATGTGATCTTTTCTTCTTTTTTTCTCTCAGTTTCAGGCCAAACTATTTTGTAGCCTCACATATCAAGACACTCTGCTTCCTTCAGACCTCTGAGTCACGGGCAGTGACTGGCTCTACTAGCTTTCCACCCCAGGTCCCACATACTTCCCAATGTGCACATTTGCTGGATGAATCAATGTGGAGGAGGATTCCAGATACAGCGGACCTTCCCACTGCCTGCCCAGGCTTCTCGTGACATCCCTCCCACCCCAGTCTTCAAGGGTCAGAAGTGTCATGTCCTGAAGTGAGGAAGAATTCTGCTAGGACCTTGTTGCCAGAGGTACCAGAGATAAGGGCTGCCCACAGAAAATGATCTGTCTCCTAACCCCTACAATGTAAATCTGGAAACCACTAATGAGTTATAATTATGTTCTTTTAAGATTTTTTGGTACAGTTGGAAGAGAGCCATAGCACTTAATACACGGGCAACACATCAGCCTTACATAGTCATAATGATAATAGATAATGCATCTAAATCACCCAGATTAATCTCAAAAATAGTTGGCCCTCAATAAGTAGTAGCATGACCACAGGATCACATGCGCCTGCCCCACCCCACCCACTGCTGTCCTCTGCACAACCAGGCCAACCACAGAGCCTGACCTAGAACCACTGAACCAAAAGCCTTAGCCCCGCCCTCTTTCCCTGTCTCCCCGCCAACAACATCTTAGAGTGTACTTATTAGACACAAGTGTTTCTATGAGGTGTGTAACTTATCTGCTCATGTCCTTCACCAAGTTTCTGCTTAGATTTTTCTTACTCATTTTGGAGTTCTTTTTTAATTAAGGATGTTTAAAAATTAAATAAATAAAATAAGTAAATAAAAGTTACTACTGTAGTTATTATAAGTATGATAATGATGATGGCGATGAAGATAGAGAGGAATATATTCTGTGCTTGACACCTAATTCTATATCCCTGAACTAAAGATCCCACTAAATTTCACATTTAAAATGTAAGGGAAAAGGCAAAATATTGATATGATTAGTAAACTGCACCTGTGATGATTCTCTTATAATCTAAGTTACTGAAGTAATCTAGCCTTTATGAATTACATGATTTTCTTCCACGTGTTAAACTGTAGCCTGGTGCATCATGGGAAAGGTGCAAAATCTGATGAACCAAGAAAATAGTCAAAACTTTGGATAGCCTCAGGCTTCAAATTTTGCGCACACTGGTATTTTTAGGAAAGTGTCTGTCACTTGAGTCTTGAGTGAAGGTAATCTAGGCCACGTGTGTTTCTGTCTGAAGTTTCAATATTTTTATTATTTTCTTCTGATAGAAATGAGGTCTGGCTTCTAGTTGGGAATGGATCCTAAGATTGTTTTCTCAGAGTATTTGCAAGTTACCAGCAGATGCTTCCAGAAGAAACCCTAGACTTGATTTGATTTCTAGGTGACACAGAGTAACCTTGAGTAGGGAAAGTACATAATTAGACCAGTCTTGATGTGAACTAGTCATAAGTAATGCAAAAGCAGCTTGTAGAGAAAAATTGGAGCAGACAGTTTTGTAATCCAGCACAGTTGCTGTTTCTAGTTTCTAGTGCACTTGCCAGGCATGAATAAAGCAGTCTGTGGTAAAGAGTGATTTGTGAGAAATGGTGTCTTAGGGATATGCACTGACTTCAGGGGGGTGACATTAAACCTTAGATTTTTTTTTTATTCTGCATATTTCTAAGGGCTTTTGACTTGAATAAAATGTTGGGTCCCTTCTAGGAGATGACTATATTGTTTGAGAATTTTACCACGATATTCTTCAGATGAGGGAGTGGAGTGGGCCAGATAAGTATACATGTACTATTTGACCTGAGATGGTCACTGAAAATGCTAATGATCAATAGGAGGCAGGATGTTACGGGGAAGAACTTGAACAAACCTCTAGTCCTTAGTTTCTATCTCCGTTATATGGGAATGACAATGAAGACCTGGTGGGGTTGTTGTGAGAATTAACAATGTGCGTGATAGATTTCATACAGTGCCTGAGCAATCTGTGCTCACTATGTGGGAACTCCCGGTAGGAGTTATAGCCACAGTGGTCATTCTGACAGTTATTCTAATAGTGGTAATAATAAAAATGATAGAAATAATACTAACAGCAGTCAGTTATTAGGTGTTTGCTAAATTCTTGGCAAAGTGTTAAATCTTTATATGCATCATTTTAATTATTGAAATAATTGTTTGAAGTAAAATATTTTTATTATTTTAGAATTAGTTACAGATATGGTGGTCATGAGAATGACAATGGTAGCAGTGATAGTAGGAATGTTGTGATGACATTTCTAATGCCTGATGTCCTCTGTAGGCATGGTATAAATAACAGGAACACTGAACTTTCCCAAGCTCTTTGAAAAAACAGGAAAGTTCTTAGAACCTAGATGTTTTCTCTTTATCACTTTCCCCGATATTTGACTCAAGTAGAAGAACTGAACACATGGATGTCTGTCCATAACCTGTATTACTCAAATATTATTATCAGAGTTTACTATTCTTGTAAGCATTTCAACAAATACTTTCTGATTGCCTCCTATGTGTGAGCATGCAGCTAGGCACTGAGGATACAAAGACAAATGTATTGCAGTCGCTGGACTACTATAGGACCTGGCAGAGAGTAATGACAAGTAACTAAATGAATTATAATGCAGTGTAACATGCACTGCAATATTGAGGTAATTGTGCAACACATGGAGAGAAAACATGTTGGTTGGAAGGCCATATGTACACTACAGTGGTTGGGAAGAAGCCAAAGTCTATTTCAGGTTGGTCTAATCATTTGAACTAGTTACCCTGGCACTGCATTTGTTTATCAAGTACTATGTGTATGCTTTGTATTAAAAACAAGTAATTTAGATAATGATTTTCAAAAAAATGTATATAGTTAATATTTCTTAAGAATTCAAATGGAGGAGAATGATGTACAGAGTCTCGAACTTGAGATTTGGAGTCAGAAGATCATGATCAACCCTAAGTCATTGGCCTCTCTGATCATTTCATCATCTGTAAAAATGTGACAGTAATATTCCCATTCTATTCTGCCATACTTTGACAAATTTAAGTGCTACATAAGCTATAAAATGCTATACAAGCTAGAAAGTGCTATATAAGCACTGGTTATTGTTATTATACATAGCTGGAAAGATCAGGGGAGAGTTCATGGAAAGAATTTTTATTAAATTGAATTTTGTTGATTAGGATTTTGATGAAGAAGAAGAGTTTGTGTTGGGAAGATCAGAAAGCCTCCCTGTTCCTTCTTATGAAAGGATAGGGTCATCACATCAATCATTCTCCATATGACTGAGGGAATGGCATAAGTGAGTACGTGCAGTTAGGAAAGCTCAGGACTAAGTTAGTTGAGCTATGTCCAGTCATTGATAGGGAGCCATATAAAAATAAGCAGAAGAACAGCATAATTAAGAGAGTTGCGTTTTGGAGAATAGTCCACATAAAATAGACAGGATGCACTGGAAAGCAGAGCAAATGAGTGCAAAGTTGAGTTAGGAAGCTAGAATTAATAAGGACCTAAAATAGATTAAAGGCTGTGGGAATTAAAAGGAGGAAGTGAGTATAAGTAATATTACAGTGATGGAATATTGAGATTGGTTTATCTTTCTGGTTCCTCTGATACCACCATAACCAACACAGATTTGAAAGATCTTCAAGGAGATATCATAGTGGCCGATACCCACTATTTCCTGCAAAATAGAGCTAGGGCATGACATTAGAAGGCCTTCCATGTTCAGGTCTTGATCTACCATTTGGGTCTTTCAATTAATTCTATGCTATAGCCATAGTAAATCATTCTTTATTCTGTGACCATGTATAATATTTTCCCTATCTCATTTCCTCTGCCTGGAATACCAGTTCCAACTCACACAGAATGCTCTCATCCTTCAATTGCAAACTAAATACCTGTAGTCGCTTTTGCTGTAAAGCCTCCTCTAGTAATGTTCTCCCATCCAACACCTAGAAAGTACCTAATGCATATTGCTGGTATCTTTGTTTCTCAAAATCAGTATGTGCAAATTTTGGGACTATTCAGTAATTAAGATTAATGTGTGAAGTTTTCAGTCCAGTGTGGGATCAGATTCTCATGAAGGAATCTGGCAGCTTTTGGATTTCATGTCCAAGAACCCTTGTGATCAGCCTCGTTCCACTCATGATACCCAATATCCGTAAACTTGTGCTGCTATCAGAGCCTGCTGTGCAGTCATACGCTCCTGTCAAGAAATACTATTTCTGGTGACAAACTGGAAATTATGTCACTTTATCTATCAAAGTTGTTAGAAAAAGAAAAGTCATTCAGGATAAAGATACATCTAAAATATGAATGTTTTTCGCTGACACAAAGGAAGACACTTCTCTGCCCTCAATCATGCTTGCTTTTCCAAAGGTTGCTTTTGTTGCAAAATCTAAGTACAAAGCAGCGTATTTTCGTTGGGCGAACTGTAAATTATATCAAACAGTGCTCTTTGATGTGCAATGTGGGAAAAGGGATTCATACATTTTCACTTACATTTTGGCCTTTAAATACTCTAATAACAGCTTTATTTTTTTTTCTATTAATCCATAATTTTAAAAGAGCAACTTCCTATTTATAGGTTGCCATGCTTTCTCATGGGTAGGTAGAATTGTTTTCTGGCACTATGTGCTGATAAGTTTCAGCTTGGCAGTGTTCTGAACAAACAAACCCTCTCCCCATCCCCACTCAATCCCACATGCACGTACTCACCCCCACACTGTTTCTAGGACACAGTTACTACAGATATTCATCAATTTAAAATCCCCAGTTACCCATTTGGACTGACCATCTCTTTGCCCAGTCAGTTGCAAAGACTCATTAGTAGGAACTGACCAACTAGTCAGTAAATCAGCCAGCAGCCCCTGGTTTTAGTGCTCTTCCAAATTGCTTGTGTATTTATTTCTGTCTGAACACTTATTGGTGACTTCTTTGCAAGTTTCTCTTTGTGCCTACATTAATTTTGACTCCCCATAAACATTTGACTCAATAAGTGAATGAATAAATGCGGCATACGTGGGAGGACCATTTACTTTTTAGACCAAAGCACGGATCCACAATTACAATGATCCTACTGGTACTGTCAGCCACCAATGCTTAGCTAAAATCACCATCTTCTTCAGCCTGACAGTAACCTCCTAATTAACCTCCTGCTTCCAGTCTTCCTGTACTCCAATGAATTAAGCCAGAGTGATTTTTCTATACTTTGAATTTTTTTCTCTAAAGAAATTTTTATACTTTTTAGAATATAAAATTTCATATGTGGAAATAATAAAGTAAAAATAAAACAAACACCTTGAACCTCTCCTCCGAGTTAAGAATTAGAACAACACTAATACTTCTGAGGATACCTGTGTGCTATTCCCATATTCTGTTTCTGTGCATTCTTCTTCTCCAGTTTGCTTTTCTCATTCAGAAATGTTTTTAAGAGTCATCCATCTTGTTGTGTGTAGAAGTTGATTATTCATTTTTACTGTTGCATAATGTTTCATTATGAGGAATATTACTTATTCATTTATCTATTGTCCTGCTAACGTATTTTTGGATTATTTCCAATTTTTGCTATTACAAACAATGCAGCATCATTCATTCTTGTACATGTTTCTTGGTATCTGTATGCAAGTTTCCCTGGGATTGGGATTACTGGGTCATAGGGTTTTCACCAGCTTGATTATATAAGATAAATTAAAGGGTTTTCCAAGGTATTTTTGTTGATTCATATGCCCACTGTATTAGTCTATTTTTGTTACTTGTAGCAAAATATCTGAAACGGAGTAATGTGTAAGAAAATGAAATCTATTGCTTACAGTTCAGAGGCTGGGAAGTCTAAAGTACAGGGATCATATCTGGTGAAGGTCTTGTCGATGGTGACAGTGATGCAGGGGTTTCACACGGCCGACTATGGCAGAACAGAGAGAGAGACACTCATGTACTCTCCCTTTAAAGCCCTCAGAACCACGCCCCTGACCAACATTATTAATCCATTCACCATGGTATGGTCCTACAATCTAATCACTTTTTCAAGGCCCTGCCTGTCAATTACAATAATAGGATTTCCCATCCTCAACAGTTACAGTGGAAATTAAACTTCTAATATCTGAACTTTGGGAGACACAATTCAATCAATCCACAGCACCTACAATATGTGTTTAGGAATTTACGTTTTTTCAGACAAAAATTTGCCATCAACACAAAATTTGTCAGACTTATATTAATTTTTGCCCATTCATCAGGTGTGAAAATGTCATTGAGCTCTTACTTTGCATTTTCTGGATGAAGAATATATTGAGAATTTTTTAATGTATTTATTAAACATTCATGTTTCTGCTTCTGTAAAATGATGGTTCAGTGCTATTTATCTACATCTATATTGCATTGCCTTTTTCTTATTGATTCATAAGAGTTCTTCATATTTTTGGATACTAGTTCACTACTGATCAGAGAGTTGCTGATATCTTCTCTCTCTTTGTAGATTAGGCTGTTGATTTTAATGAAGTCCGAAGTTTCTATTATATCATTATAGTTGACACTTTTGTTTAAGCAATATTTTCCTACCCCAAGGACATAAAGATATATAAATTTAACTTTTATCTCTAAGTATTTAGGCAGTCTGGTATTGGTTCTTATGTATTCTTTGTTCAAGATAAATAAATAATTGCCAAAGCACTATTTATTAGATAGCACTCCTTTCACCCTCCCCTACTTGTAATGCTCACTCTGTCCTATGTCATATTTCTGTACTATGTGGGATTGTTTCTATGTTCTCTATTCTGTGTCATTGGTCACCATGTTTATTTCTGTGCCGAATCCATACTATCAATTAAAATTCTTTATCATAAATAATGATATCTAGTAGATAAATTCTTCTCATTATTTTTCTTCAGGACTATCTTGGTTGTATTTAGCTTTTACTCTTTTATGTGCATTTTAGATGAATGTAGGAAGTTTCACAACAGTTCCTTTTGGGGTTATTGCTTTGAACCTATAAGTTAATTTAGGAAGGTCGATTCTTATGATATTGAGTCTTCCTATTTATAAATATGAACTATTTCTGCATATATTTAGATCTTTAATCTCTTTCAGTACTTCTGTAATTTTTCCGTAAATATTTCATGTTTAAGAAAATTACTAATTGAAAAACTTTTTTGAAATTTTTCATCATGTACTTTTATTATTGTTGCTGTTAATAAATATCATCTTTTCCCCCATATCTATTGAGAGGATCATATGCTTTTTTCCCTATTCTGTTAATGTGATTAATTACATTGAGTGAATTGTGAGAGTTAAATAAACTTTGTATCTCCGGTATAAACCTTTCCTTTTTTCCTCTCTCTTTCTTTCTTTTTTTATTTCTTCTTTCTATTATTTTTATTTTTATTACATTATTCTCCTGTTATTATATCTTCTGCTTTTCTGCATTTTATGTTTTTGTTTTCTTTTTTCTTTGTATGTGCTTTAGATGAATGTAGCTCATAGAATTCAGCCATTTTCTTTTATATTATCATTAAACACATTTTTCTCAAAAGATTTTAGGTATGTGGGCCTTACATAACATTTCTTACACAGTATTTTTTAACATTCACATCTAACTTTTTATGAAGATTATTTTATGATTTCTGTGAGCCAAGAATTATTTAGAAATGTGTTTTTTTTAAATTTCCAAAAGAATGTATTTTTTCTTTCTGTTATTGATTTCTAATTTAGTAAAATAATGTCCAGGAAACGTTATATAACTATTTTTTGAAATTTATTTTAATCTAGAATGTTGTCAATATTTTCCAGTGTTCTCTGTTTGCCTGAGAAAAAGGTATGTTTTCTAATTTTTGGATGCAAGTTTCTAACTATATTCATTAGGTCAAGTTTGCTAGTTATCTTTTCAAATCTTCTATACTTGAACTAAATTTATAACTACCTGACCTATTAATGAGTCAAAAAGTCATTTTATAATATCCTTCTTGGATAGTGGATTTGTTGGTATTTGCTAATATCTTTTTGTGTTCCTATATTATTTATTTAAACATTTCACATATTCAGTTTGTGTCTGATAATCTTAGTATCTGAAATGTTCATTATATCTTCTTAATGGTGATCTCATATTTTTGCTGAAAAGGGGAATTCTGAGGGTGGTGTGGGGATATTATCTTCCAGAGAGGATTAGGCTTTGCTTTTGATTGGAGCCAAAGGATTTAATTAATTAATTAATTAATTTGGTGGCTGGCAGGTACAGGGATGAAACCTGGACCTTGATTTTAGATTCTCTTATTCTCTTATCTGAAATCTGAACAAATATTTTTCTTGAGGACATCCTGGCCTTTATTTTTCTACAGCCTGCTTTTCTGGGTTTGGTGGACAGGATTTTGTTTGTTTATTGGTTGTTAGTTTTGTTCTTGCTGATTTTTCTCACATTCTTTCATGGCTGTGATTCATTGCAAGTGTGATGGTTAGAGTTTATTAAAGGCATTGATTTATTACAGCAGGAGGGCTCCCTAGAGTGAGGGCCTTGTGTCCTATACTGTTAGAAGTGAGAGAACATTTTAATACAGATTTTGATCATGTTGCTTCCCTGCTTAAAATCTTCCAGTAGCCCTCAGGATTAGGCATAATCTCTTTAGCAACAGCATCTAGACCCCAAGAAAAATTTCTTCCCACCTCCAGCCTCCTTTTCCTCTCCTTATTTGCATGAACCTATACTCAATTCATATCAAAATACTTACATTTCCCTCGATATGACACTTTTTAAAGACTCTTTCTGCTGCTTCAGATACTTTTTACTATTTATCTACCAGGTTACTTCAGCTTTTATGTCTCAGTTCACAGGTTACTTTCTAAGTGTTTTCTTAACCTTCAAGACTAGTTTATGTGTCCCTTTTTCAAATTCTTGTAACAACGTACACATACCTATTTTAGCTTTTACAACACTACGTTACTTTACTCACCTGTTTTTGCCTGTATCTTTCCATCAGGCTCCGAGGGAAAAGGCTGTTTCTTCTTTCTCCTCACTTTCCAGTGCATATTACTTAGTGTGACCATATGTCTTAGTTTGCCAAGAGAGTCCTGGCTTTCATCTCCCTTTTCCCCATTGTAATTATTAATAGGTGCTCACTTTCACTTTCAAAAGTGCCCACTTTATGTGGCCATCCTAATATTCTACCGTTTGTCGAATGAATGAAAACATAAAAGAAAGGGACAGGATGAGGGAGACTTGGAACTGCATGATGAGGTATGACTCACATTTTCAGCAATGTTTCTTTGTAAAAATTGTTTAATTTTTCTGTGCTTTTAGTTTACATTGGAAAAATGAGGAAAATTTTCTGTGCTCCATTTCAAAATAAAGCTAACAATAATAAAAAATCAAATACCTCTAACTTATGGTATGCTTATAATTTACTAAGCATCTTCACAAATATAATTTCATTTCTCTTCATAATGACAGTGCTAGGCAGGCAATTTAAATGTTATTATCACCATTTTTCTTTAGATCAGACACTGATTCTCAGAGCTTAAGTCATTTACCAAAGAGTGTACAGCCAACAAGTGGTAGTAAACTACATTGTGGGTTTTCTAACTTCAGATCTAGAATTCTTTCCACTTTATCACATTGTCACTATGATACTTTATGGGAGGCTTCAATAAAAATGTCCTGGAGAGTGCTTTGTAAATTGTAGAAAGTCACCCAACTATATGGTGATGTAGTACTAAAAATCACCCTCATCATCATTTTTGTGATCATCATAATGATACCTTAGAGAATTAAAAGAGTTCATGAGGCCTATAAAACTACTTTATTTCAGGTAATCTGTTTCCTGAAATAATCTGTTTTATTGCACAGAAAACCAGTACCAAAATTTAACACCTCCAAACTTCAGAGTTTATTAAATTGGAAAGTAAATGATCAAACTCACTAGGTTATCTATAGCTAGAAAGAACATATTTTCTCAACTAAAAATTGGGACATAAATTCTTCCTTCATGCAGCTGCCCGACCTCATTACCTTGCTGATTCTTTCTTGTGCTTCGTGTCTCAACTCAATGTCACTTCCTTAGATTGGCCTTCTCAGACCCTTTACTTCCACTCTGGTTGGAGGTGCATCAGTCCTGTTCTTTCTCTTCATAGCACTTTTTATCTTTTATAATAATGTATTCATTTTCTTACCTATTTCCGTCTTTATTACTGACCTGTAAATCCCTTATGAGCATGTGCCCTGTCACCACATGTATTCTCACTTTATACCCAAAGTTCAAGCCTGGCATGTATGAATAAATATTGCTGAATGAATAAATGACTGAGTGGAAATAGTACATGGGGTAATGGAATGGATTTTTCTTTAAAAATTGACATCATCCTGAAATTCTCTCTGTGACTAGAGATGGGGGGAAAAAAGTTAATAACATCAGATAATTTGGAGGCAAAGTATCTTAAGGCCCTCTTTAACCCAGGTCACCCACCTTTATTTTGTGGTATTTTGGTGGACGGCAATATTCCAGATGGGACTAGAGGGCAGCTCTAAAATTTGATTGTCCCCTTATGCCACCTGAAAAAAAAATAACACTAGAAGAGTCTACACTCTACTGACAGTCTAGATGCAACACCTATATAGATCAGGACTGTGCCCAAGGAAAGATAATTACTAACTTACTATTTTGAATGACAAATTCAGTGTACAAATAATGCCTTATTGAAAAATATAGTGTTATTCTACAGTTGAAAAGCATTGTTAGCTACCCGAGAAATAAAAAACTTTTTTCAGCAAACATTTTCATACTTTTCTTGAACTAATACTTCGGGTGACCAAGAACAGTAATTAGTGGATATTAGATGGTTCTGGTGACTCTGCTTCCAATAATACCTTCGTCTTTATTGAGGTTATACTATGTATATAGTACCTATGTTGAGTAGTGATTAATGTCCCTTTTGCAAATCAAATTTATGTTATATTTAATATGGCTATCACATCTATCTAATGGAACTAAAGCTACACTTATTTTTTATTGGTTTTTGTATCCCAGAATTGCAATCATGACAGTTGATACTTTCCATGGATCTCATGCCACTCTCACCAGAACAATTAGAATTTACAGAACAAATCAAGGAGAAATATTTTCATTAACTTGTATCATCCCGATGAATTGGGTGCTTGCTTGAGTGCTTGGCTGAGTGATTAAGTGTGGCTTTCACTTAAGAGTCCTATCAATTATGTTTATTTCCTTCCTATTGGATTAATTCTTGAAAAATGAAGAACTGTGGCATGGCTCATATGGCTACTTTGAAAGACCTGTAACAGCAGATGTAGATTATAGCACAATCGATTTAACCCCTGTAGCTGAATTGATTGTCCAGATGGTCAAAATGGCAAGACAGAATAACAGTGATCCTCACACATCTTGTATTACATAGAGCTCTTCATCTTATAAAATTCTTCCGCTCACATAATCTCAAGATGATTTTGTTTCTCTTAACTTTATTGAGTAGACAGAGAGGTAACTTAAAGATAAGAAAACAGGTTAAAAAATATGTGTGTGTATATATACACACACATATATGAACACACACATATGTGTGTGTATGTATATACATATGTGTGTATATATGTGTGTGTGTGTGTGTGTGTGTATGTGTGTGTGTGTGTGTGTGTGTGTGTGTGTGTGTGTGTGTGTGTGTGTGTGTGTGTGTGTATTTGTTGCTAGCTAGTTAGCACCTACTTGTCTGACTCCAAGCCAACTGGTCTCCCTGACTACAGTTACTTTACTGACAGAAAGATTGTTCTATAAGCAAATTTAACCTGCTTTCTCTACTATGTAAAACCTATTTCTCTCCACTGGTATGAGGTCAAATTGAAACACTATGACATTCCTCTATAGGCAGATCATGATCTAGCTCCTCCTTGCCTTTCTGACCTCAATTTTCATTATTTTCTTTTTACCCCTTCCACAAGCATGTGAGGCTTTTGCATCTCTCATTTGTTCACACTATTTCCTCTATTTGCTTATGGTGCAGTGTCGGCTCAAACATTACCTCCTTCATAAAGCCATCGCTGACCTTGTCCACCTCTCCTCAAAGATTTTCATTTTCTCAATTTTCCCAGCTTCTATAATGTTCTATCAAAACATAGCACTTACTTGTTTATAAGTCAGCTTCTTTTTACTGGACTCCCTGCCCATTTGTTTCTGTTTACCTAACATATGGCAGAGTTGCAGACACATAATAAGCACTCAAAATATATTTATTGAGAAATTAATAAGTGAATGAATGATATACACTGCGATTTCTCCTACCTTATTTTAGAACCATTGTTACAAATTCACAGTTCTCTACAGCTGATCAAATGTGTTCATATATCACTCCCTCTGACCATAGAAATAACATGAGATACATATGCAGGCAAGGGCCCAATTTCACGAAGAAAGATAGAGAGGCTCAGTAAAAATAAGTAACTGCCTCTAACTTGGTGGCCATATAATGTCACTTTAACCTGAGAGTATGTGTTCTTCCTGTGAGTACTCTGTGATCATTAGCTAATCTTAGGCAAGGAATTTCCATCATTGGTTTTAATGACTTGAGATAGCAAATCTTAGAGCAGCAGGTGCTGAAAGAGCTTGAAGAATTCCAAAGATGGATTAAAAAACTTTATTCTGTACCCTTCTCAGTTCATCATTTTGTCTTGGCAATTAGGCATTGAATCTGTGATATTCATTTAGTAAAAGCAGCAAAAACAACTACGGCAGTAATGAGTAGTTAATATTTAGCACTTATATGCAGGGCACCATGAAATTGGTTACATGTATTTTCTGAATTGACCCTCAAAACAAATTCTTTGAATAGGAACTATTTTCTTCACTTTACAGTTGAAGCAACCAAATCTCAAAAGGAGTTCACCCAAGCTGAGTAGCTAGTGTGTGGTAGAGCCAGTGATTCTTCCCTCCAAAGGGATATGGCTGGAGCAATTGGCCTAGTCTGAAATTTTAGGGGATATTTGCCAAGAACTGACCTTCTCCTTGAGGATTTAAATCGCAGGGACTCTTTTCCTAGCATGGTTTTGATAAACTGTTATCTGGTGTTTTAAAACTATCTAATAGCTTATATTAGATATAAAATACCCACATTTCCTTCCTGATTTGGTTATCCTGAACATAGTGTGAAGTCTTGGTGCCTCAAGAGAGAGAAGTTGTTCTGATAGTGTCGCTGGGAGGAATTCAAATTAGATCAAGCCGGTCCCCAGCGTGTTGTCATGTTCTCGATCAGCTGGATGGCCTCACGGAGCACTTATTCAAACTTAGTCAGTGCAGATTTACTCAAAGGAATCTTGATTATCTCGTACTTGGATAGAGGAATTCTTAATGTTTCCTCCATGTACCTCATTTTATTAGGATATCTGAACTGATATCCATGATTAATAATTCATGTAATGTAAAGAACAAAACCTTTGGCACTAGATGGACCCAAACTCAAATCATAGCCACACCAGTTACCAGCTATGGAGTACTGCACAAATAACTTAATCTTTCAGAGCCTAGGTTGACTCATCTGTGAAACTGAGACAATAACAAGTATTTCGTGATGCTGTTGTAAAGATAAAGTAGAACATATATATGTATATATTCCTCACACATAGTAGGTGCTTAACAAATATTACTTCTCCCTTTTAAAAAAAAATATTGATTATTCATATTTATGGGGCACAGAGCTGACTGTCAGCACCTGTGCCCAAGATGTGATGATCAGATCAATACTATTATCATGCCCATTACCACAAATTGCAATTGTTCTCCATGTCTCTCACCCAACATCTCCCCAAATCGCCTTTCCGCTCCACCCCCCAACCCCAGGGAACCCTAGGTCTGTTCTCTCCCTCTGTTAGTCCAACACACCACTGTGTTTTTTCTTTCCTTCCTTCTTTCTCTCTTAGCTCCCACTTATGAGTGAGAGTATGTGATATTTTTCCCTCTGTGCCTGGCTTATTTCACTTAATATAATTTTTTCCAAGCTCATTCATGTTGCTGCAAATGGCACAATTTCATTCTTTTTTATGTCAGAGTAGTATTCCACTGTGTATATATATACCATATTTTCCTTATCCACTTGTCCATCAATGCATACTTAGGTTGGTTCCATATCTTGGCTATTGTAAATAGAGCTGTGATGAACAAGGGAGTGTAGTGGGATTGCTGTATCATATGGTAGTTCTATCTATAGTTGTTTGAGAAACCTCCATACTGTTTTCCATAGTGGCTGTACTAATTTACAGTCCCACTAACAGTGTCTAAGAGTTCCCCTTTCTCTATATCCTCACCAGCATTTGTTAATCTCAGTCTTTTTGATTATAGCCAGTCTAACTGAGGTGAAATGATATCTCAGTGTGGTTTTGATTTGCATTTCCCTGATGATTAGTGATGTTGAACACTTTTTCAAGTACCTGTTGCCCATTTGTATATCTTGCTTTGAAAAATGTCTCTTCTGATCCTTTACCCGTTTTTTAATTGGGCTATTTGTGCTTTTTTACTGTTTTATTTCAGTTCTTTGTATATTCTGGATGTTAGTCCCTTGTCATATGTATAGTCTGCAAATATTTTCTCCCATTCTGCAGGTTGTCTTTTTGCTCTGTTGATTGTTACCTTTGCTGCACAGAAGCTTTTTAGTTTGATATAGTTCCATTTATTTTTTACCTTGTTGCTTGTGCTTTTGGGGTCTTAGTCATAAAGTTTTTGCCCAGTACTACTTCCTGAAGTGTTTCCCTTATGTTTTCCTTTAGTAGTTTTTCAGTTTCAGATCTTATACTTAAGTCTTTAATCCATTTTGAGTGGATTTTAGTATATGGTGAGACATGCAGGTCTAGTTTCATTCTTCTGCATATGGATGTCCAGATTTCCCAGCACCGTTTACTGAAGAGGCAGTCTTTTCCCCAGTGTATGTTCTTGTTGCCTTTGTCAATGATCAGTTGGCTGTAAGTATGTGGTTTGATGTCTGGGTTCTCTATTCTGTTCCATTGGTCTGAGTGTGTGATTTTATGGCAGTACCATGCTGTTTTGGTTACTATAGCTTTTAAGTATAATTTGAAGTCAGGTAGTGTTAAGCCTCCACATATGTATATATATATATATATATATTTATTTATTTATTGTTGTTGTCATTGTCATTAAATTTGAATTTCAGATTTAAAAAGAATGACATTTGGGACATATTTATACTAAAATTATTTTTTGCTTATATGAAATTCCAACTTAACTGAGCATCTGACATTTTATCTGACCATCCTAATTGGTGCTGTTGGTGAGAAAGTAAAACCACTGTGCAATCAACAAAAATATCAGAAGGAAAGCCACCTACAGACTGGAACCATATACATGAATATTCATGTCTTTTACCAATCAGATGAAACCCAGTAAAATAAAACATGTAAGGTCATTAGTTTGAATCATGAATTTACCAAACAATTGGAAAACGTGAGGGTGTCAGTGGTGGTTAATAGGTTAAGAGCAGGCCTCCATTATCACTGATGCAGCAAGAAATGAACTTGGAAGAAAGTAACTCTGGCATGGCAAGAATTCAGTTATATGGTAATGGGGCAGTCCCTTTAGTGAGATGATGTCTCTTCCCTGGCCTGATGAATGAAAGGTTGGGGAGCTGTGAGTTCAAGGTTCATTTGATCTGGTATGGTCTTATTTTATGGCACTGCTTAGTGCATGAGACTTAGGAGGAATCAGGAACAATGGGAGGCATCTAGAAATCCTTGGTTCACTTTTACCTGGGAGATTAAGTTCATCCTTTGCATTGCTAATTTTGTAGTTAAGCAAAGTGAGAATAATTTTCAACTGCAGAGATTATTAACAAAGGTCCTTCTGCCTTTGTGATGTAGCACAGATCAAGAGGCATGTTAAATAACTTGCATTACAATGTGGCATGATGGGGGCAGGGTGGTTGTGATTTGTAAAAGGACAAAATAATCCATTTTGCATTCTTTCAACAAATTCTTCCAGCAAGCACAAAATTCTAAGAAACTATGATAACGTTCTATTTTAATGAACTTGATAAGCTAAGGGTCCTCACTTCAATCAGCAATAGACTCAGGGCCCAGTAAAACACCAGTGTTTGATTGAGATGCAAAGAAAAAGATTTTCTTCTCTAGCTTTATTCAGAATGGAAAATAATTTTGATGCTTCTTCTGGTTACCTCACCAAATTCAAATGATGAGGTGAGAGACTTTGCAAACAGGCTGATGAAAGAAAACACTGGTAAGTGGCTCACCTGTGATAGCAGTTGGGAAGAGCTTAGGTTGCAAAGGTCAGATTATTCACAATATCCAGGCCACAGGATAGAGGGTGAAGAGAAGAGCTGCTAAATTGATGATGTGTAGGTTTTATTTCAATATTTAAGAAAGGAGAAGTCAATTAAAAAACATTAAAACCTTCATACTATGTTATTTTTATTCTCTTTGGTAATATCTTTAGTTAACCAAATGTTCC